>NC_134100.1:25888608-26488608 GCF_000715075.1 Nicotiana tabacum
TTAGGTCTCCCTCTACCTCTTCTCGTACCCACCATCGCCAATCGCTCACACCTCCTCACAGGTGCATCAGTGCTCCTCCTCTGAATGTGCCCGAACCATCTAAGTCGTGATTCCCGCATCTTGTCCTCTATGGGGCCCACGCTCACCCTCTCTCGAATATCTTCATTCCTAATCTTATCCATCCTTGTATGCCCGCACATCCACCTCAACATCCTCATCTCTGCTACTTGCATCTTCTGGATGTGTAAGTTCTTAACCGGCCAACACTCGGTACCGTACAACATGGCAGGTCTAACTACTGCTCTATAAAACTTACCTTTTAGTAACAATTAGCCATTAAGTCATCTATATTTATTTCTATATATCCATATCTACATTTATATTTATATCTATATCTATCTATATTATATTAAAATGAGAGTAGTATGCATTGTGGTTAAGCCAAGTGACAAGCTAAAATGAAGTCACTTGGCAATTTTAAGACAATATCTATAATTATAAAGTATAAATGGAAACATAATTAATGGAAGTAGTTGAATGAATCTTATACATAATCTAGATAGATCTTAGACAAATTTAATCTATTATCTATATTTATATTTATATGTATATTTATATCCATATCTATTACATTTAGATCATATAATGATCTACTCATAGATTTTCTTTTATATTAGCTTCAAATATGGAGGTAAAAAGTTTATTTAAAAACTATAGTAGAAAAAAATAAAAAATATAGAAAGACGTAAATTGAGATAACATAGGACTATTTATACTTTGGAGTAAGTTAAAATATAAAATAAAACTAAAATTTATTTAAAATATTAAATATTTATTAACTTTAAAAATTAAAAAAAATTCAAGCAACAAAATAAGATCTTACGTAAAATATACAAATTATATACAATGTAAAAAAATTAAATAATCAGTAAAGTATATTTTAACAACAAGAATAATAAAGTCATATTAATATTGACAAATCGGGCAAATGAATATTTTATACGTAAATAAATATGTATTATATAATTAAATAAATTTAACTTAAGAAGAACAAATATTAAGCACTCGGACAAAATCTAATAAGAATTAAGGCAAAACAAACTTGATCAAATTTAACTTAAAGGTATAAATCAACTAATATTGACTTCTATTTTCATTGTAAATAGATTCCAAAACTTTCTAAAAACAAGAATTTCTATTTTAGAATTACTAACAACATGGTCCCTTTTCTTCCATTTCATATTTTTTTTTATAAATATTATGTAGATATAAATGATAGTGGGAACCATTGTTGTAAATATTTGAGATAAGATTTTGCTTATAAAAAAATATGATAAGAAATTGAGTCACGTGACAATATAATAATATCAAGTATTGAATAATATAATATAAAAATTGTGGAATAAATAGAGAAAAAATCAAAAATTTCATCATACAAAAGAAAAAGAATATTATTTAAATTTGAGATGAGAAAATTTTGCTTAAGTATAATAAGAAATAGTATGCATGTGGATAAGGCTACATAACTAAAGTCTATAGATTAAAAAAATTTAAATAATAAATAATATAAATAAATTAGAGATCATGTGAGGATATTTATACTAAGAATTACTTTAAAAAATAAAAAAAGGCACTTAGACAAACTCAAAAATATTATTAATAAATTTAAATAAATTAAAAATTTCAAACAATAGTTTAAAAATAAAATAAATATTTAATTTAATATAAAAATTTACATATATATCTATATTATATTAAAAATAGTAGTGGATAAGAATATTAAATAAAGTGTAAAGTTAATAAAAACATTACATGAAATGTGATAATATTACATATTAGATAACATTATAGCAGAGATAAGAAAATAATTAAAAATTTAAAAAATATATTAAAAATAAAAAGAGAAAACTATTTAAATTTGAGATTAGAAAGTTCTTAAAGTTATGATAAGAACACTTAAAATATGGATATGACCACAAAATTGAAGTCTTGCTAGATAAAGAAAAATAAAAATTTGATACCAAATTAAATATTTAAACATATTAAATAAATATCTTATGTAGGTAATTTTATTAATAAAAATTAAAAGCTAAATGTGTACCTCGAAACTTAAAGAGAAAGAAAATTTAATTGCACGTAATACAAAAATAGTTATAAAAAATTCAATAGATTTGAAACATTATAAAGGAACTTATGTATTAATTTTTAGACTAATTCAAAGTAATATTTTAAAATAAGATGTGATATTATTTTGAGTTTGGGTCAAATATTTGTGTAAAAACTAATTAAAATTTCTTAGTAGGGAAGAGAATGTATAAAGAGGAAAATAGAGATAGTGCAATGATACTTGTATTATAAATTTATTTAAAAAATATATAAATTAAATTATTAAATAATAGAAAAAAATATTATTGATAGATTTGAATGATGAAAGAGTTATGAGTAAGAGGATGATAGTACAAATACATTAAATTTTAAGAATAAAATTTACATTTATCGATGATTATTAATAGGGTAATAAGTAAGACATTAAGTTAATTTATATGCTAATAAATGTTTATCTTACAGTATAACAATATTAAGTAATAAATAATACAATAACTATAAGCAAAGAACAAAAAAAGAGAAAAATTGTGTCTAAAAATGTAGAAGGATAAGACTTATTTAAAATTGAGATGAAAAATAAAGTGGTAGTAAGAATTTTGCCAAAATAATATTATTTAATATGCTCAAACAAGACATATCACAATGTTATATGTTGAGTATTCTTTAATATTGATCGTAAAACAAAATACAAGTGCCAACATCGAGGGGTTGGGTTATTATGGTATAAAAAAAGAAAACAAGTTATCCATCATGAGATTTGAGAAATATTTTCATGTCCTGCTTCTTAATTAATATCTAATAATTATTTATAATTTTCATATAGAAGGTTTAATTTTAAGATTATTTGCACATAATTCAAATAATCCAAATCATAATTTGATATGATATATCCACGCGGGTACTAAAACTAGTACTAGTATTACATTAAAAGGAGAGTAGTATGCATTGTGGTTAAGCCAAGTGGCAAGCTAAAATGAAGCCACTTGGCAATTTTAGGACAACATTAATAATTAGAAATTATAAATGGAAACATAATCAATGGAAGTAGTTTAATGAATCTTATACATAATCTAAATAAATCTATGAGTTGATCAATATATAGATACAAATGTATATCTATATATTGATCAACTCATAGATTTTCTTCTATATATATATATATATATGTATGTATCTATATATTGATCAACTCATAGATTTTCTTCTATATTAGCTAGAAATATGGAGGTAAAAAATTAATTAAAAAAACTATAATAGAAAAAAATAAAAATATAGAGATATGTAAATTGAGATAACCTATGACTATTTATATTTTGGAGTAAGTTAAAATATAAATAAAACTAAAATTTACTTAAGATATTAAAGATTTATTGAGTTAAAAATTTAATAAATTCAAGCAGCAAAATAAGATCTTATTAAAGTATACAAATTATTTATAAGGTAAGAAAAAAAACTAAAGAATCAGTAAAAAAATATTTTAATAACAATAATAATAAAGTCACATTAATATTGGTAAATCGGGCAAACAAATATCTTATATGTAAATATTACTACAATATTTAGATAAATAAGAAAATATTTTTGTATGATTAATATTTGAATTGAGTGCAGTTAGTTTAAGTTTGAAAGCATAACATAAATTTTTGAAAATGCGGTCCAATTTAGAAAATAGAATGATAAAGAAATATTTGAATTTGAGATGAGAAAGTTATTTAATTTTATCTATATTATATTAGAATGAGTGTGATAGAAATATATATTAAATTCGAACAAGCTAATAAAAATCCACATGACAATGTAATAATATTAGGAATTTAATAATAGAATATCAAAAATAAACACTAAATAGAGAAAAAATAAAAATTCAGATTTTTTATCACAGAGAAAAGGGGTAAAACTAATTTAAATTTGAGATAAGAAAGTCTTTTATATTGTGATAAGAAAAGTCATAATATGGGTAAGTCCACGTAATTCAAGTCTAATATACAAAATCAAAAACTAAAAATATTGAATAATAAAAATAAATTAGAGATAATGTGAGGATATTTATAAATCATGAGTTTAGAAAATAAAATAAAGTAAATATATAATACTTAAAAATATTATTAAAATTTAAAAAATTTAAAATATTCAAGCAATATTTTTAAATCAAAATAATTATTTATTTTATGATTAAAAAATTATATATGTATCTATATTATATTATAGAACAGTAGTTGATAATGATATTAAATAAAGTTACAAGTTAATGAAAAGCCACATAAAACATAGTAAGATTATATATGAGATTAAAAAATAGCAAAATTACGTTATATTACTAAAAATTTACTATTCGAAATGAAAGGTGTAAGCACATGATTTTTGCCCTATATGAGAATTACTCCCAAAAAATTCAAAATAAAACAATTTTCCTTTGTGTGCAATTTTGAGAATTTTCGTGGCATTTTTGGATAATTATTTGTATTTGTCCGTGCATGTTTATTTGTTAAATTAATAAAAAATACAAAAATATATCGCATTTGCATTTAGGATTTGATTCTACAATTAGTAGCAATTAAGTTTGTTTTACCAGAACAAAAAAATCTTTAAAAAAATGTACGTTGCATTTTTAGCATTTAATGTCCAAATTGTGTGATTTTATCGTAATTGTTATTTAATTGTGTGTTAATTATTATTAAGAATTAATTTGCACTTTTATAAATTAATTTAGCTCTATAGGATAATTTAGGATTTTTAGAATTTAATTTTAGTTTAAGAAAAAATAAAAGAAGAAAAAAAGAAGCATTGGAAATAAGAAGAAAATCGGATTGGGCCACCTTTAATTTAAATCAACCAGGTCCAAACCAAATAACCCCCACCGGGTCGGCCCGACCCAGTCCGCCCCATAACCCAAACGAACCCCCCCCCCCCCCTTTTCTATTTTTTATCTCCTAACCAAAAGAGAACCCTAAAACCACCCGCCCCCCTTTCCCTTCATCTTCTCCAAACCACCCCCCTGTCCTCTCACCTCCATGGCAGCTACTGCCCCTTCTCCTTCTTCTTCCAACTACCCTCCCATGGCTACCTTCATCTCCTTCTTCATCGTCCTCCAGCTGACCACCAACGGCCTCCTCACATCCACCATGTCCATGGCTGCCCTCCCCATCGTCCCCTTCACCCTTCGTCCCAAACGACCATGGCTGCCTTCTCTTTCGTCTGCATCGACGACCAACACCCCAGCCAGCCCCAACTCGCTTCTGAGCAACCACCAAGCCGGCGACAAAACGTTGTTGCTTCTTCTTCTTCTTCATCTTCGCTGCCTCGTCGACCTCCAGCAAACCTCACAGTCCGTCGAGCTCCAGCCAGCCACCATAGTTGATGCTTCGTCTTCAACTGCCTTCCCCCTCGCCACCAACAGCTCGTCCAAACAACCAACTTCATCTACTTCGTCATTTCCTTCAGACGCCGGAAAAACCTTACGTCCAACTATGAGCGACTACCATCGCCTCTGCAACGTCCAGCTTCATCCGCGAATGTCGACAACCAGTGACCCCATCGTTATGCTTCCAACTCTATCTCCAGGCAGTACGTCGAGGTCATGCATCCGAGGTCATGATCAGTCATACGTCGAGGCAGTACGTCGAGTTTCCGTTCGAACCCGGACTTCAAACTAGTAGGTTTTCGTTCTCTTTTCTTTTAGTTTTCGTTCAGCAAATTCATCTTCCGCTCCTTTTCTTCTTTCTATGATTGTGTTTGTGTTCCGATGGTTTGGTTTGAATTCGAACCCAGGTCTTTGTTTGTGTTAGAGATAATTCGTGTTTATTTTTGTTTGAAGTTCGTTAGTTTTTCATCAAGTGATTTAATGTCGAGTGTTTATGTGCTGGTCTTTAGTTTTGGATTTAGTTTGAATCATTCATCTTTGTTATGATGTTGTTTTATTTAGTTTGAGTTCAACTGATGTTGAGTTTAGTGATTTAAATCTACTTGTTTGTCCTGTTAAGTTTGTTGATATGAATCTGACTTTGTTAGTAATTCATGAATGTTGTTGATTAGGAGTTTATTATGCAGAGTTGGATTATTAGCTGGAAATTGATTAGATGAATTGGTTATAGCTGCTATAGTTTGGTTGATTGATTTAGGAGGATTACATATAGCTGATAGGGTAGAATGGTAATTTCAGTAGTTTCAGGGGCATTTTCGGGATTTTAAGTTTTAAAAAATGATTAATTTGAGTGTTTTGTCCACTAAGTACTAATAATATTAAATTAATACATTATTTAATACATAGTGGGGGACAAGACATATGGTAGTGGGAATTAATACATTGTTTAATATAGTGGGGGACAAAGCATGCGGTAATGGGGCAGTAATGGAATTAAATAAAGAAAAGATATGTGGTAGTGTGAACTAATATATTTGTTTAATATAGTGGGAGACAAAACATTAAGTAGTGGGATTCAAAAGGGGGATGGGGAGTAGATGGTGGGATTAATTTAAATGCTTCAAGTTTGGCTATAAATAAGAAGAGGTTGACACAAGTTAAAGGGGGGAGAGGAAGACATTCTGGAAATCTGGAGAGGGGTTGAACATTTTTCTGAAAATCTTAAGAGAGTGTTGGAGAGTTTAAAAAGAGCAAACAAAAACAAAGTAGTCTACGAGTTTGGTTTTTGGGTTTAATACACGCGTGGTTGAGTCTGTTTGTGGTGATGTTGGTTGTTGCAGTTTAGTCTTTTACAAACTTTTGGGGTTGTTCTATTGAGTTTGTTTGGTTTTCTTCAAATTTTCCCGGGCCTCGAATCTGGTTTGAATTGTTGTTGTTGGGTTGATGTTGTCTTGCCGTGTTATTACTGTTGCTGACTGCTCCTTCATCTTCTTGTATTGCCATTTCCAGGTACACAGCTGTAACCTTGGTCATTTGTAAGCCGAAAACATAAGCATGAATATACATGAAGATTTGAAGGTTTAAGTTTGATCTAACTTTTCTACTGATTTGTATATTAGGATATCTCATTCATTAATATCATGCAAATGCCTGCGGAATGCATAAACTGGATTGTTGAACCTATTTCTACAAACATGTGAATAATGTTAGTAACTAATATTCTCGAATGTTAGTGATTGATGTTAGCCTAATGTCGGTTGTTTAAGCATTGACGCATTTCTTCGACAAGTCGTAAAAAGAGTAAAAAAAATGGCTTTGTATTACACATAGTCAATTCCAATAGTTCAAGTCATCTAATAATGTTAGTTTAAATTAATCAAAGAATAGTTGGTTTGTTTTGATATTACCGGGTGCCAATCTCGTGTTCTATTCATAATCTCAACTTTAGTGTTATTAACTAATAGAATGAGGAACGAAATAATCTCCCTTTGTATAAGCTCGATTACAATTTCCCATTTGCATTTGTCTTAGACTAATAACTAATAAGTCACGTCCTTTTTTTAAGCATGTAATTAATTTGGAGATTTTCTTTTAGAGACAAACTTAATAAAAATGTAGTCACTTTAGGATTGTCCCTTTTAAAAATGAATGAGACGAGCCTCGACAAACAAGAATACACAAATTGCGGGGCCCTCAACGGATAGTTATTTCGAATGCTTAGATTTCGAGACAAGTCGCATAGCGAACTTTACGACTTTTCTCAAAATAACAATGCGTTAGTTTTTAGGTGCGTATTTAATAATGTTATTTTCCTAAACTCGGGTGCACATTTATGTGACTCAAATCCAAATCTCAACGAAGTCGGAACGTATCAAAAATTGCGGGTACATTTATGTGGCGCAATTCGAGATGCATTCTCACGACGTTGCAATTTCTTTGAATAAATAATAACAAAGCAGTAAATAGTTAAAATTTGCACGTAGGTTCATAATTGTATAAAATGAGATAATCAAGCCGAATATGACAGTTGAGCGACCGTGCTAGAACCACGGAACTCGGGAATGCCTAACACCTTCTCCCGGGTTAACAGAATTCCTTATCCGGATTTCTGGTGCGCAGACTGTTAAACAGAGTCATTCTTTTCCTCGATTCGGGATTAAAACCGGTGACTTGGGACACCATAAATCTCCCAAGTGGCGACTCTGAAATAAATAAATAAATCCCGTTTCGATTGTCCTTTAATTGGAAAAACTCCCTTCTGCGCCCATTTGCGGCGGCGCGGGTGAAAAAGGAGGTGTGACAGCTCTGGCGACTCTGCTGGGGAACGAACCCAGAATCTCTGGTTCAGGGTTCAGAATTCGAGCTTAGATGAATTGTTATATTTGGCTTTATTTATTATTTGATCTTATTACATAATTTGGCCTTATGTGCAAAATGATGCTTTTGTTTTTTACCGCTTTGATATTATTTGAACTGTACATATAAATTGTGCCGAAACCTTCTCTTCTCACCTCCAGGGATGTGCTTACTGTTTGAGACTCCCTATTCTGTTAGTGTCATACCCTGAAATAAAAGAGGCTCGGAAAGTTTCTAAGCTGGCTGGCCTTTTGGTTCCCGGAAAGGAGCTCTTTCCTCAACTCGAGTTGTCCGCTCGGGTACACTGTCTAGAACATATACCCAGGTTGAACCTAGAATAACTTGACTTCATGCCGGATCCCTAGTAGGAACGTTTATTTGCATCATGTTGCATTTGACTTAGGGGACTCAACACAGGGGTTGTGTCCGTCTAGGACAAGCAACCTGAAATGAAAAAAGATCATCATGTTGCATCCTGTTTGTTTTGCACATTTATTTGCTTCAGATCTGCATGCTGACCGGCTTCTGAAATCGGGAATTTTTGAAAAATTGTGAAAAAGAGAAAAAGAAAAATAGCAGTGTAGGGAGGTAACTACTTATTTTTAGAAAAATAAAACCAATGTCCAAGTAGTGTCAAAACCCTGCCGAAATTTTGAAAAATGAAAAAAATTGTCTTTTTTAGTTTGATTTATTTGAAAAACAAAAGAAAGGAGTCTTGTTTACAAGTTTAGTTTATGTTCGGCGAACTACGCGGGTCTGATTCTCATCGGATGTGAGATACGTAGGCAAACTTCATCGGTTCCGGCCTCCAATTTCCAAAAAAAAAAAAATCTTTTACTTCCTTCTTTAGAAAAGTTTTTCTTTGCGACCCCAACTTTTAAAAATACAAAAAAAAATATTTTCTTTTAGTGGCTTCTCACAATCAAAAAATACAAAAATATTTTCATTCTTCTTTCGAAAATTGAAAAGAAATTTCAAAATTCGGAAATATTTTTTAGAAGCATTTCTTTCATAAATTCAAAATAAAATTCCAAAAATATTTTCTTTCTTCTTTAAAAGTTTTTCTTTCAAAATTCCAGGAAAAGAAAATTCAAGAAAAAAAAATCTTTCTTCTTTAGAAGTCTTTCTTTGCAAAAATGCTGAAGAAAAATCAAAATCCAAAAAATATTTTCTTTCTTCTTTATATGTCTTTCTTTCGAAAAGTTCAAAATCCAAAAAAAAAAGTTGGTTTATTTACTTTATTCCAGATCTTTCCGAACTACGCAAGATCTGATTCATGTTCCCACATGATACGTAGGCAACCCACATCAGGTTTGATCACCATTAAAAAGAAGTAAAAAAAATGCAGAAATGAAAAATATTGATAATAATAGGACCGACTGAGTTCATTCTAACATGTTTTGAATTGTGAAGAAAGCTGAGGTGGTCGGTTTGTGGTAAGATGGAAACACCAGATCCAAGGAAAATGATAACTGACATCGAAGTTGTTGCAAGTGCTCAAGAGACTCTGGGTCAGAGGGTTCAACAAGAGTCTACTGTGCTGGAGAAAAATAGAATACTGAAACAGCAAATGACCGAAATGTGTCGAGCATGGGCCAGTGGTCAAGGACAACCTCGTCATGAGTCACAATTTGCGACACAACAAGAGCAGTACCACTCTCCTGAGTACCACTTGTACTCGTTTGATCTTCCTGCAAAGATTGAGAAGCCTGCCCGAAAGGCGGTACAGGAAGAAATGACCTAAAGAGTGAAAAGCTTAGAACAATGGTTGACAAATATGCAAGGGTCGGCAGGTCAAAAGAGTGTTGCCTTCAAAGATCTATGTATGTTCCCTGATGTCCACTTGCCGCCTGGTTTCAAGACTCCCAAATTTGAAAAGTACGATGGACATGGAGATCCCATAGCCCACCTGAAAAGGTATTGCAATCAACTGAGAGGTGCGGGAAGAAATGAAGAATTGTTGATGGCTTATTTTGTGGAAAGCCTTACGGGAGTAGCCTCCGAATGGTTTATGGATCAAGACACGTCTCGCTGGTATGTCTGGGATGACATGGCACAGGCCTTTGTCAAACAGTTCCAATACAGAATCGACATTGCCCCAGACCGCATTTCCCTTTCAAACCTGAAGAAGAAACCAAGTGAAAGTTTCAGGGAATATGCCATTAAATGGAGAGAGCAAACAGCTCGAGTTAAGCCATCCATGGATGACCACTGTAAGCACGTGATTTTTGCTTCGCGAAAGTTACTCCAAAAAGAAAAAGAAAATCAAAAATATATGTTAAAATGGTGTGTTAATTGTTATAGGTGTTAACCAATATGTGTGTAAGTTTATTTTAATTTTTACAATTTTTTTTAGGAATTGTTAGTTTAAAGGGAAAGGGAAAATCGGATTGGGCCCCAAAATGAGGCCCAAAGCCAAAGCAAAGACCCAGTCCAAACCAGGCCTGCCCAGGCACGTCCCCAAAACGACGCCGTATAGGGCGTTTGATCTGAGCCATCCGTCCAGGCCAATCCAATGGCTCAGGACCCCTTTCAGCAACCCGTTTTCAAACCCGACCCAATAACCGGTTTAACCCAACCCCTCACTTAAACCAAACGACCCCGTTTCCATACCAAACGACCCCGTCCTGTCAATCACCAATGAATCCAAGCCGTTGAGATCATCTGATCTAACGGCCCAAATCAAATGCCCCATTACGTATATAAACCTCCCATCACACCCCACGCCCCCCCAAACCAAACCCCACCCTTCCCCACTGTACACCATCGTCCCAAACACAGCCCCTTCCCGTTCCAAACCCTAGCCGCCCCCATACACTCTCACCCTAAACCCGGCGGCCCCAACGCCGGTGACCACCAAAACAACACCCCTGATGCACCTCACCACCCTGAACACGAATCCACCAACCATATACCTCGAATCACACTCCGTCGTCTCGAATCTTGATTTGAAGATTCGAGACCAAACCCCGATCTACACCAAACCAACCCAAAAACACACTGGACAACCCCCTGACCTCCCTCGTGACCAAACCAAGCTTGGTTTGGTCCGAATCTACCCACGAGGCCTAAAATCCCAGATCTGAAGATTCAAACCCTAGAACATAAGAACCTGGGGAATCCGACCTGTTTCATAAAGGAGCTTGGGGTCTAATAGACTTCAATAAGGGTGTTCTCGGTTGAGAACACCCCGATTAAAGTTTGTTCGGCCTCAAAGGGCCAAATCTGATTCGGACCTGGGTCGACTTTTGTTAAAGTTTTCAGTAAGTTTTTCTTATCTTTTCTGTTTTATTTGAATACTGCTTGAGGATTGCCAGCATGTGTCGTTGTGATTGCTTGTTATTTTTTGATATTTTCTTTCAATTTCTTCCATCCTCGTAAAGACCTTTTATTTGGTCGTTTGTTCTTCTGTGTATATGTGAATACGTCTTGTGATATACATGCTCGATTAGATTAGTCGTCGCATAGATAACTCATATAGCCTCCCAGTGTCGTGCAAAGTTGTCTGAAACCCTTTGGGACCCTATTCGTGTTGTTTATTTAATCTACTGATTATTCCTTGTTATAATTAGTATAGTCGACTCGATAAACGTCGTCGATTAGTTTCCTATGACTGAATGTTCAAATATTCTAATTCATACAATTTCACGTAAGTGAATGAACCTGTTCGTTGTTAATTGATTGCTTGACATTACTTGAAAGTGGTTTGTAACTGCATTATAAACAAATAAAAGATCCAGGCTAGGGCAGCTAGAAATTGAACTTTCAAAAGTTCGAATTCCCTGCTGCAGAAGCAGGGCAAGACAGTGATAACCAGGGATTAACAGGGGTAATTTGGGTGTTAAAAAGAACAGAAATAATTAGTTTAAGTGAGCTGACAAATAGGGTACTGAATTAGGATTAAATTAATGCCAATGGGGAACAAGACATAAGAGTATGAGAATTAAATGAATACTTAACTAAACCCATAACCCTTGATTAGAGTAATAAGACAGAGCATGGGGGCTGATTAAGGATTCCGAGAAAGATGCCTTTAGGCATGGGGAGTTAAGGGGTATGGGCAGACTGCGACTTGCAGGAATCCAGGCAGTTGGACTGACCTGGGGTTTGGCTTATAAATAAGCTGTTTTAGAACATAAAAGGGGCTGGACTTTTAGTCTTCAGAAATAGAAAGAAATATAAAGAAATTTTCAGAATATTGTAACCAAACACTGTCTGAAAACTGCTTAGGAGTTCAAGTTGGCCAAGCTGTCTTTGCTAATTGTTTGTGGGTTATTTGTCGAGCTGTTTGTGTTTTGTCGAACTGCTGGTGCCGTTACATTGAGTACTCTGGCTTTCTGTTTGTTTCATCATTCTGTGTCTGAGATTGTTTGATTGTTGCTTGACCAACTATTGGGTTTCCCTTGTTGTTGAGACAGCTGCTGTTTATCTGTGGACTATTGGTGGCGTTTGTTGCTGCTTGTTTGCTGTTGATTGTTGATTGCTGCTTACCTGTTGTTGCTGTGTTGTTGTATACTACTCAACTGATCATTCTCATTCTTCTTTTGCTTTGCTATACCAGGTACACGATTAATAGTGTCAATGTAACTTGAAAGCTGAGCATGAATACAAAAGAGAAGATCTGAAGATGTTTATTTCATACATAGACTGTTATATTGAACATCATGTAATGTATAATAATCTACATTCTTGCTTGGATCATGTAAGGTAGCCTGCATGTCCGATAGATAGCAATGTATGGTGATTAAATGTTAGTTTGTATAAGTAGGTTGATAGATAAAAGTATTCTCAATGCAGTAGGGTGTATCTTAGACTTTATTTAATTATGTTTAGCATGTCCTTAACTGCACCAAACTATCCATGTTAGTTGATTTCATTTCCTTTTGATAAATTGCCTCCTTATAATTGGCAAATCATTGCCTTTAAAATAAATAATACAAGCCTGCATTTCTCAACCTCACGAAGGTTGGGCCCAAGTCGAACGAACCAAGCAGGCTTCCGTCGGAAAAGCAGTGGCCCAGGCCCTGCCGATACTGTGTGGGCTGGGTTTGGGCCCATAATATTCGGGACGCGGCCTGTGTATGTGGCCGTGATTCTGATCGTGTAAAAGCATTCTGAATCCTGCTATAAATAACCTGCAAGCATGTAATTGAGTAGGATCGTTTTACTTTCAATTAGTAGAAACAAATGCGACAAGATAACATAGCCGCTATAGGATATCCTTTAAAAATAAAGACGAGATGAGCCTCGACAAATAAAAAATGCACAAGCTGCGGGGCCTTCCAAATGTATATCTTAAAATATTTAGAATTCGGGACATGCCGTTTAGCGAATTTCACGGCCTTTTCCAACATAACAATACGCTAGTTGCTTTAGGCGCGTATTTAATAATATTATCTCCTTAAACTCGGGTGCACATTTATGTGACCCAAGTCCAAATCTCAACGGAATCAAAATGTGTCTCTAATCACGGGTATATTGATTATGGCGTGGTCCGAGATGCATTTCCATGACGTTGCAAATTCTTTTAATAATAAATGAGACGAGCCTCGACAAACAAAAATGCACAAGCTGCGGGGCCCTCCAAATGTATATATCAAAATACTTAGAATTCAGGACAGGCCGTTTTAGCGAATTTCACGGCCTTTTCCCAACATAACAATACGCTAGTTGCTTTAGGCGCGTATTTAATAACGTTATCTTCCTAAACTCGGGTGCACATTTATGTGACCCAAATCCCAATCTCAACAGAGTTGAAACATAGCTCTAACCACGGGTACATTGATTGTAACGTGGTTCGAGGTGTATTTTCCACGATATTGCAATTCTTGATAAAAATAACATTAAATGATAAAAGCGGTTAAAAGATAAAATTGGCATATAAATTCACATTTGCATAAAAGCAGATAATCAAGCCGAATATAACAGTTGAGCGACCGTGCTAGAACCACGGAACTCGGGAATGCCTAACACCTTCTCCCGGGTTAACAGAATTCCTTATCCGGATTTCTGGCACGCAGACTGTAATATAGAGTTATCCTTTTCCTCGATTCGGGATTAAATTTGGTGACTTGGGACACCCTAAATCTCCCAAGTGGCGACTCTGAAATAAATAAATCAATCTCGTTTCGATTGTCCTTTAATTGGAAAAAAACTCCCTTGCACCCTCTCGGGTACGTAAAAAGGAGGTGTGACAGCTCTGGCGACTCTACTGGGGACAAAACTCAGAACCACTGGTTCAGGGTTAGAATTCGAGCTTAGATAAATTGTTATATTTGGTTTTATCTGATTTTTACATATTTGAGCCTAATGTGCTAAATGTTGCTTTTACCACTTCGATATTATTTGAACTGTATATAAATTGTGCCGAAACCTCTCTCTTTTTACCTCCGGGGAGAAGCTTGCTGGTCGAGGCTCCATATTCTGTTAGTGTCAATACCCGAAATAAGAAAGATGATGGATAAGTTACGAAGCCGGACGGCCTTTTGGTTCCCGGTAAGTTGCCCCCTCCTCGACTCGAGTTGTCCGCTCGGGTACACAGTCTAGAACATATACCCAGGTTATAAACCTAGTATAACGAAACTCCATGCCGGATCCCTAGTAGGAACGCTTATTTGCATCACGTTGCATTTGACTTAGGGGACTCAACAGAGGGGTTGGGTCCGTCTAGGACTAGCAACCTGATATGAAAGGACCATCCTAATGCATCCTATTTGTTTTCCGTGCATTTATTTGTCTCGCGCCCGCATGATGACCGGTGTTTGAATATTATGAATAATGTGAAATTGGAAACAAAAAAGAAGAAGAAATAGCGGTTAGGGAGTTAATTGTTTATTTTTGAAAAAAAAATAATGCCAAAATACTGTCAAAACTCTGCCGAAATTTTGAAAAAATGAAAAAAAAACGTCTTATTAGTTTGTTTTATTAAAAGCAAAGGAAAAATAGAAAAAGAAAAAAGGTCGTTGTTCTGTTTTGTTTTTCAAAAAATATAGAAAAAATATATAGTTTGTCTTATCATAAAAATGAAGATGAAAAAGAGTCTTATTTTTAAAAAATATTTTTTTATTATTTTTATGAAAATCCGAATAATAATAATAATAAAAAAAGTCTTTCATTATTTGTCACAAATATATATATGTATATATATATAAATCCAAAAGTTTTTATTTCCAAAATATATATGTCTTTATTTGTTGCAAAAATATTTGTCTTGCCAAAAAGTCTTGAAAAGTTTTTAGACCCCCAATTTTCAAAAAAAAATAAAACAATATCCAAAAATATTTTCCATTATTAACTTCTTTAGAAAGTCTTTTAATTATTTTTTAAAAAGACCTCCTTTCTCCTTTTAAAGTAGTCCTTTCACAAATTCAAAAAAAAAAAAAGTTAGTTCATCTACTTATTCTTGATTGCGAGAACTACGCCGGTTTGATTCTCGCAGGGTGTGAGATACGTAGGAAACTCTTATCGGGTCCAACCTCCCATTCAAAAAAAAGAGGAGTCTTTGAAAAAAAAAAGATCTAAATAAAGTTTTTTTTCTTCACTTGGCATAATCACCCTAATAAATGTGCAGGATGAGCACGATACAAAACGAACCTTTTTCAGTAATGACCAAGATCCCTTTTGAGTTGTGATTATGGTGGAACGACTTAGGCAAAGAAGGGCAAGACAAAGTAAGGAAATATCTGAAAGATCTCCCGGATCTACTAAACGTTCAGCCTCGGGGTGATATTATCAGATCATTGGTCACTTGTTGGGATTCCGCACACAACGTGTTCCATTTTTCGGACTTTGAGCTCACCCCGACATTGGAAGAAATAGCGGGATACATCGGAAGTGATGAAGCCCCTTTAAGGTTCAAATACTTGATTGCACCTAGGGCTGTCACGGTACACCGGTTTCTGGATTTCCTAAAAATACCTCGAACGTTCCACCATCCAGATCTTGCCAAAGGATTCTGCAGTCTCCACCTCATATATGCTGGATACGGCCACGTGGGCGGATTCAATAAGCCGGATTTCAAACTATGCAGTAGAGGAAACCGTCAAAAGTGGGACGAACACAGGCTAGTGGCTTTTATGATAGCCTTTCTAGGTCTTATAGTGTTCCCAAGGAAAGATGGAAACATTGACCTAAAGGTAACCGGGGTCGTCAATACTTTGCTTACCCAAGATAAAAGTACTCTGGCGCCTATGATTATGGCTGACATTTTCCGGGCTCTCACTGCTTGACGAGCCAGGGGCGACTTTTTTGAAGGATGTAACCTACTGTTGCAAATGTGAATGACCGATCATTTATGCCATCGCTCCTCGCTCTTGGGTTATGGTTCGCCCGAGAAAACTTGTATTGGAGAATTCTACACGAGAATCAAAGGGCTCAATTTACCTGAGGGAGTCACATCATGGACCTCATTTCTCCTCCAGTGGACGCTCAGATGGTCACCTATTGAGGAAATCATATACATGCCGGCAACCAAGCCTCACTTTCTGTTGATGGGACTTAAAAGCATCCAACCCTATGCACCGTATCGGGTTTTGAGGCAACTTGGGAGGTATCAAGTGGTGCCGAAAGATGAAGATTTGAGTACCCAAGTGATTGAAATCAGTCCGAATGGTCATTTCCCTGAAGAAGAAGTTCGCCAAATCTGGAGTGAGTGCCAACATCTGACAGCAAACACTTGTGTGATTGATACAGCAAAAGGGGAAGTCGCCCCGGGGTATCACGCTTGGTTTAGAGGTAGCCTGTCCTACGAAAGACCGGCTAATAGACCGCATCTCAAAGATTTCGTAGAATCGTCCCAAGGGCAATGGAACTGGTTAGCAAAAGAGAAGGGTTATCGGGCAGAGATCGGTGATTTGAAGCTACAAATGGACAGTCTGAAATTCAATAACAGCGTACAAATCGCGGCGGATCGAAGCAAAAAGAATAGATTGATCCAAGAGAATGAAGAACTTAAGGCCCAAATCCAAAAATTGAGATTGTCTCTCGATGAACAGCCCAAAAGTCGATCAGACCAGCAGTTGATAAAGGGTTTGAAAAGAGAAATCACGGAATGGCGAGATGGTTTAGAAGAATCCGAAAAGGTCATGGCAGAGCTCAAGGCACAGTGGGGAACAAGAGTAGATAAGCATCGCCGATACTTGAACCAATTGAAACGTGACCACGAGAAAACTGTTGCCAAAATAAAGAGAGAGATGGCTACACTTGAGTTTAAAGCAGTTAAGCAGGCCAAGGATTTCCAATTGGAGAGTAGATACTGTTACGACTTGTTGGCCCAAATGAAGACAGAAGTGCGGCAGCTGAAGAATCAGCATATACAGGATTCTCAGGTATTCAAGACGTGCAGTGATCAGATAAGACGCCTACTCATAGAGAAGAAACAAACCAGAGATAAGATCAGGGCCATTGCCCACGCCATCATCAGACGGTGTCTACGGTGTGAGAACATGACCAGCGTTGCCGTTCTCTCAGCAGTGATGGGTTATGTCAAACAGACCATGCACGAGTTGGAGCAGCTCGAAAGGGATCTCGCACCTAGAACCGCGAAAAGGCCGAATGATGCCTCGCGGGCCCTTAAGTTGGAAAATTAATCTTTGGTCGAGTCTTGTTTATTTAGGCTTTGATGTTTTCCCATATGTTGTTTTCTTTTCTTTTAGTCAAATCGGGTTAAGAACTGAGGAGTCTGTACTATTTCTATTCTTTGTTTGAAGTAACTTGTAATAGCAAAATTTTGAGAATGAATTTAATGATTCCAAAAGAATTTTGCATTTCTTTACTTTATGGCAGAACTACGCCCGGTCTGATTCGCGCGGGGACGTGATACGTAGGCAATCCCCATAAGATTCGACCGCTTTTATAAAAGGAGAGAAGAAGAAATAGTAAAATAAAATACAGGGTTTCCCAAAGTACTTTAAAAAGGGACAAATGAGCAAGCCGGGATGACACATGTTGTTCGAAGCAAAGCATGTAGAAACGGTTAACTGCCTAGGAGCATTGCATCCTCTATGTGTTATGATCAAATCTGTTAAGCTCTAACGCTAACAAAGTTTGTTGTTGTCTGGTACCAGACAGTTAGTTGTTAAAGAATTCTGGCAACACACCCTTACCAAACCAGATCCAAAGGACCAGTAGCAACAAGCATGACTACTTTAGAGAATAGTAACGAGGAAGAAAGGCCGATGAGCCAGTTGTTAAAAGAAGCGATGGAAAAGATTGAAAGGATGGGACTAGAGATGAATGCAATGCAGCTGGCTCTAGCCAAAGCACAAAAGAGCCCTGGGCCACTGGGGCACATGCCGGAATACCCTCACTCCGGCCCTTCAACAAGCCTCCCGAATCCCCGTTATCATCAGGAAAGAAGCCCACATGATTCCCAAGCTCCACCACCCCATCAACCTCTCCCAACATCAAATATTCCCACTTTTGGGGGACCCACATCAGCCACCTTGCAAAGAACGACCAGTGAGCCATTGTTTCAGGCTCACGATACGCAATACTATCCCCCTGAGCCTACATTCCATGCCCCCAAACCACAGTCCTACAATCCGCACTTGGAGGTACCGGTAGAGATTGAAAAGCCGGTTAAAGCCCCTAAATAGGATGAGGTATTGAGAAAGTTCAAAAGCCTGGAGCAGTCCTTCAGGAACCTGCACGGATTGGGAAACCAAGTCAGCGTGGCTTACAAAGATCTATGCCCATTCCCGGACGTCCAACTCCCGGCTGGGTTCAAGATGCCTAAGTTTGATTTATATGAAGGGCACGGTGATCCCATGGCACATTTGCGGGGATTCTGTAGCAAAATGAGAGGGGCAGGCGGCAAAAATGAGCTGCTGATAGCTTATTTCGGCCAAAGTCTGAGCGGATCTGCACTAGAATGGTATACCAGGCAGGATTCCAGTAGATGGTACACTTGGGATGATCTGGCGCAGGCTTTCGCGTGTCATTTCCAATACAATCTCGAGATAGTCCCTGACCGTCTCACATTATTGAGAACTGGGAAGAAATCCGGGCAAATTTTTCGCGAGTTCGGGTTCTGCTGGAGAGAGCAAGCGGCCAGAGTCGATCCTCCCATGAGAGAGGGAGAGATGGTGAACTATTTCTTGCAAACATTGGATCCAACCTACTTTGGTCACTTGGTGACGACAGTTGGAAAATCCTTCAACGAGGTAGTGAAGATAGGGGTCATGATAGAAGAAGGTTTGAGGTCTGACAAAATCTTGAATTATTCGGCACTCAAGGCCACGACCCAGGCTATTCAGAGCGGCACGGGAGGTGCGCTGGGAAGAAGAAAGAAAGAAGAAATTGCCACGATCGAGGCAGGCAGTTGGTCCAGGGCTGGCAAGCCACACTACAACCAACCCAGACCTCACAGGCCAAACTACCCATACAACCCACCACAACATTGCTATCCGCCTCGAGAACAACATTGTTCCGTACACCAGGCCCAGACATACACTCAGCCTTCGGTCCACCCGCAATGGCGCTCACCGACTCCCCAGAATACATATGCACCACAAAATACCTATCCTCCACCAAGGGCGTATAGAAACCCTCCAGGGGCAGGCTTTCGGGGAAATCCAGATGCTAGGAATGACAGGCTGCGGAAATACAGAACTTTCACGGAGTTGGGAGAAACCTACACCGCTTTATTCCACAAATTGAGGCAATTGGGTTTGGTTAGTCCTGTCCAGACTCGAGAACCAAATCCCCCACCCCAGAATTTGGATCGATCAATAAGTTGTGAATACTGCTCAGGGATGTTGGGGCATGATACCGAAAAGTGTTGGAAATTGAGGCATGCCATACAGGATCTGATTGACACCAATAGATCAAGGTCCAGACACCGGAGGCTCCTAACATCAACCAGAACCCACTGCCAGCGCACCACGAGACTCACATGATTGAGTTGGTGTATGAGGGAGGAGAGCTGAGAAAACCCTCACAGACAGTGATGACGATCCAGGCCACCCCGAAAGAAGGATCAACCAGTGGGGGAACGAGGGTACAGTCGTAGGGGGAAGTCGGCAAGCCAGTAGTGATATTGGGAAAGAGCCCGTCCGCCATAACAAGCAAACCCAAGCCAAACAAGTTGGTAATATCAGGGACTCCGCCCACACCTGCAGTTGTGTTGAAGGGGGTATACAGGGAACTGGTCACCATAAAGCCTGTAGTCCAGCTGCCGATGATTGATAGCAAGGCTGTGCCTTGGATATATGAAAAGGCGGTAGTGATGTACAAAGGAAAACAAGTGGAAGAGGTTAGTTGTGAAGCGCAAGGGCTGACTCGATCAGGACGGTGTTTCGCTCCGGTAGAGCTGAGAAGAACCAACCCAGCTGCAACCAAGAAACATGTATCCGAAGAAGAGGCGGGGGAGTTCCTGAGAAAGATGAAAGTGCAGGACTACTCCGTGGTCGAACAGCTGAGGAAAACACCGGCCAAGATCTCGCTGCTGTCATTACTAATCCATTCTGAGGAGCATCGTCGGGCCTTGATGAAGATATTGAACGAAGCTCATGTGCCCAACGAGATTTCTGTAAACCACCTGGAAACCATTGCCAACAAGATTTTTGAAGTGAACAGGGTAACATTCTCAGACGATGACCTGCCGATGGAAGGTACGGAGCATAATAAAGCTCTCTACCTAACTGTCAAATGTGAAAACTCGGTAGTTACTCGGGTATTGGTGGATAACGGTTCAAGTGCCAATATCTGCCCATTATCCACTCTGAACCAGTTAAAGATCGACCACGGAATAATCCACAAGAATAGCATCTGTGTCCGAGGATTTGACGGAAATGGAACAGCCGCTATAGGGGATGTTGTACTTGAATTGACCATCGGTCCAGTCCTGTTCACCATGGAGTTCCAGGTGTTAGATGCCACAGTATCCTATAACCTTCTGTTAGGATGACCATGGATTCATGCAGCCAAAGCAGTGCCCTCCACCTTACATCAGATAGTGAAGTTCGAGTGGGAAAGTCAAGAGGTCGTGCTACACGGCGAGGACACGACGTGCACCATGGGTGGCGCCATTGTACCTTTCATAGAGACCGATGATGATAAAGGTCCTTGGGTCTACCAGATTTTCGATACAGTGTCGGCAAACAAAATTTCTGAAGGAAAAATCATCCCGCACCCTAGGGTAGCTGCCGCGACAGTCATGATGGTCTCGGAAATGCTGGGTAATGGATTCGTGCCGGGAAAGGGCCTGGGAGTCGAGCTTCAGGGGATTGTCCAACCTGTCTCCCTGCCTAAAAATCTGGAAACTTTCGGGTTGGGGTTCAAACAAACCGCAGCAGATGTAAAGCAAGCGCAGAAAATGAAGAAGAAAGTCTGGTATCTTCCCAAACCTGTGCCACGTCTCTCAAGGTCTTTTGTCAGAGCAAGTGCCAAGGGGTCACCAGTCCCGAAGATTCTAGGACCATTGATTGGTATGGATGGGGACCTGAATCAGAGTTTCGAGAAGCTATTCGCTGATGTCAGTATGGTAGAAGCTGGAGAAGGTTCCAGCAGAGCAGAGATACAGTTTGTGGGGCCTGAGGCCGAAACCAACAATTGGACAGTTACTCATCTTCCTGTCCGAGGGGAGTCTTGGTAGTAGGCTTTGATTTATGTTTTGTTTGTTTTGTTTTGTTCGGATTATTCCAGGGTATAATCCAAATTTTACTTTTGTTTTGTAAAAGTGTGAACCCTTTTATCCCGCAAGTTTAATAAAGTTCTCTTCTTTTGTCTCATTTTAATTTTGTTTTGTTCTTTTTCTTTCTGAACAGTTCCCTTTTTACTGGTTCTAACGACATGGCATGCACAGCGGATCTTCGACCTAGTCTAATAAATCAGTCTGAATCCGACTTAATGACACTAGAGGTCGTTTGCGACGATGAATCTGAATATGACGAAGATAAAGCCTTCGAAGAGATAAACCGAGAACTGTGCCAATTTGAAGAAAAACCCAAACCTAACCTAAATGACACTGAGGCTGTAAATCTAGGAGACGCTGATAATGTCCAAGAAACCAAAATCAGCATCCATATCGAGCCGAATGTCAGGGAAGAATTGATCAAAATCCTCGTGGAATTCAAAGATGTTTTTGCATGGTCATATGATGATATGTCGGGATTAAGCACCAATTTAGTGGTTCACAAATTGCCCACTGACCCGGTATACCCTCCGGTCAAGCAGAAGCTAAGGAAATTTAAAACAGAAATGAGTGTAAAGATCAAAGAAGAGGTGATTAAGCAGTTGCAGGCGAAGGTCATTCGGGTCACTCGATATCCCGAGTGGTTGGCCAATGTGGTACCAGTTCCAAAGAAGGACGGGAAAATCAGGGTGTGCGTCGACTACCGCAACCTCAACAAAGCCAGTCCCAAAGACAACTTTCCATTACCCAACATCCATATCTTGATCGATAATTGCGCTGGGCGCGAGATCGGATCATTTGTGGATTGCTATGCGGGTTATCATCAGATCCTAATGGACGAGGAAGATGCGGAAAAGACAGCTTTTATTACGCCATGGGGAACTTACTGCTATCGGGTAATGCCGTTCGGATTGAAGAACGTCGGGGCAACGTACATGCGAGCAATGACTACTGTGTTTCACGACATGATGCACAAAGAAATTGAGGTGTACGTAGATGATGTGATCATAAAGTCTTGGCGTCAAGAAGACCATGTAGCAGACCTAAGGAGATTTTTTCAAAGACTCCGAAGGTATGATATCAAGCTCAACCCGGCCAAATGCGCATTCGGGGTTCCTTCAGGAAAGCTGTTAGGATTCATCGTCAGTCGACGGAGGATTGAATTAGACCCATCCAAGATCAAATCCATCCGAGATTTGCCACCGCCAAAGAACAAAACAGAGGTAATGAGTTTGCTGGGTAGACTCAATTACATCAGCAGGTTCATCGCTCAACTCACAGCAACTTGTGAGCCCATATTTCGACTGCTGAAAAAGGATGCTGCGGTAAGTTGGACGGCAGAGTGTCAAGAGGCTTTCGACCAAATCAAAGGGTATCTGTCTAATCCACACGTGTTGGTCCCGCCTAAGCCAGGGAAGCCCTTAATTCTTTATCTGACGGTCCTGGAAAATTCGTTTGGTTGTGTACTGTGGCAACACGATGACACAGGAAGGAAGGAGCAGGCCATCTACTATCTTAGCAAGAAATTCACAGTATATGAGGTCAAGTACACTCAACTCGAGAAAACATGCTGCGCCCTAACTTGGGTAGCTCAAAAGTTGAAACACTACCTGTCCTCGTATACTACTTATCTCATATCCCGTTTGGACCCATTGAAGTATATCTTTCAGAAACCTATGCCCACAGGGAGATTGGCAAAATGGCAAATTCTGCTCACAGAGTTCGATATCATCTATGTGACAAGGACAGCCATGAAAGCCCAAGCGCTGGCCGACCATTTGGCAGAGAATCCCGTTGATGAAAAATACGAGCCTTTAAGAACGTATTTTCCCGACGAAGAAGTGATGCATACAAGTGAGCTGGAGTTACCCGAGGAACCAGGTTGGAAGCTTTTCTTCAATGGAGCCGCAAACGCGAAAGGGGTTTGAATAGGAGCAGTACTCATTTCTGAAGCAGGACGCCATTATCCTGTTACGGCTCAACTACATTTCTATTACACCAATAATATGGCCGAGTATGAAGCTTGCATTTTGGGTCTGCGATTGGCTGCGGACATGGATGTCCAAGACGTTTTGGTCTTGGGAGACTCGGACCTCTTGATACATCAGATTCAGGGTGAATGGGAAACACGGGATTTGAAACTCATACCATATCGACAATGCTTGCACGATCTGAGCAAGCGATTTCGATCGGTGAAATTCAAACATATCCCGAGAGTTCATAACGAGGTTGCGGATGCATTGGCCACCTTAGCATCAATGTTGCACCACCCTAACAAAATGTATGTTGATCCTCTGCACATCCAGGTCCGTGATCAGCACGCTTATTGCAACGCCGTAGAAGAGGAAGCAGATGGCGAGCCCTGGTTTCATGATATCAAGGAATACCTTAGAATGGGGATATATCCGGAACAGGACACTGGAGACCAAAAAAGAGCCCTTCGGCATTTGTCGAATGGTTTTTTCCTCAGCGGAGGAGTTTTGTACAAAAGAACCCCGGATTTGGGATTGTTAAGATGTATAGACGCCGGTCAAGCTACGACGGTTATGGCAGAGGTACATGCTGGAGTTTGCGGGCCACATATGAGCGGATATGTGTTGGCAAGGAAGATCCTTCGAGCCGGGCATTACTGGCTCACCATGGAGCATGACTGTATCACTTTCGTGAGGAAATGCCATCAGTGTCAGATACATGGAGATCTGATTCATTCTCCGCCAACAGAGTTACATACAATGTCAGCACCCTGGCCGTCTGTTGCATGGGGCATGGATGTCATTGGGCCTATTGAGCCGACAGCGTCCAACGGTCATAGGTTCATTCTGGTAACCATTGACTGCTTTACCAAATAGGTTGAGGCCAAAACCTTCAAGTCGGTAACTAAAAATGCAGTGGTGGATTTTGTTCACTCCCACATCATCTGCCGATTTGGGATCCCAAAAATGATCATTACGGACAATGGTGCAAATCTTAACAGCAGCTTGATGAAAGAGGTATGCCAACATTTCAAGATTACACACCGCAACTCTACCCCATATCGCCCCAAGGCGAATGGAGCGGTCGAAGCAGCCAATAAGAATATCAAGAAGATACTGCGAAAGATGGTGGAGGGATCCAGACAATGGCACGAGAGATTACCCTTTGCTTTGTTGGGTTATCGCACTACCGTCCGGACTTCCATAGGTGCAACTCCTTATTTGTTGGTGTACGGAACTGAGGTCGTAATACCCGCGGAGGTTGAAATCCTGTCCCTCCGGATTGTCGCTGAAGCCGAGATTGATGATGATGAATGGGTCAAAGCTCGATTGGAACAGTTAAGCTTGATAGACGAGAAAAGATTGGCAGCAGTGTGCCATGGTCAGCTATATCAGAAGAGAATGACAAAGGCATACAATAAGAAGGTACGCTCCAGGAAGTTTGAAGTAGGGCAGCAGGTATTGAAGAGGATCCTCCCGCATCAGGTCGAAGCAAAAGGCAAGTTCGCCCCAAATTGGCAAGGGCCTTATATCGTGACCAGAGTGTTGTCCAACGGTGCTTTGTGTTTGACGGATATCGAGGGGAGATGTGTTGACATGGTTATCAATTCAGATGCAGTCAAGAGATATTATGCGTAATTTCTTTGATTATGGCAATTATGGGTTCATTTGTTTGTACTTGGTACTTATTGAATAATGAAATGACGGAGGCAGTTCTTTCTTCTATCCAAACACTTTTTACCCTTGTTTTCCCCTTTTGAGCCTTAAGTTATTCTTTCATACCCCTCTTTTGGAATCACTAACGGAAAAGATATGAAAAAGAGAAAGAAGAAGAAAAGAAATTTTTTAAGAGAAAATGAAAAAAAGAAAGAAAAAAAAAAGAAAGAAGAAAAAAGAGAGAGATAAAAATCACAAGAAATACAAAACCGTGGGAACTACGTTTGACCTGATTCCTCAAAGAGGATACGTAGGCGCCTCACGGCTCGGTCATAGTGTACATCATAGCATGCACAGTGTACATAATAGGCACAGTGTGCGTAACACACATAGCTCAACATAGAGTAAAAATAAAATCCCCCAAGCAAGAAACTGGGGCGGAGGTTATGTTTTAAAATTCCAACAAAGTTTGATTCCAAAAGTTGTAGCAGATCACCCATCAAAGTTATTTCATTTCTTGATAGCCTTTCTTTTAGCCCCCATACCAAAACCAACATCGACGTCCAAAAGACCTCCCGATCAATATCCAAGAGGTGCCAAGTCAGGCAAATGAAGCCGAGAATAATACACTGATCCCCGGCGAAGAAGAGGATCATAAAACTGGAAATGAATTGATAGTCCAAAAAGAGAAGGTCATATCAACAGCACTCCAATTCCCCACTGAAGAAATAAAATGAGAGTCTTTAAAACGAGAGAGTCTTATCGGTGAAAACTTTCACAGGCACCATAAGGCGCCGGGAGCTGAGAGAAAAGAGAGAGTCTCATTAGTGAAAACCCCTCGAAGGGCACTATGAGGCGACAAGGCAGATCAGCAAAAGGGTCCGCGTTCGCAAAGAAATGGACACTCATTTATCCCCAGCAAGTAAGACCATCAGGCAAGATGATTGATACAAATAGACTGGGTCAAGAATCTATGGTGCACGTCATGATCATTAGGACCAGTCATATCATCCAGATAAATTTTTTGGTTTAGAAAGATTTTTCTCCTTTTCTACCTTTTTCATTTTTCTTTCTAAAAAAATTGGTTTTGAAAAGGATCTTTCAAAGTTTACTACCAGAGACTGAAGGGGTCCAAAAGCAAAATACGAAAGGGATAGGCCAAAAACCGAGAATAAGACAAAAGGCGTCGAATTGCATCGAAGGAAGGGTGACGTAAAGAAAGCGGAAAATGACGAGTGAAGGACTCGTAGACCAAGTTCCGAGAAGGTTTCCCCGCAGAATGTCGATAAATCACGGACCCAAGTCCGAAGTGGTCAAACTCCACAGGAAAGGGAAATTGATCCGATGCAAGATAACAGTCCCAAAGGTTATCCCCAGGCAATAAAGTTCTATGCCTTGCAATTCTGGGAGGAAGTAAACTCTTAAGGGAGTGGTTTCGAGAGGGAAG
Organism: Nicotiana tabacum; assembly: GCF_000715075.1. NCBI lineage: Eukaryota > Viridiplantae > Streptophyta > Magnoliopsida > Solanales > Solanaceae > Nicotiana > Nicotiana tabacum. The sequence continues at coordinate 25,915,641 of NC_134100.1, forward strand.
AAGACTCCCACAGTTGGTTCTGTAAAGAGAAAAGCAAAAAGGGGGATAAATGGAAGACCATCCCCATCATACGGGTCACCCCCAGCAAGCAACTTTGTCCGCCAACCAGTTGTGGGGGCACAAAGCCAGAAAAGAGAAAGAGAGAAAAAATCATCTCCCAGCGGAAAGACACCATTGCCCACCATGATTAAAACTAACTAAATCCTTTTGTCTGCTGCAGGAAAATAAAGGTTGATGATAGCAGCAAGACGCGATGCCAGGGAAGTCGCCAAAACTGGGGCAGAAAATTTTCTGCCGTTGTCAAAAATTTTCTCGGAAAAACGAGGAAAAAAATTCAATACTTTCTGTTTTAGGTCGTCCACCAGTAAAATGCGGGAATACTTTCTGTTCTAGGTCGCCCACCAGTAAAATGCGGGAATACTTTCTGTTCTAGGTCGCCCACCAGTAAAATGCGGGAATACTTTCTGTTCTAGGTCGCCCACCAGTAAAATGCGGGAATACTTTCTGTTCTAGGTCGCCCACCAGTAAAATGCGGGAATACTTTCTGTTCTAGGTCGCCCACCAGTAAAATGCGGGAATACTTTCTGTTCTAGGTCGCCCACCAGTAAAATGCGGGAATACATTCTGTTCTAGGTCGCCCACCAGTAAAATGCGGGAATACTTTCTGTTCTAGGTCGCCCACCAGTAAAATGCGGGAATACTTTCTGTTCTAGGTCGCCCACCAGTAAAATGCGGGAATACTTTCTGTTCTAGGTCGCCCACCAGTAAAATGCGGGAATACATTCATGTTCTAGGTCGCCCACCAGTAAAATGCGGGAATACTTTCTGTTCTAGGTCGCCCACCAGTAAAATGCGGGAATACTTTCTGTTCTAGGTCGCCCACCAGTAAAATGCGGGAATACTTTCTGTTCTAGGTCGCCCACCAGTAAAATGCGGGAATACTTTATGTTCTAGGTCGCCCACCAGTAAAATGCGGGAATACTTTATGTTCTATATTGCAGATTTTGAAATCAGTAACCCCATCGGAAGGCGGAAGGTTACAACAGGAATCCCCAGCAGGAAACAATAAAACCCCCCAGCACAGGGAAGTATAAGGTTGCAAACTCAAGTGCACGCGTCAGAAGGAAGAAAGGACGTGTTTTGAAATAAGCGGCTTGCGAACATTAGACCATGCCCAACATAACAAGTCTGATGAAGAGGGCCGTACCACCCACAGAACCATTGAAAAGCTTAATGAAGAAGGCCATATCCCCAGCGGACCGAGCAAAATGATGAAAACTGGTACTCAGAGGAGCAAAGGGCCAGTACCATCCCTCAAGCTCATAAAATAAAAGCATCGGAGGAAAACGCAAGCCGACAAGAAAGCAAGGCGACAAGAACAAGTTGAAGATAGATGAGATCTTATGATCCACAGTCTAGCCTAGCTTCTTGTTTTTCCTTTTAGAACAATGTAACAAGGAGATCGGTAAGCGGTAACATCCTACAGCAGCATGTAAGCAGCACACAACAGCGGCGAACACTACAGTCACACGGTAGTCCCAACTACCAAAATTTCCTGAACTACATTGACCTGATTCCTGTTCAGCCCAGGATATGTAGGAAACCTCTGAAGCAAAGGTTCGGTCAAATCTTTTTTGAAAAATGCTTCACACGGAGTACTCGGACGAGCAAAAATCGCCCGCTTTATCTTTGCGCAAAAACCCTTTGTGTCTTCGGGCAAAGAGGGGCAGCTGTAAGCACGTGATTTTTGCTTCGCGAAAGTTACTCCAAAAAGAAAAAGAAAAAGAAAATCAAAAATATATGTTAAAATGGTGTGTTAATTGTTATAGGTGTTAACCAATATGTGTGTAAGTTTATTTTAATTTTTACAATTTTTTTTAGGAATTGTTAGTTTAAAGGGAAAGGGAAAATCGGATTGGGCCCCAAAATGAGGCCCAAAGCCAAAGCAAAGACCCAGTCCAAACCAGGCCTGCCCAGGCACGTCCCCAAAACGACGCCGCATAGGGCGTTTGATCTGAGCCATCCGTCCAGGACAATCCAACGGCTCAGGACCCCTTTCAGCAACCCGTTTTCAAACCTGACCCAATAACCGGTTTAACCCAACCCCTCACTTAAACCAAACGACCCCGTTTCCATACCAAACGACCCCGTCCTGTCAATCACCAATGAATCCAAGCCGTTGAGATCATCTGATCTAACGGCCCAAATCAAATGCCCCATTACGTATATAAACCTCCCATCACACCCCACGCCCCCCAAACCAAACCCCACCCTTCCCCACTGTACACCATCGTCCCAAACACAGGCCCCTTCCCGTTCCAAACCCTAGCCGCCCCCATACACTCTCACCCTAAACCCGGCGGCCCCAACGCCGGTGACCACCAAAACAACACCCCTGATGCACCTCACCACCCTGAACACGAATCCACCAACCATATACCTCGAATCACACTCCGTCGTCTCGAATCTTGATTTGAAGATTCGAGACCAAACCCCGATCTACACCAAACCAACCCAAAAACACACTGGACAACCCCCTGACCTCCCTCGTGACCAAACCAAGCTTGGTTTGGTCCGAATCTACCCACGAGGCCTAAAATCCCAGATCTGAAGATTCAAACCCTAGAACATAAGAACCTGGGGAATCCGACCTGTTTCATAAAGGAGCTTGGGGTCTAATAGACTTCAATCAGGGTGTTCTCGGTTGAGAATACCCCGATTAAAGTTTGTTCGGCCTCAAAGGGCCAAATCTGATTCGGACCTGGGTCGACTTTTGTTAAAGTTTTCAGTAAGTTTTTCTTTTCTTTTCTGTTTTATTTGAATACTGCTTGAGGATTGCCAGCATGTGTCGTTGTGATTGTTTGTTATTTTTTGATATTTTCTTTCAATTTCTTCCATCCTCGTAAAGACCTTTTATTTGGTCGTTTGTTCTTCTGTGTATATGTGAATACGTCTTGTGATATACATGCTCAATTAGATTAGTCGTCGCATAGATAACTCATATAGCCTCCCAGTGTCGTGCAAAGTTGTCTGAAACCCTTTGGGACCCTATTCGTGTTGTTTATTTAATCTACTGATTATTCCTTGTTATAATTAGTATAGTCGACTCGATAAACGTCGTCGATTAGTTTCCTATGACTGAATGTTCAAATATTCTAATTCATACAATTTCACGTAAGTGAATGAACCTGTTCGTTGTTAATTGATTGCTTGACATTACTTGAAAGTGGTTTGTAACTGCATTATAAACAAATAAAAGATCCAGGCTAGGGCAGCTAGAAATTGAACTTTCAAAAGTTCGAATTCCCTGCTGCAGAAGCAGGGCAAGACAGTGATAACCAGGGATTAACAGGGGTAATTTGGGTGTTAAAAAGAACAGAAATAATTAGTTTAAGTGAGCTGACAAATAGGGTACTGAATTAGGATTAAATTAATGCCAATGGGGAACAAGACATAAGAGTATGAGAATTAAATGAATACTTAACTAAACCCATAACCCTTGATTAGAGTAATAAGACAGAGCATGGGGGCTGATTAAGGATTCCAAGAAAGATGCCTTTAGGCATGGGGAGTTAAGGGGTATGGGCAGACTGCGACTTGCAGGAATCCAGGCAGTTGGACTGACCTGGGGTTTGGCTTATAAATAAGCTGTTTTAGAACATAAAAGGGGCTGGACTTTTAGTCTTCAGAAATAGAAAGAAATATAAAGAAATTTTCAGAATATTGTAACCAAACACTGTCTGAAAACTGCTTAGGAGTTCAAGTTGGCCAAGCTGTCTTTGCTAATTGTTTGTGGGTTATTTGTCGAGCTGTTTGTGTTTTGTCGAACTGCTGGTGCCGTTACATTGAGTACTCTGGCTTTCTGTTTGTTTCATCATTCTGTGTCTGAGATTGTTTGATTGTTGCTTGACCAACTATTGGGTTTCCCTTGTTGTTGAGACAGCTGCTGTTTATCTGTGGACTATTGGTGGCGTTTGTTGCTGCTTGTTTGCTGTTGATTGTTGATTGCTGCTTACCTGTTGTTGCTGTGTTGTTGTATACTACTCAACTGATCATTCTCATTCTTCTTTTGCTTTGCTATACCAGGTACACGATTAATAGTGTCAATGTAACTTGAAAGCTGAGCATGAATACAAAAGAGAAGATCTGAAGATGTTTATTTCATACATAGACTGTTATATTGAACATCATGTAATGTATAATAATCTACATTCTTGCTTGGATCATGTAAGGTAGCCTGCATGCCCGATAGATAGCAATGTATGGTGATTGAATGTTAGTTTGTATAAGTAGGCTGATAGATAAAAGTATTCTCAATGCAGTAGGGTGTATCTTAGACTTTATTTAATTATGTTTAGCATGTCCTTAACTGCATCAAACTATCCATGTTAGTTGATTTCATTTCCTTTTGATAAATTGCCTCCTTATAATTGGCAAATCATTGCCTTTAAAATAAATAATACAAGCCTGCATTTCTCAACCTCACGAAGGTTGGGCCCAAGTCGAACGAACCAAGCAGGCTTCCGTCGGAAAAGCAGTGGCCCAGGCCCTGCCGATACTGTGTGGGCTGGGTTTGGGCCCATAATATTCGGGACGCGGCCTGTGTATGTGGCCGTGATTCTGATCGTGTAAAAGCATTCTGAATCCTGCTATAAATAACCTGCAAGCATGTAATTGAGTAGGATCGTTTTACTTTCAATTAGTAGAAACAAATGCGACAAGATAACATAGCCGCTATAGGATATCCTTTAAAAATAAAGACGAGATGAGCCTCGACAAATAAAAAATGCACAAGCTGCGGGGCCTTCCAAATGTATATCTTAAAATATTTAGAATTCGGGACATGCCGTTTAGCGAATTTCACGGCCTTTTCCAACATAACAATACGCTAGTTGCTTTAGGCGCGTATTTAATAATATTATCTCCTTAAACTCGGGTGCACATTTATGTGACCCAAGTCCAAATCTCAACGGAATCAAAATGTGTCTCTAATCACGGGTATATTGATTATGGCGTGGTCCGAGATGCATTTCCATGACGTTGCAAATTCTTTTAATAATAAATGAGACGAGCCTCGACAAACAAAAATGCACAAGCTGCGGGGCCCTCCAAATGTATATATCAAAATACTTAGAATTCAGGACAGGCCGTTTTAGCGAATTTCACGGCCTTTTCCCAAAATAACAATACGCTAGTTGCTTTAGGCACGTATTTAATAACGTTATCTTCCTAAACTCGGGTGCACATTTATGTGACCCAAATCTCAATCTCAACAGAGTTGAAACATAGCTCTAACCACGGGTACATTGATTGTAACGTGGTTCGAGGTGTGTTTTCCACGATATTGCAATTCTTGATAAAAATAACATTAAATGATAAAAGCGGTTAAAAGATAAAATTGGCATATAAGTTCACATTTGCATAAAAGCAGATAATCAAGCTGAATATAACAGTTGAGCGACCGTGCTAGAACCACGGAACTCGGGAATGCCTAACACCTTCTCCCGGGTTAACAGAATTCCTTATCCGGATTTCTGGCACGCAGACTGTAATATAGAGTCATCCTTTTCCTCGATTCGGGATTAAATTTGGTGACTTGGGACACCCTAAATCTCCCAAGTGGCGACTCTGAAATAAATAAACCAATCCCGTTTCGATTGTCCTTTAATTGGAAAAAACTCCCTTGCACCCTCTCGGGTACGTAAAAAGGAGGTGTGACAACCACGAGCTAATAACTGTCTTCCTTCAAGCGCAAGAGCCAGATTACTTTCAAAACATGATGTCCGCAGTTGGCAAATCCTTCTCGGAAGCAATCAAAATGGGAGAAATGATAGAGAATGGTCTTAAGACAGGCAAAATTATAAGTCAAGAAGTTTTTAAAGCCGCAACTCAAGCTATCCGGGTTAAGTCTGATAATTTTAGCGACACAAATGAGAAGATTGAAGAAATCATGATGACATCAGGGTCAAGAAGAGGCCCCAAGAGAACATCTCGAAGGTATGAGCAGCCTCCTCAAGTTTTCCATGAATCCCCTGAGCAGTATTATCCCCCTCAGAACCCACAACACTCTGTTGTTCCACCTCAGTATGTTGCCCAGCCACCAAAACACCCCAGAAGGCGAGCACGAGCATCACAAAATCTCCAGAAGCCTCCACAAAATTTTCAGGTGCCCTATAACCCACATCCAAGCCAGAGGTATAAAGGGGAACGAAGGTTGAAAGATAATTTTACACCAATAAGAGAGTCCTATGAAAGCTTATTTGAGAAGTTAAAGCATTATGACATGATTGCATCTATTCCTCCAAATCATATGGACCCACGTGCAAGAAGCTTTGACCCTTCTAAAAGGTGTGAATACCATTCCAATGCCCAGGGGCACAATGTTGAAAGCTGTCGGGATTTGAAAAGAGAAATAGAAAGGATGATCCAGGAAAATCTGATTGTGATCCAAGATAGCGACACCCAGAATATCGCGCAGAATCCTTTACCTGCACATCATGATGCACACTTTGTAGGGAAGATGCCTGGTGACATGGAGTTTGAGAATCATCCCGGGAGCTTGCTAACTGAAGCTAAGGATGTTGAAATTGGAGAAGGCCCTACTGATTTTGATGAACAAATTTGTGGCTAAATGTCAAGCCTAATAATTGAAAAGTCATTCCCTCCTCCGAGGAAGGAATCTTGATAGCCTGTTTTGATTTTTTTTTATCTGGGTTATTTCAGGGTTGTGATCCAGATTTTATTTGTTTTATTGAGTCAAACCCTTCTATCCCTCCATTCTGTTTGTATGAGTCTTGTCTGTCTGTTCTGTTTCTATTAGCCGGGTTATTTTAGGGTTGTACTCGGATTTTAGGTTGCTTGTTTAGTTGTCAAACGCTTCCATCCTTATTCAATAAAATATAGTTTGTCCTTTTGTGTCATTCTATTTCTAGTTCTTTTCTCGCTAGTTCTAATGACATGACATGCATGCGGAAATTTTGGCCAGATCTTAGAAACTGATTTAATCTGGAATTCGAGTAAAATTCACCTTCAAATCATTGTGAAGATCGGGCTTGAGGAAGAATCAATTGAAGTTTGTTGGAAAGTTTGACATTAAGGGATGAGAAGTGTCTTGTGACCACGACACACCAAGAAGACATACATGTTCGTAAATGCTGGGATCGCGAAAAGATAGCACGATTGGCATTCTCGAGGCTAGGAGGCCCTTTTTCCGCTACCCAAACACTTTATATCCTTTGCCACCCCTTTGAGCATGTGTTATTTTCTTTGGCCACCCTCTTTTGGAATCAAGTTTAGAGTCGGAAAAAGATGAAAAATGAAAAAAAAAGGAAAAAGATAAAAAGAGTCCATGTCCCAAGAGTACAAACTGGGGCAATTCTTAGAAAGTTCAAAAAAAAAGGTTGTCTGGCTCCAAAAAATAGAAGCTGGGGCAATTTGTTTTGAAAGAAAAAGGGAAAGAAAAAGAAAAAGAAGAAAAAAAAATGCATAAAGAATGATGAAAATTATAGTTAGGTCAGATGTTTGAACTACGTTCGACCTGATTCCTTAAAAAATAAGGATACATAGGCAGTCTCACGGTTCGGTCCAACCAAATAAGAATTTAGAAGAAAAAAAAATTAAAAAAATAGAAATATCCAAAAATCCCCAGCATCTGAAACTGGGGCAAAAATTTTATTTCACTTTTGAAAGAATCGATTCCAAGAGTTGTAAGTCTACAACCCCTCATTTTGAGTCTACTTTGAGCCTTCATATCGACCCTTCTTTCCAACCCTATCCAAAACTTTCCAAATAAAGACCTTCCGATATGCCTTCAAGAATGCCAAGAGAAGCATGCAATGAGCAATGGTTGTCACGCAACATATAACACTGTCAGGATGTTTGCGCAAGAAACAAAAGAAAAAGAAAAATAGAGAAGAAAAATGAGAGAGTCTTACTAGTGAAAACCCTCACGGGCACTGTAAGGCGACGATAAGCAGAGATGAATAGATGAGAGAGACTTGTTGGTGAAAACTCCTCGGGGCACCATTAGTCGAAAGTGAGTCGTGAAGCTAATGCAAAGGATTGGCACGGATAGGCCCGACTCTAAAGAACATAAGAATGGTAAAAGGGAAGATTTGGTCAGTTTGACAGATTGGCTGTTAAGTCCAAATGCATGTCATGATTATTAAGGCTAGTTATTGAAAAAAAAAATCTTCCTTCTGTCCTTCCGACAGGGGCATTTCTTGTTAATATTTTGTTTCTTTGCGTCATTGTGTCCTTCACCCAGAGTCAGTCCTTCTCAAAACAAGCAAGAAAAGATGTCAAAATCTGCTACCAGCTTTTCAGTTGTACAAAGTAAATTTGCCAGCAAACTCAGTTGTTAATGTCAACATGCCTTGAGGATTCATACAAAGGCTCCCCCAAAAGACTCTTGTCAGCCTGGTTGACGCAAACAAAGATAACTTGTGATTCCCTCTGACAGACAAAGTGCTCAGATATCAGAAAGGATCATTTAAGAAAAGATCTTCAGTTGGGATAATGCTGATTGAGCCAGAAATACAAATGATACCGGGTGTGAAACAGTCAGAGTTGGTGCAGAAGAAAAGTTTCTTGAGACTGATCGAGCAAAAGCCAAGCTGCTCAAGACTCAAGGCCACAAACCGACCACCATTTTCAAAACTGACAAATTTTTCTTTGTGTGAAACAGGAACAAAGCAGAGCAAGGAAAATGGTTTAAAAAAAAGAGAAAAAGAAAAGACGAGAAGAGCCGACAAAGGGAAGTTTCTCAAATCTTTGCCTTTATTTGTCTTGCTACTATGCATAAAATCTTGCCATTGATCTTCACATTTTCCTCCTAGGATAAAAAGTCCTAGTCTGATGGATTTTCCTCCCAATATAAATCTTAGTTTGATGAATTTTTCTCCTAAGATAGAAAATCTAGTCTGACGAACTTTCTCCTAGGATCACAATCTTAGTCTGATGAATCTTTCTCCTAAGATAACAAAAAGAGGACCTAGTCTGATGAACTTTCTCCTAGGATCAAAATCTTAGTCTGATGAATTTTTCTCCTAAGATAGAAAACCTAGTCTGATGAATCTTCTCCTAGGATCAAAATCTTAGTCTGATGAATCCTTCTCCTAAGATAACAAAACCTAGTCTGATGAATTTTCTCCTAGGATAAATGTCTTAGTCTGATGAATTTTTCTCCTAAGATAGAAAACCTAGTCTGATGAATTTTCTCCTAGGATAAACGTCTTAGTCTGATGAAGTTTTCTCCTAAGATAGAAAACTTAGTCTGATGATTTTTTCTCCTAAGATAGAAAACCTAGTCTGATGAATTTTCTCCTAGGATAAACATCTTAGTCTGATGAATTTTTCTCCTAAGATAGAAAACCTAGTCTGATGAATTTTCTCCTAGGATAAACGTCTTAGTCTGATGAATTTTTCTCCTAAGATAGAAGACCTAGTCTGACGAATTTTCTCCTAGGATAATTTGAAAAAAGGTAGTTTGAATTTGAAAAAAAGGAGTCATTTTTTAGTCTTCTTAAGATTATCAATGTTTAGTTTTCCTAAAATCAAGGAACGCCCGCCTGAAGAACAGAATGACGATTTATTTTTTGAAGTTGTTGAAATCTCGCCCGCCTGAAGAAAGGAATGGCGATTTATTTTCGAAGTTGTTGTTGAGGTCAGGAGCCCCCCTGAAGAATAGAATGGCGATTTATTTTTCGAAGGTGTTGATTGAGGTCAGGAGCCCCCCTGAAGAACGGAATGACGATTTATTTTTCAGAGTTGTTGTTGAAGTCAGGATCCCCGCCTGAAGAACGGAATGACGATTTATTTTTCAAAGTTGTTGTCGAGGCCAGGAGCCCGCCCTAAGAGTGGAATGGCGATTTATTTTTCGGAGTTGTTGTTGAAGTCAGGAGCCCCCCCTGAAGAACAGAATGTCGATTTATTTTTCGAAGTTGTTGGTTGAGGTTGGGAGCCCGCCCATATAACAGAGGAATACATTTCAGTCTTTACATTTTAAGTCTGGAAGTTGGGAGCCCGCCCATATAACAGAGGAATACCTTTCAGTTTGTTAAATTTCAAATTTTGAAGTTGGGAGCCCGCCCATATAACATAGGAATACATGGAAGTTTGAAGTCAGTAAAGCAGAGGAATACAATCGAAATCCCCTGCGGGAAACAACAAAAATTCCCAGCAGAGGAAGGAAGTTCAAGATTCGATGGAAAATAATGCGAAGCTCCCGAGAAGGACATAAGCAGTTTGAGATCGGCGGTCAAGGGAGAATACAAGACAAATCAGCAGTAAAGAAATACCCGAGGAATCATCGAGACATCAAAGCAACAAGAGACACAAGAGCACGACTGAAGATCTAGATAAGATTTTGTAATTCATAGACTATAGTTTAGTCTAGCTTCTTGTTTTCTTTCAGCATGGTGTAATAAGGAGGTCGGCAAGCAGTAATAACAGCATGCAACAGCAGTAACATTGCAGTCCCATGGTAGTCCCAGCTACCAAAACTTCCCGAACAACATTAACCTGATTCCCTTCTAGCCAGGGATATGTAGGAAACCTTTGAAGCAAAGGCTCGGTTAAATCTTTTCAAAAATTGCTTCACAAGGAGTACTCGGATGAGCAAAATCGCTCGTATCTGCTCACTTTATCTTTGCACGAAAACTCTTCGTGTTTTCGGACAAAGAGGGGCAGCTGTAAGCACGTGATTTTTGCCCTATATGAGAATTACTCCCAAAAAATTCAAAATAAAACAATTTTCCTTAGTGTGCAATTTTGAGAATTTTCGTGGCATTTTTGGATAATTATTTGTATTTGTCCGTGCATGTTTATTTGTTAAATTAATAAAAATACAAAAATATGTCGCATTTGCATTTAGGATTTGATTCTACAATTAGGAGAAATTAAGTTTGTTTTACCAGAACAAAAAAATCTTTAAAAAAATGTACGTTGCATTTTTAGCATTTAATGTCCAAATTGTGTGATTTTATCGTAATTATTATTTAATTGTGTGTTAATTGTTATTAAGAATTAATTTGCACTTTTATAAATTAATTTAGCTCTATAGGATAATTTAGGATTTTTAGAATTTAATTTTAGTTTAAGAAAAAATAAAAGAAGAAAAAAAAAAAGCATTGGAAATAAGAAGAAAATCGGATTGGGCCACCTTTTAATTTAAATCAACCAGGCCCAAACCAAATAACCCCCACCGGGTCGGCCCGACCCAGTCCGCCCCATAACCCAAACGAACCCTACCCCCCCTTTTCTATTTTTTATCTCCTAACCAAAAGAGAACCCTAAAACCACCCGCCCCCCTTTCCCTTCATCTTCTCCAAACCACCCCCGTTTGTCCTCTCACCTCCATAACAGCTGCTGCCCCTTCTCCTTCTTCTTCCAACTACCCTCCTATGGCTACCTTCATCTCCTTCTTCATCGTCCTCCAGCTGACCACCAACGGCCTCCTCACGTCCACCATGTCCATGGCTGCCCTCCCCGTCGTCCCATTCACCCTTCGTCCCAAACGACCATGGCTGCCTTATCCTTCGTCTGCATCGACGACCAATACCCCAGCTAGCCCCAACTCGCTTCTGAGCAACCACTAAGCCGGCAACAAAACGTTGTTGTTTCTTCTTCTTCATCATCTCCGCTGCCTCGTCGACCTCCAGCAAACCTCACAGTCCGTCGAGCTCCAGCCAGCTACCATGGCTGCTGCTTCGTCTTCAACTGCCTTCCCCCTCGCCACCAGCAGCTCGTCGACCAGCAGCTCGTCCAAACAACCAACTTCATCTCCTTCGTCATTTCCTCCAGTCGCCAGAAAAACCTTACGTCCAGCCATGAGAGACCACCATCGCCTATGCAATGTCCAACTTCATCCACGAATGTCGGCAACCAGTGACCCCATCGTTCTGCTTCCAACTCCATCTCCAGGCAGTACGTCGAGGTCATGCATCCGAGGTCATGCTCAGTCATACGTCGAGGCAGTACGTTGATTAGGAGTTTATTATGCAGAGTTAGATTATTAGTTGGAAATTGATTAAATGAATTGGTTATAGTTGCTACAGTTTGGTTGATTGATTTAGGAGAATTGGATATACCTGATGGGGTAGAATGGTAATTTCAGTAGTTTCAGGGGCATTTTCGGGATTTTAAGTTTTAAAAAATGATTAATTTGAGTGTTCTGTCCACTAAGTACTAATAATATTAAATTAATACATTATTTAATACATAGTGGGGGACAAGATATGTGGTAGTGTGGGATTAATACATTGTTTAATATAGTGGGGGACAAAACATGCGGTAGTGGGGCAATAAGGGAATTAAATAAAGAAAAGATATGTGGTAGTGTGAACTAATATATTTGTTTAATATAGTGGGGGACAAAACATTAAGTAGTGGGATTCAAAAGGGGGATAGGGAGTAGATGGTGGGATTAATTTAAATGCTTCAAGTTTGGCTATAAATAAGAAGAGGTTGACACAAGTTAAAGGGGGGAGAGGAAGACATTCTGGAAATCTGGAGAGGGGTTGAACATTTTTCTGAAAATCTTAAGAGAGTGTTGGAGAGTTTAAAAATAGCAAACAAAAACAAAGTAGTCTACGAGTTTAGTTTTTGGGTTTAATACACTGAGTCTGTTTGTGGTGATGTTGGTTGTTGCAGTTTAGTCTTTTACAAACTTTTGGGGTTGTTCTATTGAGTTTGTTTGGTTTTCTTCAAATTTTTCCGGGCCTCGAATCTGGTTTGAATTGCTGCTGTTGGGTTGATATTGTCTTGCCGTGTTATTACTGTTGCTGACTGCTCCTTCATCTTCTTGTATTGCCATTTCCAGGTACACAGCTGTAACCTTGGTCATTTGTAAGCCGAAAACATAAGCATGAATATACATGAAGATTTGAAGTTTTAAGTTTGATCTAGCTTTTCTACTGATTTGTATATTAGGATATCTCATTCATTAATATCATGCAAATGCCTGCGGAATGCATAAACTGGACTGTTGAACCTATTTCTACAAACATGTGAATAATGTTAGTAACTAATATTCTCGAATGTTAGTGATTGATGTTAGCCTAATGTCGGTTTTTTAAGCATTGACGCATTTCTTCGACAAGTCGTAAAAAGAGTAAAAAAAAATGGCTTTGTATTACACATAGTCAATTCCAATAGTTCAAGTCATCTAATAATGTTAGTTTAAATTAATCAAAGAATAGTTGGTTTGTTTTGATATTACCGGGTGTCAATCTCGTATTCTATTCATAATCTCAACTTTAGTGTTATTAACTAATAGAATGAGGAACGAAATAATCTCCCTTTGTACAAGCTCGATTACAATTTCCCATTTGCATTTGTCTTAGACTAATAACTAATAAGTCACGTCCTTTTTTTAAGCATGTAATTAATTTGGAGATTTTCTTCTAGAGACAAACTTAATAAAAATGTAGTCACTTTAGGATTGTCCCTTTTAAAAATGAATGAGATGAGTCTCGACAAACAAGAATACACAAATTGCGGGGCCCTCAACGGATAGTTATTTCGAATGCTTAGATTTTGAGACAGGCCGCATAGCGAACTTTACGACTTTTCTCAAAATAACAACGCGTTAGTTTTTAGGCGCGTATTTAATAATGTTATTTTCCTAAACTCGGGTGCACATTTATGTGACCCAAATCCAAATCTCAACGAAGTCGGAACGTATCAAAAATTGCGGGTACATTTATGTGGCGCAATTCGAGATGCATTCTCACGACGTTGCAATTTCTTTGAATAAATAATAACAAAGCAGTAAATAGTTAAAATTTGCACGTAGGTTCATAATTGTATAAAATGAGATAATCAAGCCGAATATGACAGTTGAGCGACCGTGCTAGAACCACGGAACTCGGGAATGCCTAACACCTTCTCCCGGGTTAACAGAATTCCTTATCCGGATTTCTGGTGCGCAGACTATTAAACAGAGTCATTCTTTTCCTCGATTCGGGATTAAAACCGGTGTTTTGGGACACCATAAATCTCCCAAGTGGCGACTCTGAAATAAATAAATAAATCCCGTTTCGATTGTCCTTTAATTGGAAAAACTCCCTTCTGCGCCCCTTTGCGGCGGCGCGGGTGAAAAAGGAGGTGTGACAAAAGGAAAAAACTATTTGAATGTGAGATTAGAGTTCTTAAAACTATGATGAGAATGCTCAAACTATGGATAATACCACAAAGTTGAAGTCTTATTTATGAAAAATAAAATAAAAAATAAAAAATAAAAAATTTAAAATAAAAAATAAATTTCTATATAGCCAATTTTACTAATAAAAATTAAAAATTAAATTTGTATCTTAAAACTAAAAGAGAAAGAAAATTTACATAAGTAAATAATATGACAGTGAAAATATTGCTACAACATTCAGATATAATGTGTTCAAAATAATTATAAAATATTTTTTTATGATTAAAATAAAATTTTAATATAGGTAATTTTACTAATAAAAATTAAAAAATAAATTTGCATCTTAAAGCTAAAAAGAAAGAAAATTTAACTGCAGTTGATACAAAAATAATTATAAGAGAACTCAATACATTTGGAACATAACAATCAAATAGATTAATTCAAAGTTACAATTTAAAATAAAATATGATATTATTTTGGTTATAGGTGAAATAGTAATATAAAAACTAATTAAAATATTGTAGTAGAGAAGAGAGTGTATAAAAAATAGAGGTAGTGTGAGGATACTTATACTTTAAATTAAATAAAAATAAATAAATTAAATAATTAAAATAAATTTTAAATATTACTTATAAATTTAAATGATTAAAAAATTTCGAATAAGAGGTTACAAGCATATAAATATACCAAATTTCAAGAATAAAATATTTATATTTGTTAAGGACTATTAAAGGATAATAAGCAAGACATTAATTTAATTATTAAGCTAATAAAAATTATATGATAGTATAATAATATTAATTAATAAATAATACAATAACTATAAGAAAAGAACAACAAAAAAAAGAATTTGCATAAAAATGATGTGATAAATAAGACATATTTGACTTTCAGATAAAAACAAAGTGATAGTAAGAATTTTATTAAAATAAATTATCTAATGTGCTCAAACAAGACAGATCACAACATGACATATTTAGTATTCTTTAATATTGACAGCAAAATGAAATGCAAGTACTACAATTAAGGATTATGCTAATACAAATATATATATATATAATAGGTTGTCAACTACGAGAGTTGAACAATAATTTCATATTCTTCTTCATAATTAATATCTAATGTTATATAATTTTTATCTCAGAGGTTTATATTTTAAGATTATTCGCACATGATTCAAACAACCTACATCACAATTTGATATGATTTTTGTCCGCGCATCGCGCGGGTACTAATACTAGTATATATTAAAGTAAGAAAGTTTGCCTTCTCATTTAGCCAAGTGACAAGTTATTAGAAAGCCAAGTGGCAACATATTAAAAAAAAACACATGGCAACTTAGTTTATTAAAAATGCAAGTTGTAGCAACCAGATTTTTCGGCCTAGCAACTATAATGAGACATGCTAAGAAAAGATTATTCATTATAATGAGACATCATCTATTTGGTCGGAATGGTTACAGAAGAGAACAAAACATTTGAAGCTGAAACGAATAAGTACAGAGCTAGGAATTATTAAATTACTTAATTATATTGTATCTCTATATGCCATTACCGAAATAATTAATGGAATTCTTTTTTTGATAACTTATTTTGGTGTTTAATTGCAAGGTTTACTAATGAATTGTATACCTTTTCTGGAATTCCATTTCAGCTAAAACAAATGGATCAACAATTGGATATGTATAAATCTAATTTTTTGGACCTATGCTTTAGAACAGGTTATATTGATCTAGCTTTTGATTAAAATAATTTCGATTTTATTTGTTCATGAAACAAAGAAAGATGAAGATGAACCATAAAGTCTTGATGATAGCCTATGCACCTATAATTAATGGGTATACTGAGAATGCTCTAGCAGTTAAGACCTTAGAACTACTTTGCTCATAGTCAGCCATTAAGGTCACTTCGTTCATCTCTACATCCATTGAAGTAGAGATGTAAGAAACCTCAGTCATATACAATCTTGAGAGTATTAGCTCCATCTTTGGATACAATTAGAATAGTTCAACAGTTATGTAATAATACAAGAAAGATTTGAGTTTTCAGTTAGCTGAATAAACCATAATGAGAATGAAGAATACAAATTAGTACTAACATTACTGTTTACTTTCTGTTCATTTTGCATTCTTGCATTTGTAGTGCATATTTTCACAGGCCAGAGTACACTTATGAATGTCTTTAATTATCTCTTTAACTCTTGGAATATTTCACAATGTATCTCTCATTTCAAGAAAGCTACTACTATCATATCATACTTTCAATAGAATTCAAATGAGCAAATAATTAAGAGCAATATTATCATGCTAATATATTTTTTTTACAATCCGCGCATCGTGCGGGTACGTATACTAGTACTAATAAAACAACAACAACAACCCAGTAGAATCCCACAAGTGGGGTATGGGAGGGTAGTGTGTACGCAGACCTTACCCCTACCCCGAAGGGGTAGAAAGGCTGTTTCCGAAAGACCCTCGGCTCAAGATAATAAAAAGACAAAAGGAGAGAATATTAGATTCATCACGGAGATCATAGAAAAAATAGGAACATAAAATGCAGAAGAAAAATGTAAAGCAAAAACGATGGCTAGTAAGTGGAACCGGCGTCGAAAATAGAAAATAGTAAGAAACGACATTACCCCTGGGCCCTGGCTATCTTAGACAAAACCCTACCAGACTAGGCTCACAAAGACACAAAGTAATGCAAGACTCAACTACCTCCTAGCCTACAACCGTAATACTCGACCTCCACAACTTCCTATCAAGTATGATGTCCTCGGAAACTTGAAGCCTCACCATATTCTGCCCGATCACTTCTCCCCAATACTTCTTAGGCTGCCCTCTACCTCTTCTTGTGCCTTCCACAACCAGCCGCTCACACCTCCTTAAGATAGGGCTTCTCCTCTGCACATGCTCGAACCATCTGAGCCTCGTTTCTCGCATCTTCTCATCAATGGGAGCCACGTGTACCTTCTCCCGAATATCATCATTCCTAATCTTATCCATCCTAGTGTACCCGCACATCTACCTCAACATCCTTATTTATGCTACTTTCATCTTTTAGATATGTGAGTTCTTAACAGGCCAACACTCAGCCCCATACATCATGGCCGGTCTAACCACCGCTTTATAGAGCTTACCTTTGAGTATCGTTGGCACTCTCTTGTCGCACAAGACTCCAGATGCTAACCTCCACTTCTCCATCCTACCCCAATACGGCGTGTGACATCCTCATCGATCTCTCCCATCCCTCGTAAATAACCGAACCAAGGTACTTGAAGCTGCCTCTACTTAGGATAACCTGTGACTCAAGCCTCACATCCACGTCCACTTCCCCCGGCTCGGCACTGAACTTACACTCGAGGTATTCCATCTTTGTTATGCTTAGCTTGAAGCCCTTAGACTCAAGCGTCAGTCTCCAAACTTCCAATCTCTCATTAACACCGGTTCATGACTCATCAATCAAAACTATGTCATCGGCAAATAGCATACACCACGGCACCTCCCTTTGAATATGGTTTGTTATCGCATCCATCACCAGGGTGAATAAGAACGGACTGAGTGCAGAGCCTTGGTGTAACTCCATATCAACCGGAAAATGCTTAGAGTCGCCTCCTACTGTCCTAACCCGAGTATTAGCCCCATTATACATGTCCTTAATTGGCGTAATATAAGGAACCGACACACCTTTTGCCTCCAAGCATCTCCAGAGAACTTCTCTAGGAACCTTGTCATACGCTTTCTCCAGGTCAATAAACACCATGTGCAGATCCTTCTTTCTCTCTCTATACAGTTCCACCAATCTCATAACAAGGTGTATAACTTCTGTGGTGGAATGACCCGGCATGAACCCGAACTAATTATCGGATACAGACACTATCATCCTCACCCTCGCTTCAACCACCCTCTCCCATACTTTCATGGCATAACTTAGTAGTTTGATACCCCTATAATTGTTGCAACTCTGGATATCACCTTTGTTCTTATACAGTGGAACCACCGTACTCCACCTACACTCATATGACATCCTTTTTGCTATAAAAATAACATTAAACAACTCAGTCAACCACTCCACACCTGCTCTCCCTACACACTTTCAAAACTCCACTGGAATATCGTCTGGCCCGGTTGCTCTGCCCCTACTCATCTTACACATAGCCCTCATGACCTCCTCGACCTCGATATGCTTGTAGTGCCCGAAGTCACGTTGACTCTCAGAATGCTCCAATTCACCTAGAACAATATCACGATCACCTTTTCCATTCAGAAGTTTATGAAAGTAAGTCTGCCATCTCCTCTTAATTTGGGCATCTTCCGCCAGTACTCTACCATCTTCGTCCTTAATGCATCTCAATTGGTCCAAATCTCGAGCCTTCCTCTCTCTCAATTTGGCCAGCCAGAATAACTTCTTCTCCCCGTCTTTTTCCCCCATTTCCTCATACATACGACCATAATCCGCAGTCTTAGCCTCTGTGACCGACAGTTTAGCTTCCTTCCTAGCTACCTTATATCTCTCCATGCACGCCCGCCTCTCCGCCTCACCTATGCTCCCCACTAACTTCAGGTATGTCGCTTTCTTCGCTTCCACTTTACCTTAGACCACTTCATTCCACCACCAGTCTCCTTTGTGCCCACCAAAGACACCGGTCGAGACCCCTAACACCTCTCTCGCAGACTCCCTTATACAGTTTGTTGTCGCTGACCACTTAGTGTTTGCGTCCCCACTGCTCCTCCAAGCTCCCATAGCCGACAACCAACACTCCAACTCTTGGGCTTTATCCTTAGTCAAGGCTCCCCACCTGATTCTTGGTTTTCCCCGAGCAGACCTTTTCCTTCTCTTTAACCTAATACCAACATCTAGCACCAAGAGTCTATGCTGCGTCGTGAGTGTCTCACTCGGAATCACCTTGCAGTCCTTGCACAACCCGCTATCACACCTCATGAGGAGGAGATAGTCAATCTGAGTCTTCGGTACCGCATTTTGAAAAGTAATCAAATGCTCTTTCCTCTTCGGAAAGCTAGAGTTTGCAATCACCAACCCAAAAGCCTTAGCGAAGTCCAACAGCGAGGTACCTTCCCCGTTCATCTCCCCAAAACCAAAGCCTCCATGCACCTCGCCATAACCACTTTCGGTCACCCCAATATGACCATTGAAATCCCCTCATATGAATAGCTTCTCAGCAGGAGGAACCTGGCGCACAATCTCATCTAACCCCTCCCAAAAGCGTTGTTTTACCTCCTCATCTAGGCCCGCATGCAGCGCATAAGCGCTAACGACGTTCAGGGTGTACTCTCCAATCACCAACTTAATAAACTAAGTCATACTAATAAAAATAATCATAAAAAGTTAGCAATGATATACAACATTCAAAAAATCTAAGCAAAAGAAAAAAATTAATGTGTATGATTGAAAATCGTTGAAAATACATAAATAACGCAATATACAAAATTTCAAAGAGAGTGGAGGTGATTTTGACTAATGAGTCAAAATTTGTTATTAACGATATACAACAACAACAACAACAACAAAAAATTTAGTAAAATCTCACAAGTGGGGTTTGGGGAGGGTAGTGTATACGCAAATCTTACCCCTAACTTATGAAGGTAGGGAGGTTGTTTCCGAAAGACTCTCGGCTCAAAAACAGTAAAAATGAAGCAATAGAGAAACAATAGCAACAACAAGGTAATAAGACAATGGAAGCAAATAATACAACGAGTAATAACAGAGATCCATGGATACGAAACTACAAGAATAGTGTCAATCCTACTGATAATAATGACACACCGTATAAAAACAAGGGAGTAGGAATAGGAAAATACCTGACTAGTACTACTACTTGCGGTAAGACAAGGCGAAATTCTAGACTGTCTATCAACCCACCACCCTAATTCTCGACCTCCACGCCTTTCTATCGAGGGTCATGTCCTCGATAAGCTGGAGCAGAGTCATGTCATGCCTAATCACCTCACCCCAGTTCTTCTTAGGCCTTCTTATACCCCTCCTCTGACTCGCATGAGAAACCTCTCACGCCTCCTAATCAGGACATCAGAGTCTCTCCTCTTCACATGATCGAACCATCTCAGCCTCGATTTCTGCAACTTATCTTCCATAGGAGCCACACTCACTTTGTCCATAATATATTTTCCTATTATTAATGATATACAATATTCAAAAAATTAGGAAAAAATATTTTTTCAATAGTTATGGTTGAAATTCTTTGAAAACACGTAGATGAGACAATATATAATATTTCAGAAAGATTGGAGGTGACTTGGATTAGTTTAAAGAAAAAAATTCTTAGCCAAGCTTGAGTTTATAAATTTCTTTACGACGTGTGTATCTAACATGTATCTCACACATATGTATCCATAGATATATATATATATATATATAGGTACACAAAAGATATACATTTAATACATATGGAATATACAAAAAATACACCGGAGATGCATAGTAAGATACACATATCATCTTTTTTCATGTTCATCTTCAACTTCGAATTTGGCTCAAATTTTAATTTAAACCACCTCAAAACTCCACTAGATCATCCTAGAATGAGATATAAACTCTTGAAATGTACCCAATATATTCCAACAGTACTCACTCAAAACAAATTCAAAATTTTAAAACTCAAATATTCAAATTCAATAAGTGAGCTTCAATAGCTTTCAATGGAGTCCAAGGCCAACTAAAAACGGTTGTGATGACGAGCATCAAAGAGTAGACAAATAAGACACATAAGGAACATTTTCTTTGTATAAACCATGAAGTTAGACAATATCTTGACAAAATGCATACAATTTCTCGAAATTCGCTATTGAATTAGATAATTAATAATACTAATAATCTTTAAATCAATTTAAGATAATACTAAGGTAATTGTACTTTTTTTCTTTCTTTTTTCTTCCCTAAGAATCATACATAATCAATTCCGCTAAGATTGGTAGCATTTTACGACAATTAGCTAATATTAATAGTATTTTATGAATTAGATAATATTTATACTATTAAAGGCCAAACGGGATAGTTTGCTCTTTTTAGGGCATCTCCAACCTTTACCCCCATTTTGATCCCCAAAACGGGATAATTTACTCCAATCATTCCCCAATTTTTTTCCCCAAAAGAGAATATTCTTTTTTATATTTTTTTCTCTCTCTTCTATATTATATTATTATCTTCCATTTCATTTTTATTTTTTAATTTCTATTAAACAAATTCAATCTTTTATTTTCATTAATTTATAATTCTCATTAAAAAAATTCCATAAAATTTTAAATAATATAATTTTTAAGCAATTATTATAGATTAACTAATAATTCAAATAAAAGTGAAATCATTGCGGTACAAGATTAATTAAATACATATTACATAACGATAAAATTCATTCGAAATACTACATAAATATTCAACTTCAACCTCTATATTCTCTCATAAATAATCTATTAATGCATAACCTCTAGCAACATCTAATATTTTATATTGGAAACTTTCAATTTTAGCATCATCTAATATTTTATATTTGTACCATTCATTTTTGAGATGATTATATATTTTTTGTACAAGTATAAATTATAATAAAACTAACTTATAATTTTACATAAAAATAATAAATGCACGAAAATTAATTTATCAAAATTATACGCCAAAGTTAAGATGTAAAATTAATATCATAAAGATATTACATAAACATAATTAGGTATATATAAAGAGATAAATTAAAAGAGTTAAATAATAAAATATGCATGAATAGTAATGGGGGAGATGAATAGTGTCCCCATATTTGGATCCTCCATTTCGGGGGCAACAATGAGAGAGGGTTGGAGCTCCATTATGGCAAAAGTTGGCCCCCGTTATGGAGAAATGGGGGAGGGACGGAGATGGCCTTAAACTTTCTTTCCTAGTGATGTGATGGTAAACAAAAGACATTTCGTTTTTTATTATAAAATATTTTATTTTATTATTTTATAAATATTTAAATTCAAAAATAATAATCAACAACTAATTATTAACTAAATAACTAATTATTAACTACTTATATCATGTGGCTTTTTTCTAAGCTGCCAATTGGCTTAAGGAGAGGGTTTTTTTCTCTCCTTTTAATAATATATAGATAGATATAGATATATATTTTTGGTATATTAATGTATAATATACATATACTAAATATTTTTTTATATATTTGAATAACAAAGAGTATAATTATTTTTGGGCTGATCAATCATATATGTAACTTGCCCAAATTCTTGGCTTAATTTAACATTATATCATAATAAATTAATATGAATTGGGGTAAACACCCGTTGTATGTTTTTTGACTTTTTCCCACGCATCCCAATTACGGGAATGTAGTAATTTGGGAAACTTTTTCTTTTTTTAGTGTAAAAAGTTTAGAGAAAGTGCTGACGAGAGAGAGAGGAAAGTAGGGGGCCGACAGAGGAACTTTGGTCTGAAGTTTCCCTTATCGTCATCATTATTATCCTCAAAGATCCAACAAAAACACTTGTACTCAACCTCCCTTTCTTCTCTTTGTTTATTGGTACAAGAATTCACCGGAATAAGTAACCAAGATGGGTGCTTTTGGAATCTTGTAGCTTATTTTGTGAAAACTCTATACAGAAATGAAATACTCCAAAATGGGTTCTTAACAACTTATATCACTAGATGTTTTTGTGAAATTCATATACAGAAATAAAATACCCAAAAGGGATTCTTGAGGACTTGATGATTAGTTTAACTTTTGCTCAGCAGAGTAAAGATTGCTGTTTGAGCTGACACGAGCATTTACCAAAGAAACATATGTCGAGAGATTTTGTTCAATCCACGACTAGGCTGTTTTCTGGTAAGCTCCTTTTTTCAGTTGTATAAACAACTCTTAGCTATTATAATTTCCTGGCACTCCCTTTTTTCCCTTTCATTGTTTGTTTGTTTCATCCTTTTTTTTCCGAGAACAAATAATTTGCTTTATCTGCCTTTATTATTTTCTCGGAGTTTGTTTGGCTCTTATTTTAAGTGGATTTATGTTATAATCATTTGGCCGGGTTAGTTTGTGTGCACCTCGAAAAATACCTGGTATCTTCAACCAGTGGACTTTGCATATAAGGGTTTAGGCAGATGAGAGGAAATCACCGAACCTTTTTTTTTTGTCCATTAGGATTTAAACCTGGTCTGCTGTGGTGTTTATTGTGGTTCTTCAGCTGAACAATGTTGCTTTTCTATGGTCTCTGCTGAAACTTTTGTTTTTAGATTAAAGATAGTTCTTATAGTTATTCCTATAGAGGTCTAAAAACTGCATAATTTAGATGATATTCTTGGTTAGTGTCATATTTATCTAAAAAAATTGGTTAGTGTAATGCTTGAGATGAATTTATTCCAATCCGTTAAGATAGGGTTGATTTTGGTAATTTTCTCATCTGGTTATCGTTTGCTCCAAAGATGCCGTTGGCTGTTGAGACAAAACTGGATCAAAAAATATAAACCTGGAGGCTGTTTATGTTCAGTGTCAGATAGAACAACTCTCGAACTTGAGGGACCATTTAGGTCAAGAACTCATTGATTACACTTGTATATAGTGTTTTAAATGTCTCATCAATTAACTTCTTATGGACTTCAGGACACTCGATTCACCTTCTCATTTTTCTAGCTGTTCTCTTTTCTGTTTGTACAAGTTTTGCACTTTCATATATGATAAACTAGTAATGTTTACCGAGAGAGATATATTGTATAGAGATGTGTCCTTACATTCATGAGCATATGCCTGTTGTCTCAATTATGCGCCACATATATCTTTTGTGGTTGTGACTTTAGCTTGGATTTCCGTAGCTCTCATTTTCTTAACTGCAGAATTTTGTTGATAAAAAGGGTACATCGCGAGGGTCAAGACCAAATCCAGGAAATCAACCTTTTTACGTTGCAATGCAGGGGGCAGATTGTTTCCAATTGTCATATGGAGCCTAGTAGGGTGCCTTCTTTTACTTCAGCTGTGCTCCTTTACTTATCAAAGAAATGTGCAAAGCGGCGGGACTCACTTAAGTATAAGCCAGCAGACACAGTTTCGGGAGCTTGAAGAGGTCGAGAAGGAGAATATACAGCTTCCACCACCCAGGAAGAGATCCCCACGTGCTGCCAAACGGAAGCCTAAAAGGCCAACGACCTTGATTTATGAATTCCTAGACGAGTCTTCCCAGCTAAGGCATGTGTTTTTCCCTGGTCAAAGAACTGTTGTGGATCCTAGGAAGAATTATGGGAATGATACCTATTACTACCGGCCAGGAAGAATGTGGTTGGATACTGAGGGGAACCCTATACAAGCTCATGGGGGAGGCATTCTTTATGATTCAAGGACAAAAATGTATTATTGGTATGGAGAGTATAAAGACGGCCCCACTTACCATGCTCACAAAAAAGGAGCAGCAAGGGTAAGTTTCAGAATGGTGCATGGTTATAGGTTAATCAGTTTATATTAGTTAATGCCAATATACTCCGTGTTTTCCGTCAATTCTACATCTTGTTCCCTAGGCCCTTCTCCTCTCTCTTCTCTTATATTGTATGTGCTTGAATAAACGGTACTGAAAATGAGAACAAAAGAAAACCTTAAGCCATTCCAAGAGCACTCTTTAAACAGAAATCATCATGGCTTTGTCTTGCTCATGTTCTTCCTTAGACAGTAATGAAATATTCAGTTACGTTGCAGCATTCTGTCCTAGAGCTCATATGGTCCTTTCCTCCATTCTGTTGGTTAATGATTCATCGGCATATTTATGACTTCCTTTTCTCCATTTTCTATAAGTTTATGATCCATTAGTGTGCTTTATGAAATAATATGACAATTATGCAGTAAATAGTATTTTATGGGATAAGATTATCATCTATTGGTTCTCCCTATTCTATTATCAGTCTGAACGCTCTTTTAATTGATTCCTTCTGTTGATGAACTTACACTCATGAAAGCTGTGCAATTGATTCACCGAGCCACCTTTTAGGTTGTCAAGCATGTTTCTTATCTTTTAGATGTCAGCAGCTCAATGACAGTGCTCTGTGAAAAGAAAAACCTATTTGCTTCTCCAAAATTGACAGGGTAAACTGAATAGCAAAGAAGAAGATGATATAGACTGAATGAGAATGAAAAGACATGGGGGCAGTTTAATATCCCTGTTAAATAGGATGATAGATGGAATATGAAGAGATGAAAAGAAAAGGAGAAATGGCAGAACAAAGTGAATATGAGGAGAGATTTATGTGTTTAGGATCCCATGGTCTATGATATCGGTATCCTGATCAAATAAAATCATCGTAGAAGA
Organism: Nicotiana tabacum; assembly: GCF_000715075.1. Classification (NCBI taxonomy): domain Eukaryota; kingdom Viridiplantae; phylum Streptophyta; class Magnoliopsida; order Solanales; family Solanaceae; genus Nicotiana; species Nicotiana tabacum. The sequence goes on from NC_134100.1 coordinate 25,941,083, forward strand.
AGAGATTATTTGCTGTTTGTCCCTGAAAACCTTAAATCGAACATTATTCCAGTCCTTTTTAACTGCTGAAACTTAAGAGATTTAACAATTGAATTTGGAAGATAAGTTCTATTGCCTCTTTGCCTCATCGATTTACCCTATGAATTTGTGAGTTGTAACTTGATTATGGTAGTAGATGGATTTTCTCTCAAAAATTCGCCCTTATTGCAGCTGTATCTGCAATTATAGTCTAGTAATACCGAGGAAAAGCATTAGAGAAGTGCCTGCCTATGAAGATAAAAGGTACAGCACCTTATAGTCAGAAATAAAGGAATTTGTGCTTAGGTTGTAAAGTCTCTCATTTTTCATGCTAAAATGAGATAACTTGCTAATCCAAATGTATGCATTCTTGTTGTGCCATTTAGGACTTTAGGAATCATTGGCAGGTAGGATATGAGCATTGGAAAATGTGTTCGGGAATCTCAGACATTCTAGAGATATAGTTCTCAGGCAACTGTGACATATATGAAATGTGACTTAGTTGTTGTTAATGTTGATCATGATTAGACTAGATTTTTCTGATGTCGACCAAAATTTTCCACAGCCCATGAAGTGCTTTAGTGAAACCATGACAATATAATCTTATGTGCATAGGCCATTATAAAAACTTTCTTATCTTCTTTTCCTCAAATACTGTTGAATCAGGTAGGTACTGGGAATTCATTAGTTCCTTAAAAATGATGTCTTATCCATTATCTGATATTGGTGGTCATATCAGTTTTTTTGACTAAGGCCAAATATCTTTTCTTTGTCGATAATCAGTCGTGCCTTATGGTTAGAAGATTTTCATCTCCGTAATTTTGTCTTGCAGGTTGATGTCATTGGTGTCGGTTGCTATTCGTCAAAAGATTTGTGGACATGGAAAAATGAAGGCATTGTTTTAGCAGCTGAAGAAAAAAACGAGACACATGATTTATACAAATCGAATGTGCTAGAGAGGCCAAAAGTAATATACAATGAGAAGACAGGTAAATACATAATGTGGATGCATATTGATGATGCAAACTACACTAAAGCTTCTGTAGGTGTTGCCATTAGTGACTCTCCTACTGGCCCCTTCAATTATTTGTATAGCAAACGACCTCATGGATATGATAGTAGGGACATGACACTCTTCAAAGATGATGATGGCGTTGCATATCTTGTCTACTCATCGGACAAAAACAGTGAGCTTCATATTGGTCCACTTAACAAAGATTATGTAGATGTAACTGAAACCGTGAGAAGGATTCTTGTCGGACAACACAGGGAAGCACCAGCTCTATTTAAGCACCAGGGAACATATTACATGATCACATCCGGCTGCACCAGTTGGTCTCCAAATGAGGCCCTAGCTCACGCATCCGAATCGATTATGGGGCCGTGGGAGACCATTGGAAACCCATGCATTGGCGGGAACAAAAATTTTCGGCTAACTACTTTCTTTGCTCAGAGTACATTTGTGCTTCCATTGCCCGGAATACCTGGTCTCTTTATTTTTATGGCTGATAGGTGGAATCCGGCTGACTTAAGGGATTCGAGGTATGTGTGGTTACCATTAACAGTGGGCAGACCGTTAGACCGTCCTATAGAGTACAACTTTGGGTTCCCTTTGTGGTCTAGAGTGTCAATATATTGGCATAAGAAATGGAGACTTCCTTATAGGAGGTGAAAAATGTAAATAGGGGTTTTACACTCTGATTTCTTTGTAAAATATGTTTTCTTTTCTTTTTGTGTTGTTTAGTATTCTTCCACATCATGTGTTATAGTTAATATTGTTGATTTTTGAAAAGATAATCATAGGTGTAAATATGCAGAGGCTGGACCCAACATTCATTATATGTAAATGTAATGTACAGTGTAATTTCTTCAGCTGTAATCATTTTTTTCTGTGAGTGAAACCAGGATCGGCATTTGTTCACATTGTAGTTTCTGTAAAATTGTCAATGTAGAGACTTATATGTAAATAGAAAATGTAGAGATCTTCTAATGTTAGAGAAACTAAAATTATATAGTATCAGACTGAGACAGGTCAATTGGTTTTTTGACTCTTTATAAACTTGTTTTTAGTTTTTTGAATCTATCTCTTTTTTTTTACACATGGGAGATTTATTTTTACACTTAGAGATCTCTCTTTTATACATAAGAGATCTATAAAGGTCATTTTCTTAAATTCAAAATTGTAAAGAGGCATGACGCACAAATAGTACCTATTTATTAATTGGAGTGACCTGAATTGTAAAAATACGAATAGCCGACCTAAACTGATTAGATTGAAGCGTAATTGGTTTTGGTTTTGTGCATCGTTAATACAGCTTCAATTGACTATATAATAGAAATAGAATGTGATGTTCAGAAATCTATCCAACACTACCTTTGGTTGCACCATGCATGAGAGTGAAGTTAAGGCTAAATGAGTAAGAGCATAGGGAAAACAATGTCAACTCAACCAATCAAATCATTTCTAATACATAATTTCAACAATCTCACTTCTCCGTTATTTCACATCATTAATCATAACTTCAAATCCTTTTAACATTCATGGCACCTTGTGCCCACATTTTCCATCTCACTTCGCAGCAAAATTCACGTGCTAACCGGTACATAATATCCCTGACCAATGCTATTTAGGGTGTTCATGGATTTTATTTATATATCATAAAGTAAAATTACAGTTTCTGAACCAAGTAGGAAATCAATGAGAAAAATGAGTTTATTCTAGAAATCATTTGGGTGAAGAAAATACAATTTTCAAATAAAATACAACATCAGATAAGCTACTGAATTTAATATAGAATTTATTATATTAAAACATAATAGCAATTCCTTTTTAAGTGAAGTAAAAACATCAAACACGGTAAGGAGATTGAGCTGAGAAATCAATTAAAGTAATATGACAACGATTATAAATGGTAAGGTACCGAATAAAACAATGAGTTTTAAATTAAAAGTCACATAAGGTAAGCATATTATTAATTTCTTTATTTAAAATCGTTATATTACCAACAACTCAGCGCATTAAATTCATCTTGAAAATCAATTCACCAAAATAATAGTATTAGGAAAAGAATGCAGGAAATGACGACAAGGCAATTAATCAATGACAACAATTCAATCCTCGAAAACCGGTGAAAAATCGAAAATAAAAATTCTCAGAGTCTCATACGAAAGAACCGAAACCAATACAATACAACAGGGAATACAAGCACATAAGCTTGTTGCGGCGCACAACCCGATTCCACCGTACAACACTATCCACCCATATTTCACCATATAAATATCAATTTTAATAAATAAATATATGTTGCGGAGCACAACCCAATCCCACCATATAAGCAGAGTCAACATCATAATTCACTTTTATTTCACCATATCAATTCACCCTTATTTCACCTGTTGCGGCGAGCAACCCGATCCCAACATATCAATATCATAATAATAAATAAAATGTGTGTGGCGCACTACCCGATCCTACCGCACAACACTATCCACCCTTATTCCACCATGTAAATATCAATTTTAATAAATAAATATATGTTGCGTCGTGCAACCCGATCCCACCATGTAATCAGAGTCAATGCCATAATTCACCCTTATTTCACCATAACAATTCACCCTTATTTCACTTGTTGAGGCATGCAACCCGATCCCACCGTACAATACTTTAAGTTAACATCAATAATTCAATAACTCAATTTACAAGAATTTCTACAATCAAGGATATGAGTACACAGCAACAAAGGAGCCACGTAAGAATCAGAGGAATACAACAAACTTTATAAAATGACAGGACAAGTAAGGCACACGATAACTAAGAATGCAATCACAACAATTAGGACATATAGCAAATAAGCAATAGTCATAGAAGAAATCCAACAATTTAGAGGTAACAAGACAACAAGGAAGGCAATAATTTCAACTAAGGTATATAAGGGTGACGAGCGCAAAACCGGTGTATAAAATGTAGGCTCGCTAGTCAAAGATAGTATAGTGTTTAATCGTCTCCACTTGGATTGGTTTCAATAATGTCCTATTAAATTTTCAGCTCAACACTATCCACGATAATAAATCTTTTGATTGATGTTATTGTCTACTGCAAATAAAACTACTATTATCGACTGTAGAAAACTAATGATACCCTAATGATTAGTAACAACGATTGATTATCAGTGCTAGAAATAAGGGTGATGACAAAATGTGTGATCAACTAGTGTTTCGGGCAACTCTGTGTTAAATTCACTCTTAACTTTTGTTAACTCTTTCGATTTCATCAGATGATTAGGCCACTTCAGGGGTTCAAATTCTTCTTCCGAATAAATTTGATTCCTTTAATTAGCCTAACAATAGGTCTTATGAACATATGCACTAAAATATTGAATGAACGATCTTTCAAAGAATACCTCTCGGTTATTCTTTTGAACTGGGTTAATCGATAACTCTTAAAGCTCTTTCGATTACTTATAAGAGATGTGAAAGCAACCCAAATAAGATGGTACAATGCAAATAGCAGCAAAACTTCTCTTTCGATTGAAGTAAAACTACAATAAGCCTTGAATTCAATTAGTAACTCATTCAATAAATTCGAGCAATTAACAAAAAGTAACACCCATAACAATAGTCCATTCACAACTTCCGTCAATAACCCTACAGAGAATTACTCCATAACGGAGAAAATATTCATAACAAGAGTATTAGAAGAACAAGAAGACATTATAATTCCCAAATTCAAACAAACTTTCTTATTGAGTGAATTGGATCAAATCTTGCTTTCATGTTGCTTCCATCCTTCTTCTCCTCCAAAGTTGCTCTCAAAATCTCGAATACCCTCTTTTTAGACGAGTTGGGCTCAATATAGGTCAAAGGAAGTTGCCTTCAAAATTACAAAATTAGCCTTGGAAAAATTTTCCTGACAAAAGTGCGCAGCCGCGCACTTGGGCAGGTGACCACGCATGTAGCCGCGCACTTTGGCCAGTTTCTGCTGGTCGTGCGCGACCAGTGTGCGGCCGCGCACCTGGGAAACTTTCTGCTCTCTTCTTCGTTCTTCTTTTTTAGTGAGCTTACGTCCTTTGATCCTCGAACATAATCCCAAATTACTCCATAAGCTTTTACTTAGCCTTCAAAGCTCCATACTAGCTCAAAAGTGCTCCCTAACCTCATCGTAGCCTGGGATCGTTCCTGCGAAGCATAAAATACACAGTTAGTGCAAATTAATACTATTTAAAGCTCAAATATTAGTAAAGTACAGTGAATTAGAGTGCAATTAGTGACCAAAATACACTATTATAGCCTCACATCACCACCCCACACTTAAACCATTGCTCATCCTCGAGCAATCCAACTATACTTCACCTAAATACACCCCTTCTCAACAACACTCAACACTCTTTAAAACAGATTAAGTACAATATTGTGACATCTTAACCTCAAAATTTGACTCCACAACACCACGCATTATCTATAACCAACTTACTTTCTCTAACATAGAGGTCAATAACATTGTATTTCCTTCATGAATCAAGTACCCTCACACAACAAAAGAGAGTAGTTCCACATACAATAAAAGTTAAGAACAAGTAGGAACTCATGAATGAAAGAATTCGCTCACTCTCAGAACCAACATTCATATGCCACAAAAGATGAACCATAGGCTTGCCCGTAGTGTACTACTCTACTAATTGAACTCATTCAGTCAAGGATCAAGCAGGACTTTAACTGGTTGTAATGTAGGCTGTCGGACGGGTATGATATATTTAGATATAAGAGTGACTACACCTCCCTAAGCACTTTAATATATACATTTTAAAATTTAAAACCCCACACTTATGTCAAACAAAAACTCTACCTTCACACCAATATACATCAACTCCCAAATTATTTAAGCACAATTGCATCAAGAGTCACTACTATCAAGGAATATTCTTCACACATATAGAATTATTATTATTTTTCCTTTTCTTATTCAATTCAAGTGGCTCACACTTTTTCAAAACCTTGCACTTTTCTCATTATTTCATTAGTTCCACTCAAAAGCCAAACCAACCACCCCACACTTCAACTTTTACACAGTTTATAATAAATTCAAGTGCTCACGAGAGGTACAAGGTTCAAATAGATTGTCAATTTAAATAATTGGGTAAGGTTTGTAATGTTGTTGTCAAAGAAATAGGATTATAGGCTCAAAGGGGTTAACTTAGATACATAACAATTAGGTGGGCAAAGGCTTATAACTGACTCAATGCCTATATCACTTCCAAGACTGAATAAAACTACTATTTTGCTTTGCAAATACACAGGGCAAGTTCTAGAAATCAAATGCATTGCACAAAATAACACAAACCTCGCACCCATATGGCACATAATTCACTCAAGATTGGACTCATCAAGACACCCTAGTCAAAGTAGTTAAGCAAAGTTAAGATCATACAAGTTAAGGTACTTGTACAAGAGTCAAAACTTGAGCCTAAGCGTCACAACCAAAGCACTCACTATTCTCAAGGAATGATCAAGTCAAAATATATTTCCTTTTATTCAATTCATAGCGCAAGGTTTCCTTACTCCTAAAGAAAACAAAAACTAACTACACCCGATTCAAATAAAACTCTTGGAAAAGAATCGCGGCACAAAGAAAAATCAAGGGCGAATTAATACACTACCTAACAAAAGAATATCTTTTTGTCTTTTTTCTTTCGACTTTAATCCCTCAAGAAACCCGTCGAATTGATATCCATCGTCAGGAAAAGACAAAAATTTTAATTTTTTTTTCTTTCAATTAATTGCTACCTAATGCACTAGCAAAGATAAGGCAAACTACAACTTACCAAGAGGAAACTACAACTACATGTACATACAACACACATAGCCCCCACCCCACACTTTAAATGGTGACATGTCCCCATATCACACAAAAAAATGCAAGGTAAAGAAGACTTCCCTAATAGAGTCAGTCGGTGTCGGAGACAATTCCGGGGTCTAAATGGAAAGCCCGACCAAGTTAACGCAACCATGCCATGATCTTCCTCTCAGATTTGGCATTTTGTGTAGCAAGGGCATCCAATCGAGCTCCCAAGTCTGTGATAGAGGTACGCATTCCCGCCATCTCCTGATCTAAGGCGCTCATTCTTGTCTCCCATCTTCCCCCTGAGGTTCCCCCAATATCCTGCTCGTGCGGCGGGAAGGCAGCAACATCTTCAGCTTGCACCTCATTGCCATCGTCAGGCGCATCAGACTCATCGCTAGCTACCTCTACAGGCCTAGCAGGGTCCTTATTACCATTTTATCAGCCCAGAATTTTTGTTCCTTTTTGACTTTCCCATCCATGTCCCTATTTTTTGGTACATGTGCCTCACGGCATAACCGAGTGATTAAGGATGGAAAAAAGAAACCATACCTCTGCAAAGGATAGCGAATGAACATCTCGCCATGAATAACCTTAGCCACATCAAAATCATGGCCATTGATAAAGCACCAAATCAGTGCAGTCAAGGGACCATTCACCTCAATGGTGTTTGAGGAAGGCATCAAGCGGTTATTTATGATGTGGAGCCAGCACTTCCCTTCAAAGGTAAGCGATGATGAATGAAACTTTTGCCCCAGTGTAAGTCACACTACCTCCTTATTGGGCACATAAATAGTTCTAAAGAACAATTTCCACATGAGTGGTTCTCTGCTATACGTGTCATAGTAGTCTTATGTTTCAGGATTTCCCCCAAACACTAGCAAACGGTAGGCCCTTCGAATGGCCTCTGTGGATACGTCCACACTCTTCTTTCAAACTGTGTAGACATGGTTGACATGTTCCGAGAAGTTCGCATAAAACTCCCAAACAACCATTAAGTTGGCCTCGTCAGGTTCTTCAAAAAATATCCCCAAACCTCGCCTGACCAATTCATGATACATAGTGGGACAATCATTTTGGTGGGATCCTATATCAATCCCCCTCTACGGTATGGGCTTTATTCTTTCCTTATTACAGAATCGTTCCTGGGCAGCACTGAAGATGAACTTGGTAGTATCATACAAGCGAGCAATAGCAGAAGCTCGCGACCGGGACGAGCCAGCGTGACCACTTGAGGAAGCACTTGCGATTTTTTGTTTCTTAGATGACGTCATAATACATGTAACAAATACCCAATATTAGTGAAAAGAACAAGTGGTGAACCAAGAGAGGTTATTTAGACTTAACCATCACACTTGGTCACAAAATTACAGTCCCAAACTCTTTGTGGCATTTATACGAACACCTGATATGCACAGTTCTGCCAAACCCCCATACAAAACTATTTTAATCCCCAATTAGACGAATGATACACCAATGTCACACCTACCCATCCATGGTGAAATTCAACTCCCACCCTATAAGAAAGCGAGTATAACTAGAAAGAAAGTACTAACAAAAATCTATTACAACACAAGAAAAAAAAGAGAATAAACTAAACTAAGAGGGAGAAAATATCTCACTTACCTGAGGGGAAACATGTGAGGATGTGGGGAGAGGAAGGAGGGCATTGTCTAATGATGGTAGGATTGGAGGCTTAAGAGAAGAGATGAGAGAAAGGGGCAAGGTTAGGGTTGTTTAGAAGAAGGGGGGGGGGGGGATTTTGAAATTGGGTGTGTTTAGAAAGGGGGGTACGAAATTGGGGTAGTTTAGAACAAGGGTGGGGTTTGAAATTAAAAACAAAAAACAAAAAATAGCTCACTTGTGCATGGTCAGTGAGCAGTGAGTGCGCGGCCGCGCACGTGAGGTAGTGGGGGTCTGAAAATGCACGGCCATATGCGCAGTCAGTGTGCGGCCGCGCATGTGAGGCAGTGGGGGTCTGAAAATGCGTGGTCATATGCACGGTCAGTGTGTGGTTGTGCACGTTTTTTTGTAATTTTCGCGTTATGTGCCTTCTTGTACCTACTACACCGTAGTATACACTAATTTCTATCTATTCTATGTTGTAAACAAAAGTGAATTGGAAAAAAGAAAATCTAATTAGAGGAAGGGTTAGAGGTAGTTCTAAGTTATAGTTGTGAGCTTGACTCAACCGGGCATCCTCAATTGATTTTGATGCTCGAGGATTGCTGTGCAAATCCCCCAACGAGATACAATTTTAATCTGTGCCCATTTACTTTGAAACTTTCTATTTCGTCTTGGTTCTGGATCTCAATTGCCCCATATGGTGATATATGTTTCACCACATATGGTCTCTCCCATCTAGACTTGAATTTTCCGGGAAGTAATTGGAGTCTACTATTGTACATTACGACTCTATCCACTTTATGAAACTCCTTTAGCTTAATCAGACTATCATGCCACCTTTTAGTCTTTTCCTTAAAGATCTGCACTTTCATACGTATCCAGCCTGATCTTCCAATTCATTTATTTGCGCCAACCTGTGATAACCTACAAGACTAAGATCAAGATTAAGCATCTTAATTGCCCAATAAGCCTTATGTTCTATCTCAACAGGTAGGTGACATGACTTTCCATACACTAGTTTGAATGGCAAAGTCCCTATGATTGTTTTGAAAGCAGTTCTATACACCCATAGAGCTTCATCCACCTTGACAGACCAATTTTTACGAGAAACACTAACCGTCTTTTCAAGAATTCATTTAAGTTCCCGGTTGGCTACTTTGACTTGCCCACTAGTTTGGGCATGGTACGAGGTTCCTATTTTGTATGTGACACCATACTTGGACAGTAGTGCGGCAAACTATTTATTCACAAAGTGTGATCCATTGTCATTGATAATCACTCGAGGTGTCCCAAAACAGGTAAAGATATTTTTCCGCAAAAACTCACATACCACCTGAGCATCATTGGTCCTAGTAGGAATTGATTCGACCCATTTAGAGACATAATCAATGGCTACTAGGATATATTCATGAGAATGAGACATTAGGAACAGACCCATGAATTCAATGCCCCAAACATAAAAAATTGCACATACCATAATGGAGTTGAGAGGCATTTCGTCCCTCTTGCTAATATTACATGCTCTATGACACTTGTCACATACAGCTACATACGCCATTGCATCTTTGTACAGAGTAGGCCAAAAGAAACCAGCTTTCATGACCTTTGCTGCATTGTGATTTCCACCATAGTGTCCTCCAGCTGCTCCATCATGGCAATGAGATAGAATGCTTGTCATTTCTCCTTCAGGCACACATCTTCGAATCACACTATCTGCACACAGTTTAAAAAAGAAAGGGTCATCCCAAAAATAACTTTTTACCTCACCTTGAAGCTTCCGTCTTTGATCATGAGTGAGGTCATGGGGCAAAATAGTTGGATATATCCACATACCAAGGCTGTCGTTCGGAGATCGCAGCTATGGAGAAAATCTACTCATTAGGGAACTCTTCCCTTATTTTGACTATTTCAACTGGAGGTTTCTCAAGTCGAGATAGATGATTTGCGACTTGATTTTCCGTGCCCTTCCTGTCTTTATCTCCAAGTCAAACTCTTGGAGCAATAACACCCACCGCATCGGACGTGGCTTGGATATCTTCTTACTTAATAGGTATTTCAATGCTGAATGATCAGTGTGTACAGTCACCTTACTTCCCGCAAGGTATGATCTAAACTTGTCAAAAGCAAAGACCACAACAAAAAACTCCTTCTCAGTAGTGGCATAATTTACTTGGGCATCATTTAATGTCCTTCTTGCATATTAGATGGGCCTAAACATTTTATCTCTTCGTTGCCCCAAAATTGCTCCTACAACTACATCACTAGCATCACACATTATCTCAAATGGATGGCTCCAATTAGGTGTCACCATAATAGAAGCACCAACAAGCTTTTCCTTTATCAATTCGAATGCTCTTAAGCACTCCACATTGAAAATAAACTTGGCATCTTTTGCTAGCAATGCTGTTAATGGCTTGGTAATGCTGGAAAAGTTTTTGATGAACCTCCTATAGAACCCAACATATCCCAAGAAGCTTCTTATGCTCTTCACCGAAGCCGGGGGAGGGAGCCTAGCGATAATATCAACCTTAGCTTTGTCGACTTCAATTCCATGAGCAGTTACTTTGTGGACTAGGATAATTCCCTCCTTCACCATGAAGTGACACTTCTCCCAATTAAGAACCAAGTGAGTGGCTTCACAACGTTCAAGCACGAGCTTCAAATTCATCAAGCAATCCTCAAAGTCATTATCAAAAAGGGTGAAATCATCCATGAACACCTCAAGACACTTCCCGTTTAAATCGGAGAATATAGACATCATGCACCTTTGAAAAGTGGCAGGTGCATTATATAGCCCAAACGACAGCCTCCTGTAAGCAAAAGTACCTGATGGGCAAGTGAATGTGGTCTTATCAACATCTTCTATGGTAATGAATATCTGATTGCAGCCTGAATACCTATCCAAGAAGCAGTAGCATCCATGTCCAGCCACTTTCTCGAGCATTTGATCAATAAAGGAAAGTGGGAAATTATCTTTCCTTGTTGCATTATTCAGCTTCTATAACCAATACACATTCTCCACCCAATGACTATTCTTGTGGGGATCAATTCATTATCTTCTTTTTCACCACGGTCATGCCCCCCTTTTTAGGTACAACTTGCACTGGACTCGTCCACTGGCAATCAGAGATGGGAAAAATCACTCTCGCATCTAGAAATTTGATGATCTCCTAATGCACTACCTTCTCCAAATTTTTGTTCAACTTGCATTGAGGCTGCACCACTAGCTTGCTATTTTCTTCCAATAGAATTTAATGCATGCAAATGGCTGGACCGATTCCCCGAATATCAGTTATGCTCCAACCAATGGCCTTCTTGTGCTTTGTCATCAACTCCACCAGCTTTTGCTCCTGTGTACCTGTCAAGTCAGCAGAAATAATCACAAGAAAATTATTAGTTTCGAGAAAAACATATTTCAAGTGAGTGGGGAGGACTTTCAATTTCACATTGGGCTTTGAAGCCTCCTCTTTTAGTTCCTCCTCATCAACCACTTGATCCTCAGTTTCAAGAGCTTCAACCTCTTTCTTTATTCCAGGATCTTCATCCTCCACTGTGATAGACTGAGTAATACACCTCTCTAAAGTATCCCCCACAAGCTTGTCAAACTTTTACTTTTCGGCCAACTCCCCAATGACATCTAGCTTGAAACACGAGTAGTCAAATGCCTCATCATTGGGATATTTCATCATTCTCTTCATCTGGAACACCACTTTCTCATTGCCCACTCTGAGCATAAGCTATCCCTCATAGATATAAAGGATGGCTCTACCTGTACATAAAAATGGCCTCCCTAGAATTAAAGGCAACTCCTTGTTCACCTCCATATCCGCCATAATAAAGTCTATGGGGAACACAAACTTGTCCACCCGTACTAGAATATCTTCAATGATTCCCTCAGGTAGAATGGTGGTCTGGTTGGCCAATTGTAGGGACACTAGTATTGAATTGATCACTCCAAGTTCACCTTCCAATTTCCTGAATACAGACAGAGGCATTAGATTTATAGAGGCACCAGAATCACAAAGGACCTTGTCAAATTTTTCACTCTCCAACGAGCATGGTATGGTGAAGCTTCCTGGGTCCCCACACTTTTGGGGAATTTTGTTTTGCAATATGGCACTACAGTGGGCATTCAACTTGACCACTATTGTCTACTCTAATTTTCTCTTGCTGGATAGGATTTCCTTCAAGAACTTTGCATAAGTAGGCATCTGAGTGCGTACCTCTGTGAAGGGAATGTTCACATAAAGTTATTTGAGCATCTCCAAGAATCGCCCAAAACATTTTTCAAGTTTCTCCCGCTTCATCTTTTGAGGGAACAGTAGAGCTGGCATATGTCTACTTTCTTCAATCTCCTTTTGTACCCCGCTATCCTGACTCTTTTGCTCTTCACTCTTTTTCTCCGCTGGTGTCTCAATATGCTTGTTAACTACCTCAGGTTTAGCCTTCACTATTGGGTCAGTCAATGTTTTTCCATTTCTCAGAGACACAACTTTGATTGTTTCCTTTGGGTTCTTTTCAGTGTCGGATGGGAGAGTCCTAGGAGCCCTCTCAGACAACAAATTTGCAATCTGTCCCATTTGCCTTTCTAAGTTTCGGATAGCCGTGCCCTGAGTCTCGAATTTTTCATCTGTTTTGTTAATGAATGCCTTCATGAGATCTTCCATATTTGACTGATTTGGCTATGGTGGCTGGTATTGTTGCCTTTGCTAGTTCTGAAAACCTGGTGGTCCTTGACCCTGGGGTCTAAGATTGTTTTGCTGCCATGAGTTCAAGCTCCCATTAGGTGAACTCCACAAAAAACCTGGATGTCTTTGACCCATAACATTAAAGTTGTTCCCACCTTGGTAGTTTCTTCTATTAAAGTTTCCCACAGCGTTGACCTCCTCAGTTGTAGCTTGACACTCATGTGTAGGGTGTCCCAGCCCACAGATGTCACAACCCACCTGTAGTTGATTTTGCACCTGAGCCATAGTCAATTGCTTGATGTCCTTAGCTATAGATACAATTTGGGCTTGCATAGCTATAGACGATTCTACTTGGTGCACCCCTGTTGATTTTCTCTGATCCTCTTGGTCTGTGGACCATTGATCTGCATCTTCAGATAGTTCAATCTCTTCCAGAGTTTTCTTCATCAGAGGACCTGCAACTGCACTATTAAGCAATCTCCTTGATGACGGATTTAGCTCGCCCCAAAAGTTCGGAAGTTGTATCCATTGCTCCATTCCGTTGTGAGGTCACCTCCGTAATAGCTCCTTAAATCTTTCCCATACCTCAAACACTGTCTCTCCTTCACCTTGGCTGAAATTGTGAATCTCCTTCCTCATCTTTCCAGTTTTAGTAGCCGAGAAGTATTTTTGAAATTTGGTAGTCATCTCCTCCCAAGTATGAATTGACCTTGTGGGTAGACTTCTCAACCACTGCTTTGCATCATCCTTCAGTGAGAACGGGAATGCTTATATAGCATTATGTGATGCTCCATTGTAGCGTAATATGTTCATAATTTCATCAAATTCCATCAAATGGTTGTTGGGATCTTCATTGGGTTTGCCCCTGAAAATGCAATTGTTCTAAATGGTCTAGATGACTCCCTGTTTGAGTTCAAAATTGTTGGCATCGATGGGTGGGGGCCTCACACTAGACTGTTGTTGGTTGTACACCGGTCTAGCATAATCACCCAGTGATTTTCCAGGCCTAGGAACTGCATTTTCAAATGCATCCTCGATAATTCAGTTGGGATTGAGTCTTCGATCCCCATCAACCGTTTCATTTGCAATTCTACGGGCTGCTTCAGCCGCTAACCGTGCTTCATGTTTCTAAGCCGCCTCTCTAGCGGCTAGGTCTACTATCTCGTCATTGTTCACCATTGTATCTTGAGTTTAAGGCTGACCCAAGTCCTTTGAAGAGGATTGACTCATACATCGCTGAGTTGCCTGCACACAGATGAGAAGAGCGGCAAAAACAAAAATAAAATAAAGTTGTTCCTGAATTAGCGCTGAAAATTAATTTAAACACAATTGATTGCCAATCCCCGGCAACGGCGCCAAAATTTGACGAGCGCAAAATCCATGTATAAAACGTAAACTCGCTAGTCAAAGATAGTACAATATTTAATCATCTCCACAGCGATTGGTTTCAATAATGTCCTATTAAGTTTTTAGCTCAACACTATCCACGATAATAAACCTTTTGATTGATGTTATTATCTACTGCAAATAAAACTAATATTATCGACTGTAAGAAACTAATTATACCCTAATAATTAGTAACAACGATGGATTATCAGTGCTAGAAATAACGACAATGACAAGATGTGTGATCAACTAGTGTTCCGGGCAACTCTGTGTTAAATTCACTCTTAACTTCTGTTAACTCTTTCGATTTCAACAGATGATTAGGCCACTTCAGGGGTTTAAATTCTTCTTCCGAGTAAATTTGATTCCTTAAATTAGATTAACAATAGGTCCTATGAATATATGCACTAAAATATTGAATGAACGATCTTTCAAAGAGCACCTCTCGGTTATTCTTTTGAACTGGGTTAATCAATAACTCTTAAAGCTCATTTGATTACCTATAAGAGATATGAAATCAACCCAAATAAGATGGTACAATGCAAATAGCAGCAAAACTTCTTTTTCGATTAAAGTAAAACTACAGTAAGCCTTGAAATTCAATTAGTAACTCATTCAATAAATTGGGGCAATTAACAAAGAGTAACACCCAAAACAATAGTCAATTCACAACATCCATCAATAACACTATGGAGAATTACTCCATAATGGAGAAAATATCCATAGCAAGAGTATTAGAAGAACAAGAAGACATTACAATTCCCAAATTCAAACAAATATTCGTATTGAGTGAATTGGATCAAGTATCTTACTTTCTCGTTGCTTCCGTCCTTCTTCTCCCTCCAAAGTTGCTCTCAAAATCTCGAATACCCTCTTTTAGACGAGCTGGGCTCAATATAGGTCAAGGGAATTCACCTCCAAAATTACAAAATTAGTCTTGGGAAAATTTTTCGGACAAACGTGTGCGGCCGTGCACCTGGGCAGGTGACCACGCATGTGGCCGCGCACTTTGGCCAATTTTTGCTTGTCATGTGCGACCAGTGCATGTCAGCATACCTGGGCAACTTTCTACTCTCTTTTTCGTTCTTCTTTTTAAGTGCGCTAACGTCCTTTGATCCTCGAACATAATCCCAAATTACTCCATAAGCTTTTACTTAGCCTTCAAAGCTCCATACTAGCTCAAAAATGCTCCCTAACCTCATCGTAGCCCGGAATCTATCCTGCAAAGCATAAAATACATAGTGCAAATTAATACCATTTAAAGCTCAAACATTAGTAAAGTGCAGCGAATTAGAGTGCAATTAGTGGCCAAAATACACCATTATAGCCTCTCATCAAAGGGTCAAATAACGATTAAGAGGTACTATCAGTGCTAACAACATCAAATAGAGCATGTGAGAGTAGACTAATAACGAGATATCACATGTTATGACAATTCAATTAAAGGCATGGAAAGATAGTAGACACCCTGCACTGGTCAATTACCACATATAGACCGCATGACTTTCACATAACAAGATAGTAAAATTAACTTAATTCCTAAGGGGTAGTTTTCCCCACATAAAGTTAGACAAGACACTTACCTCGAAGAAGCTAGACCGATACTCTAAAATGACCTGCTCGAGTAAAATAACCTCTGGACGACTCAAATCTAGCCAAAATAACTTCAATTCATAAATAAAACTCATAGAAAATATTTGTGGATAATAAAGCTTCAATCTTTAACAAGAACTAAAAAGTCAACCCCCCAGGCCTGCACCTCGGAACCCGATAAAATTTACAAAACCCGAACACCCATTCGGATACGAGTTCAACCATACCAAAATTATTAAATTTTGATACCGATTTGTCCTTCAAATCATCATTTTATATTTTGAAAGGTTTCTTCAAAAATTCCCATTTTTTCTCAACTCACATCACTAATTATAAGATAAAAATAAAGATAGAATCATGGAATATAATAAATTTCGGGTGAAGAACACTTACCCCCAATGATTTGCTTGAAGAACCCACAATGAATCGCTCAAAACCGAGCTCTACAACTCCAAAAATGATAAAAATGGATAACCCTTGAAATAAAGTACTTTTATATTCTGCCCAGGTATTTTTACATCGCGATCGCGAAATTTCAATTGCAGTCGCGAAAAGGAAATAGCTATTGTCCATAATTAATGCTACGCAATCGCGAACAGATGAGTGTGATCGTGAAGGAGGGAAAATTCTTATGCCCAAGGAATGCACTATGCGACCGCGAAAGATAGAATGCAGTCGCAAAAGGGAACCAGATAGGGCTGTGCTACTCGAATACGGACGGTTAAACGCGCACGCGTTGAAGGAAAATGCACACTTACGCGATCGTGGAATGTAGTGTGTGAATGCGAAGAACAATTATTCTTGCCTCCATAATTACGCTATGCGAACGCAGAGGAATTGATGCGAACACGATTAAGGAAACCACCAGCAAAATAGTTGTCCAACATCATGGAGAAATGGCTCATAACCCATCCAAAACACGTCCGAGGCCCCCGGGACCATCGAAACACGCCAACAAGTTCCATAACATAAGACGAACTCACTCGAGGTCTCAAATCACATCAAACATCATCAAAACTACGAATCACACCACGGATCAAACTTATAAACTTTCAAATCTTCCAACCTCTAAAACTCGTGCCGAAATATACCAAATCAATCCAGAATAACGTCAAATTTTGCATGCAAGTCCCAAATGACATAACAAAGCTAATCCAACTCTCAGAATTGCATTCTGACCCCGATATCACCAAAGTCAACTCTCGGTCAGACCTCTCAATCTTCTAAAACTTCAACTTTCCAATTTTTGCCGAAACACTTCAATTGCCCTACGGACCTCCAATTCCAAATACGGACGCACGCCTAAGTCAAAATCACCATCCTAGCCTATCAGAACCATCAAAACTCCAATCCGAGGTCAAATACTTAAAAGTCAAATCAGGTCAATTCTTTCAACTTTGAGCTTCTCAAATGAGAGTCACTCCTTAAAATCATTTCCGAACCTCTCAAAAACCCGAGCCGATGATGCACGCAAGTCATAATACACTGTGTGAAGCTACTCGTAACCTCAAACTGCTGAACCAGATGCAATTGCTCAAAATAACCAGTCGAATCGTTACATCTAACCTCGAAGAAGTAGTGATGAGGGATCGACATCGACACTAAATATGGGCCAATAAATAAAGTACAAAAATTCTAAATAGGCATGGAATACATCAATAATAATAATGCAACAATGAACAATAAATAAATGACTCTTTAACTAGATGTCAATTAAGAGCTCCCAATTAGCACCTACTAACTTCAACAAATACGAGCCATCAGGTAAATTATAATTTCTCAAGTCATAAAAGTAATATCAAGTGTAATCGGACTCTGAGCACTATTACGCACTATTTATGTCGAGGTCGTACGGCCCGAGCCAGAATAATGTATACACTACCGAGGGTCGACCGGCACGAACCATAGATACATCTATTATACTGCTGAGGCGTTCGACCTGCTCCATAAGAAGAGCGAGTACTCTACAAACTCCAATTTAACGGCTAACTACAAGACTAATACACAAGGAGGCACAATTTTTACCAACGTTCAACTAACCTACCAAAAACTCAAAGTAAATGAAGTTTGATCTTTATAAATCCTTTATCAAGTTTCAATATAATTTAAGCACTTAAATTAACAAGTAGAGTGCAAATAATACAAGTATTACATGATAGAGTCCTAAAACTACCCGGACATAAGCATGATTTATAGCTACCCATAGACTCTCATGACTTCGTGCATACGTAGCACCCACAATTAACAACAAATAGTAATTAAAACATCTATGGGGTAAATTTCATTTTACAAGGTTAAGCAAGAGACTTACCTCATCCCCAAGCTCACTTTTTGGTCCATAAATTCGCTCTAAAAGCCCCAAGTCGATGCCGAACAATTCGAAATTAGTCAAATATTATTAAATTAATACAAGTATTACACGATAGACTCCTAAAACTACCCGGACACAAGCATGATTTGTAGCTACACGGACTCTCGTCACTTCGTGCGTAAGTAGCACCCATAGTTAGCAGCAAATAGTAATTAAAACATATATGGGGTAAATTCCCTCTTACAAGGTTAGGCAAGAGACTTACCTCGTTCCCAAGCTCACTTTCCAGTCCATAAATTCGCTGTAAAATCCCCAACTCGATGCCGAACAATCCAAAACTAGTCAAATATTATTAAATTAATCCATATATACCCAAAAGTTCATAATTTAGCTTGTAGAGTCATAACCCAACCCAAATTGGAAGATTCCTAAAATTCGCCCTCGGGCCCACATGCACGGATTCGGGAAATTTTCGAAGATAAATATTACTCATAGCCTCACGAACCCAAATATATAATTTCTACTCAATTCCATAACCATTTTCATGGTCAAATCCCATTTTTATCAAAGACTTAGGTTTTTCCACTAAACTTATAATTTCCACAATTTCAACATTAAAATCTACCCATAATGCATGATTTAAACTGAAATTATATAGAAATTACTTACCTCAAAGTGCTAGGTGAAAATCCCTCCTCAAAGAGCTCTAAATTCGACCAACAAGTGAGAGAAATGAAGAAATGAACCTAAGTCTTGACTTAAATTCACCCCTTCTGCCCGACGGTTTTCTGCACCTGCGGAAGAATCTCTGCTTCTGCGGGATAGCTCCTACGCTCGATTGTCCGCATCTGCGAAACACGCATGACCTACGACCAGCTGCACCTACGTCCAAGTCCAGCATCTGCGAGACCGCTTCTGCTACTCGCCTCGCGCACATGCGACCATGGCCAGGCTACCTCTTTCCACATATGCGGAAATGTTTTGCTTCTGCGAACCTCGCTGACTTCCCTCCATTTTTGCTTCTGTGAACAAGGCACCGCACCTGCGGTGCCGCTCCATGTGGTCGTTCCCACCGTAGGTGCGAACGCACCAGATGCCAACCACCTTCATCTCTTCTCCAAAGAGCAATCAAGCTCTGTCGACCCTCCAAATCCTACACGGGGGCCTCACGGCCTCACCAAACATACCAACAACTTTGTAAACATAAAACAGACTCGCTCGAACCCTCAAAACGCGTAAAACAACATCAAAACTAAGAATCGCACCCCAAAACCAAATCGAATCAACTTATGAACTTCAAGTTTTCCAACTTACTCCGTATGCGCCGAATCATAGTTAGACTACTCAGAATGACACCAAATTTTGTGTACAAGTCATAAATCACCATACATAACTATTTTTATGCTTAAAATCCCAAACGGACCTTTATAACACCAAAAGCCTACTCCAAACCAAACTTAAAGAACTTGAAAACTTTCAATGCGCCAACTTTCAACATTAAGTGCCGAAACACTCCCGGTTCATCCGAAACCTGATCCGAACACACACCCAAGTCCAAAATTATCATACAAACCTATTGGGACTGTCAAATCCTGGTTTCAAGGTTGTTTACTCAAAACATTGACTCAAGTCAAACTTGGACATTATGAGTCACTATTAAGGAACTAAGTGTTTCAATTTTAACCCGAACCCTTCCAAACCCAAACCAACCATCCTCGCAAGTCATAAATAGTAAATACACGTACGTGGAGTCTTAATTAGGGGAACAGGGATCCAAAAAACCAAAATGACCGGTTGGGTTGTTACATCCTCCACATCTTAAACAAACGTTCATCCTCGAATGAGCCTAGAATCATACCTAGAGTGCTAAATAGGTGTGGATATCTACTCTGGATGTCTTCCTTAGTCTCCCAAGTCGCCTCCTCGACCGATTGACCCCTCCACTGGACCTTTACCGTAGAGATCATCTTAGACCTTAACTGGCAAACCTACATGTCAACAATGGCAACTCGCTCCTTCTCACAACCTAGGCTCTTATCTAGTTGAACTCTGCTGTAGTCTAACACATGCGACCTGTCAGCATGATACTTCTGGAGCATAGACACGTGGAAGATCGGATGAATTCCCGATAGATTGGGGGCAAAGCATGCTCATAAGCAACCTCCCCAACTCGTCTCAAGACCTAAAATAGACCAATAAACCTTGGGCTCAACTTGCCCTTCTTACCAAATCTCATGATTCCCTTCATCGGCGAGACTTTCAAGAGAACCTTCTCGCCTACCATAAATGATAAATCACGTGCCTTCTGATCTGCGTAACCCTTCTGTCTGGACTGTGCTATGCGAAGTCACTCCTGAATTAACTTCACCTTCTCCAAGGCATCATTCACTAAATAGTTGCGGTATAACCTAGCCTCGTCGGGCTCAAACCATCTGATGGGAGAACGACATCGTCGACCATACAAACCTCAAATAGAGCCATCTCAATGTTGGACTGATAAGTATTGTTATAAGCAAACTCGGCCGAAGGCAAGAATCGATCCCACTGCCCTTCGAAATCAATCACACATGCTCTTATCATATCTTCCAATATCTGAACCATTCGCTCTGACTGCCCATCGGTCTAGATGAAAGGATGTACTGAGCTCTACCCCTGTACCCAACTGGCTCTATATTGCTCTCTAGAAGTGCAAAGTGAAATGAGGGCCTCTATTTGAAATGATGGAAACAGGCACACCATGCAACCGAACAATCTCATGGATGTAAATCTGGGCCAATATCTCTAAAATGTACGTAGTCATGACCGGAATAAAGTGTGCCAAATTGGTCAGCCTGTCGACAATGACCCAAACGACATCAAACTTCCTCAGCGTCCGCGGGAACCCAACTACGAAGTCTATGGTGATGCGCTCCCATTTCCACTAGGTATAGCCATCTGCTGAAGTAGGCTACCTGGCCTCTAGTGCTCATACTTAACCTGCTGGCACTTTTGGCATCTCGCTACATACTCAACTATGTACTTCTTCATCCACCGCCACCAATAATGCTGCCTTAGGTTGCGATACATCTTCATAGCACCTAGATGAATAGAATACCAAGAACTGTGTGCCTCCTCTAGAATCTTCTCCCTCAATCCATCAATATTAGGAATACATAGACGACCCTGGAGTCGTAGAACACCATCCTCACCAATAGTATCCTCTTTGGTACCACCTTGTAGTACCATCTCTCTAAGAACCGGAAAGTGCGGATCATCGTACTAACGAGCTTTGATCTGCTCAAATTATGAAGACTGAGCGACGATGCATACAAGAACTCGACTGGGCCTCTGGAATATCTAACCTCACAAGTCTGTTAGCCAAGGACCAAATGTCCAAAGCCAATGGCCTCTCCTCTACTGAAATGAAGGCCAAACTACCCATACTCTCGACCTTTATGCTCAAGGCATCCACAATCACATTCGCCTTGCCCGGATGATAAAGGATGGTAATATCATAGTCTTTTAGTAACTCAAGCCACCTGCGCTGCCTCAAATTGAGATCCCTCTGCTTGCATAAATGCTGCAAGCTACGATGATCGGTGTGAACCTCACATGACACCCCATAAAGATAATGCCTCCAGATCTTGAGAGCACGAACTATCGCAGCCAATTCCAAATCATGTACGAGGTAATTCTTCTCGTGGGGCTTTAGCTGACATGAAGCATATGCAATAACTTGCCCATGTTTCATCAATACACAGCCCAGGCCAATGCGTGAAGCATCAGAATACACAGTATACATCCTTGAACCGGAAGGAAACACTAAGACCAATGTTGTAGTCAAAGCTATCTTGAGATTTTGAAAGCTCGACTCGCAATCATCGAACCATTAGAATAGAGCACCCTTCTGAGTCAATCTAGTCAAAGGTGTTGCAACAGATGAGAAGCCCTCTACAAACTGGCGATAATAACCTGCTAACCCCAAGAAACTCCTGATCTCGGTCGCTGTAGTAGGATGAGGCTAACTCTGGACTACCTTGATCTTCCTGGGATCTACCTTAATACCCTTAATTGACATAACATGCCCCAAGAATGCCACAGAATCTAACTAAAACTTGCACTTGGAGAACTTAGCATATAGCTTCTGTCCTCGCATGGTTTGAATAACAACTCGCAAATGTTGCTCGTGCTCCTTCATGCTATGCGAGTAGATCAATATGTCATCAGTGAAGATAATGATAAACGAGTCAATATATGGCCTGAACACTTGGTTCATCAAATCCATAAACGTCGTCAGGGAGTTGGTCAAGATGAAGGACATCACTAGAAACCCATAGTGTCCATATCTAGTTCGGAAAACCGCCTTTGGTACATCCAAAGCACGAATCTTCAACTGATGATACCCTAATCTCAAGTCGATCTTAGAGAACACCTTGACACCCTGCACCTGGTAAAACAAATCATCAATACACGGCAACAGGTACTTGTTTGTAATGGTAACATTGTTCAACTGGTGGTAATAAATACATATTTGCATAGTCCCACCCTTTTTCTTCACGAACAACACTGGTGCACCATAGGGAGACACATTCGGCCTGACGAACCCCTTTGATAGCAACTCCTCAAGCTGTTCTTTCAACTCCTTCAACTCTTTCGAAAATCAATACAGAAATCGATATCACGATCTAGTGGCATGTTTGGTAGATCAGAAGGAAACACATAGGAGAACTCCCGCACCACGGGCACTAAATCAATTGTCGGAGTCTCTGCAGCAGTAGCCCGAACATAAGCTAGATAAGACAAATAAACCTTCTCGACCATGTGTCGAGCCTTCAAGAAAGAGATGACCCGACTAGATGCACTGATAGATTAGCCCTTCCACTCCAATCTAGGCATCACTGGTATTGCCAAGGTAACAGTCTTGGCATGGCTTTCAAGGATGGCATGATATGAGGATAACCAATCCTTGCCCAGGATGACCTCAAAGTCGGTCATGTCGAGCAACAGAAGATCTGCTCTGGTCTCATAACCAGAGAAAGTTACGATACAGGATCGGTAAATCTGATCCACCACAATAAAATCACCCAATAGCTTGGACACATATACAAAAGTACCTAAGGACTCGCGAGGAATACCCAGAAAATGAACAAACAGAGATAAAGCATATGAATACGTAGACTACTACATCTGGTCTGGCTGGAAAGACATAAAACCTAGTTAGTGCATCACCTGACTGGCCTCTACCTCTAGGGCGGCCACTACCCACCTACCATCCGTCTTTGGGTGGCTAGACGACTGTTGCAGCAATTGATACGGTAATCATGGGTTGATGACCCTGATGTACTGCCTTACCCCGAAACCTAGGGCAGAATATCCTCACATGATCAAGATCCCCGCACTCAAAGCAACCTCTCGGTGCGCAAGATGACTGACCCTGAACCTGATTCTGAGGACCTGAACTCCCACTGGAGGAACTCTAAATAGCTAGTGGATGATAGGAACTCTCTGGAATGGCACTGAAATAGGGCTACACAAGAGCACCCCAAGAAGGTGGCGGTGCAGGATACGTGGGCAAGCTAGACTGGCCCCTCGCAAATTGACCTCTGCCCCTAGATGGAGCACCACTGAACCCTCTAGAATATCGAAACCATTTGTCCTTCGACGCCCGCTTTCGGCCCTACTAACGAATACCCGCGATCCTCCGAGCTATCTCCACAACCTTCTCGTAAGGAGTCCCCATTGTTACATCTTGCATTTTCGTACGTTAAAGTTCGTCGTAAGTTAATTGTCGTAAGTTCACGAATGAGATTATTTTGGGATTATAAGTATTATGTTATTTCAATCAAGTGATAAGTAAATTCGTGAAGGTGAGAGGGTAAGCAAATCGAAGAAAATAAATTTCGTCGAAGTTTATTAATTTGGAATAAAATATGGTCCGAGCTATGATACCCGGTATTTACGGACTAGTACCATATAAGGTACCCCATGACAATGATAGTGAGGTGTGTCACACCTCCTTTTTCGGCTACACCCGCAAAGGGGCGTAAAAGGGAGTTTTTCCAATTAAAGGACAATCGAAACGAGATTTATTTATTTATTTCAGAGTCGCCACTTAGGAGATTTATGGTGTCCCAAGTCACCGGTTGAATCCGGAATCGAGGAAAAGATTGACTCTGTATTACAGTCTACGAACAAGAAATCCGGATAAGAAATTCTGTTAATCTGGGAGAAGGTGTTAGGCATTCCCGAGTTCTGTGGTTCTAGCACGGTCGCTCAATTGTCATATTCGGCTTAATTATCTGATTTTATACAATTATGTGCAAATTTTAATTTTTAATCGCTTTTGTCATTATCATTATTATTTAACAGAGATTTGCAATGTTGTGAAAACGTATCTCGAACCACGTCACATCAATGTACCCGTGGTCATCGACACATTTCAACTCCGTTGAGATTTGGATTCGGGTCACATAAATGTGCGTCCGGGTTTAAGAAAGTCAATTATTAAAGGCGCTCCTAAAGCGACTAGCGTATCGTCATTTTTGGGAAGGCCGTGGACTTTTGTTAAATGGCCCATCCCGAAGTCTAAATGTTTTATTTTACCCCTTTATTGAGGGCCCCACAATTTATTCGTTTATTTGGCGAGGCTCGTCTCCTCTATTATTTGTTTTAAAGGGAAAATCCTAAAGTAACTATGATTTCTATTTTTTGTTGATCTCTAGTAAAAAAAGGTCCTAATCGATTTGTTACGGGGTTGGTGCAGACTAATTGGTTATGATGTACCAAAGCCAAGCATCGGGCTTCGAAACTGGCCATCCGTATATCTCAGCCCAGGCCCAAGCGCATGCAGTCATAAAATGGGACCTGGGTTGCTCGTTTATCTATCTGGAGACTACACCTCTTGGGGGAAAAAAATGGTTAAGCCCACGTGACTAAGCCAAACACGGTAGTTCAAATTTGAGCAAATGACCAGTTAATAATTGTTCTAATGCATTATTCAGATGTTGTTGATCAGATTATCACCTTAATAGCTAAGGAAAACTTATCAAGTTTAATGGACAAATCCGATAGACGTGCACATTCTGATGTTTACTAACATTCTTGTACTAACTTGAAAATACTACTTCAAACCGATATATCAATTGATGCTTAAGGTAATTAATCAAATGAGGTTACGATTAACTAAGTGGCTGATTGATATAACTACTACAAGCTTTAGCTTTAGGTGAAGGTGCATCAACCTATATTCATATTAACAACCAGATTACCTATGACCAATTCAAATAATTCACTCAATTGGTGTAGCTCAGTACAACTACCTTAACTACATAAATCCATATTTCAGTCCACAAAATGTAACTAACATCTACTGCACAATAAACGAATCACAGAAAAGCTTTCAGAATAACAGAACTATCGAACATGCAAATTCCTAGTTAATGAGGAACACAAGTTCTCATACTACCTAACAGTATGTACCAGATGATAGCTAAAACTGTCCAATTGCAGTTCAAATTATACAACAGCTCTGTTCGAATCTAGTTCATATGATTACAAAACTAATTTTGTTCCACACAATTGAACTAGAGTCTAAGTTCGAATCATAGACAACAAATCAATAAAAAAACGACAGAAGACATTTTGTCAATTTCCATTGATTTTTATGTTTCAATCATGTGAAGCTACAGTCAGAGTCTCGAGTCGTGTACCTGAAAAATGGAATTTTAATAGAGGCAAAGATCAGCAGCAGCAGTACAATAGTAGACCAAGAGACAATTAAACAGTAGCAGATGCACAGCCCAGGAACTTGAATCACAGCCCAGAAAGAGTTTGAAACCAAACGAAGATGAGAATTTAACCACAAATCACTCGAATGCACCCAACTTTACTTGAGATTGAACTTCAAATGCCCTAGGACTTCACTGTTTCTGAATGCCTTTTAGCTCTTCCCCCCTTTCTCTCAGATTCTCCGCCTTTTTCATATCAGAATCCCCCATATTTATACCCAACTCTTGAACCCCATCTCGGCCTGTTTTCACATTTAGATCATTAAGAAATGTATTTCTTCCATCATATTCCCTGACAGCCACTATTAAGTGTCTAAGTTCATTATTTAATTCAAAGGTGTATGGGTAGTACATACTTTAATTACATTCCCACTAGGCCTCCCCATGCTATTATGTTTTGTTCCCCACTAATACTAAACAATTCATTAGTTTAATGGTACTTTAATATTTTACTGACAGCCCACTTAAACTAGCCAATTTTTGAACTTTTCAATCCCCAAAATACCCTCCTAAAGCCCCTGGAATCACTATCCTACCCAATTCCTTTCACTCTGCATTGAAACCTTCAACTATAGCCTATTCAAACTTACCCATTAACTAAACTTAATCCAACTAACTACCATAGCTATAACCAATTCAAATCAGTTAATAATCCAATTAGCAATTCAAACTAGAACTCAGGTCAGATCAAATAGCATAAAGAGTAATGCATGTGAACAAAATCCTATTGAACTACCAAGGGCAAATTTCAGACCATGATTGGCACAGATACAGGGGGATGACTAACTAAGTTCCCGGTTCTAAATCAAACAAGATGCATGAAATACTGTCACACACTGGATGGGCACAACTGCATTTATAATGTAAAATGATGAATAACAAAACAAACAAGGAATCAAACATCACAGAAATGAAGCAATTCGAACCAATATTCATGGTTCTAAATTAGCCTTAAACACCAAAATGTAAGGACCCTGAGGATATACTGAATGGAACCCTACGGCTGAAAACAAAACAAACGACACCAAACAACTTGACGAGAACTACTAAAATACAGGCATGAATGGATTAATCGACGAAACTGTTTAAAACACATATTAATCAACAGAAAGAAACTGGACCAAGAAAAGGTTCGAAAGAGGAGGGGAATTAATTGGCAAACGTAGCAAGGAAAACTAATTAGGCAACAACAAACAATAATCAGAGAGAAAAAAAGGAAAAAAGGAGAAATACCTCAAGAATCAGAAACCCAAATGAACTCCGTTCTCACTGACACTTCGTCTTGAAATTTTGAAACCAAAACGGACCTTAATCGAGTGTTCTCGACTGAGAACACTCGACTAAAGTCGGTTAAGACCTCAAACCTTTAACCTCGTACACAGCCTGAAGCTGGTTCGTCTAGGGTTTGCCTTCGATTTGAAATTCGAAAGGCTTTGACAAGATTTGGACAGAAACTGGGTGAGATTTGGGATAGGGTTAGCTAGGTGGTTTAGTGGTGTGACTTCGGGGTTAATTAGATGAACTAGGGTTCTGGTCCGATTTTCGAACTGATATTCAAAACAAATGGTTGGGATTCGAGGGTGACGGTTAGAGGGGTTAGGTTGGGGAGGTCGAGGGGAAGCTGTGGTGTAAATTTGGGGTTGTTTGGATGAACTAGGGTTAGGGGCTAGTTCTTCGATCTAAGATTCGAAGAACTCGGGGATAATTCGAGGGCGATGGGGTGGGGATTCGGAAAGAGGATGGTGAGGGGGTTCCATGGTGTAATTTTGGGGCTGTTTGGACCACCGGAACCACCGTGAGGCGATTTCCGGTGGGCGGAGGACGGTGGTTGAAGGCGGCGGACATGTTTGGTCTCTGAAGCTCAGAGACGAAGGTGAAAGGGGGGGTTTGGTTTAGGGGGGCGTGGGGGTAAGGAATCAAGGTTATATACGGGGGTGGGGGGTGTTTTAATCCTGGCCGTTGGATCAAGCCCGACGAACGGCCTGGATCAATTCATTTAACAGACACGGCATCATTTGGTTTAGTGTTGGGGAGGGGTCGAACTGGGTGCAAGTGGGTCAGGCCAGGGAATGGGTAAAGGGTGGAGTGATCTGGACCGTTGATCACGTGAGATCAACGGCCCTGATCAGGGCTTCCCCAAAACGATGTCGTTTTGGGTGTCCGGGCAAAAGGATGTTTGGACTGGGCTGCAAAAGGGTTATTTTGGTTTGGGCATGGTCTATTTAATTCAAAACTGGCCCAATTCGACTTTCTCTTTATTTCTTCCTTTTTTTCTATTTTCTTTTTAATTCCTAATTACCAACTAAAAATCCTAATTATAAAATTGACAATTAGCTAAAATATTAACTCTTAATAATAGCTATCACATGAAATTAATCATCAAATAAAGATGAAATCACACAATTCGGACATTAAATGCAAAGTACATATTTTTTGGTGATTTTTCCATTTTTATAAAACAAACCTGTTTAATTAATTCCTAAATTGTAAAATTAAATCCTAAATGCGCATGCAACACATATTTTATATTTTTCTTAATTAAAGTAGAAATAAACATGCACAGACAAAAATACAAATAAATCACAAACAACACAAAACCATTTTATTTTAAATTTTTGTGGGAGTAGCTCTTGTAGGGCAAAAATCACGTGCTCACAAGGTGTATAAGGTGTGCTAAAAATGAGCAGTATTTTAAGTAAATTGAGATAATTCTTAATTATGTGAATAATTAGTTAATTATTCGATTAGTGAAAAATTACCAAGTTAATTAAGATATTGATAATTAATTAAGATTTTGGATAACTCTTGAACCTTGAACAATATGTGGCAGCCATATAAAGCCCAAGGATGACTCTTCACTTATATATGCTATGTGGTATATTTTTAGGAGAATTAGTGGCCACAAGGATTATTATACATAAATAAAGAATCTATTGTTGAAATTACATAAGTTTGCAAAGAAAAGCTTTCACAATCCAAAGCTTACGGACAAAGCTTTTTGATAAATGATGAAAAGTGCATCTTTTTTGAGTATATTTGCATATTAATTTTTGTGTGAATCGCGAGAGATTACATGATTTTTGTAGTGAAACATACTCATTATGTGTTTCTTATGTGAAGGAATGAGTTTGGATGATAAATGATCAAAAGATGACAATTCAACACAAAAAGAAGAAATTAAAGGATTGGGAGCTCGTCTATTCTCGTGCGTGGCACGAAGTCAGACGCAAAAAAGGAGAAAAGTTAAGGCACAAAACAGTGAAGCGAAGCAAAGGCACGGAGCGCTTCGCGAAATGGAAGAATCTCAAAAGCTAGATCCGCGTCAAAATCCGCGTCTAGACGCGAAGGCAGACGCAGATTCCAGCTCTCCCATTCAAAGTTGGATTGAAGAATTCCGCCCCTCATCAACCCTAGGTCATATAAATACATCCTAAAACACCACTTTGAAGGAAGAGACACTACTTTAGGGATAGACAACACCCTTGGAGGCAAGAACGCGCTAGAAGCAAGGAGGAAGTTTCAACTACGAGTTTTTCCCCTTCTTCTTCCTATTTTTATTGTTGGTTATGAATGGGAGTATTGTATTTTCACATACTTATATGAATAGCTAATTTATTATCTAGAGTTTTGATGGAACCTCTTGGAGGATAGTTCTTGTTATGTTTTAATATAATTTAACCTTTGAATTTATCTACTTGTTCAACTACGTGCTTATTTCAGTTGGTTGAATGGCCATTGATTGACTGTGCCTATTTAGTATGTGTTGCTTGAGAAAGAATATATATTTAGGTCGTTGTTGCAAAACGTCACTCCTAAAGTATATGAGATATCAATACGACAGATTTAAAAGTGGAAGTAGAGATAACGAGGCTTTGACATGGTCATAGTGAGCGGTTAGATAAAGCCAACTAGCGTAGTTCGAGAGAATATGTCTAGTAAATTATTGTAGTTGCTCGAAAGAGAAATACGGCACCAAAAGTGCTCACGATCAGTAGAGAATACATAGGCGAAATTGTAGGGAACATAGCGGGAAGGATTCCAAAAATTGAGAAAATCATAACTCTAGACCTCCTTAATTTAGTCTACAACCCTTTGTCTCGTTAGTTGATAATTTACCGCTTACTAGTATTTATTAGTTAATTAGTTAGAAATATAATCTCAATCTTTATAATTTAGAAAAAATTTCAAACTTGTCTTCTTAGTGATATTAAACAGCTATAGCTAAGCCTTAGTTCTCTGTGGGATTTGACTTCGGACTTTTAGACCGGATTATATTTGCAGCGACCACTTATCCTTTTTAGGACTAGAGTTGGGCATGATCAAATTTTGTCATCTTTTGTGTCGAATTGTCATATTTTGATCATTTATCATCCTAACTCATTCCTACACATAAGAAACACATAATGAGTATATTTCACTGCAAAAATCATGTAATCCCGCGACTCACACAAAAATTAATATGCAAATATACTCAAAAATATGCATTTTTCATCATTTATCAACACCCCACACTTAAACTCTTTCTCATCCTCGAGCAACTTAAAATTAAGCGCATAGGCAAAAAATTCTTTTTAAAACATACTCAAGCATCACACCAATGACAATGGTTTATATCAACGCTTAGAACTCGACATAAGGACTCTTCCTACTCTCCTTATTTTTATACCAATGCCAAGACTATTTAAAAATTTTGTCTGATTCTTCTAACATTCTACCTCAAAAATTGACTCCACTACATTCCACTTTGTGACTCGCTTCTTGTGCAGACTAAAGATACGAGTTCCTTACCAATCCATTGTAAAGCATATGCCCTCACCAGCAAAACAAAGAGAGTAGTCAGTCCGCACACTCAAATATGAATTCAAGTATAATTTAAGAACTTACATAATGAAAGAATTCCCTCACTCTTGCAAAGAAACTTATGTGCCCCCAAAGCTTGTACCATAGGCTTGCCCGTAATGTAAGTCTCTACTAATTTAAGCTCACAAAGTCTAGGATCAATTAGGTCTTCATGGGTTGTAATGTAGGGGACGGGTAGGATAGATATGGATAATAGTGACTAACCCCCCTAAGCACTTTTAATACAATACATATTAACTTTTAAGCACATCCTCTTCATGATCACTCAACATATTGCTATGAAACCGTAAATGATGTAGCCCATTGACTTTAAGCACATCTACAAAAGCATTAGCACATATCAAAGTGAACTTGAGGGATTTTTTTTTTATTTTGTATTCTTTTTCTTTTCCTTTTTTTTAAATCTTTTCAACACCCTCCATAAATTAGTATTTTCATCTAGTGGCTCTCTCAATATATACATGCACCTTTTGGCCTTTTTATGGTTCCGCTTAAAAACACCAAATCTCTTTTCCTTCACTTCTAGCGACTTAAGTGCTTTCGGAGGTAAATGTTCAACAAGATTTCATTAAGAACAAAAAGGATCCATCTTATAATGTGGGTACCAAAGAAAAGGTTTACAGGCTAAAATGGGCTAACAAAGGATAATATTTTATCACTGTTAGACAAATAGACTGAAGGATCAATCAAAGAAACGCCTATATCATTTCCTAAACTCATAAAACTTTATTTCGCTTCGACTCACACACGGGGAAAGTTCTAGACTAACAAGGGATGGTATAGAGTACAACCAAAATCTCACCTCACACAATGCACATGACTTACTCAGGACGGCTCAAACCACACTCTCAAGTTAAAGCAACTAGTACAGTCATGAAATAATCCAAACACTAGGAAGTAATATCAGGAGTCAATAGACAAGCCCAAGCGTCAAAAGAAACATATATTATATATTCTCAAGGCATATAGTCACAAGAATAAAGTAAAAAGTACTCAGTGCAAATGCTCCAGCTCTAAGCCCCAACATAAAACATGTTAAAAAGCATAGATACTCAAGTTCTTCCCATTCCATTATCAATTAGGAAAAAAAATCTTTTTGTATTTTTCTTTAGACTTTAAACCCTCAAAAAAACTGTCTAGAAAGTCCATCGTTGGGAAAAGTCCAAAACTTTTTGAAAATTCTACTTGAAAAAAAAACTACTACCCGGTTCAAATGTCATCCCTTGGAAAAGAACCGTGTCTATAAGAAAAACCAAGAGGGATTATTTCTACCTAATTTTTTTTCCTTTTTTTTAACGCGCATAAAATAATACAACTAACATAGAAAACTACCCAAACAGTCTCTTAACCCCACACTTAAAATTGTGCATTGTCCCCAATGCACACTATAAATAACAAGAGGGTGACAGAAACTCCCTGGTAGGCCAAAGGCCGAAGCATCACAACTCATGGGATACACAGACTTCTCCCAAGCTTGGTCCTTCGTGCGGGTGCCTCACACTTAGTTCCAACCATTTGGTTTGTTGTTGCATCCTTCCAATAGATTTGCTTTCTATGCTCCTAGAAAATAAAAAATTGACACTACAAAAATAATACAATTAAAAAAATAATAATAATAAATAAAAGAAAGAAGTAAAGCTGGGTTGCCTCCCAACAAGCGCTTGATTTTACGTTGCGGCACGACGTGCATCATTTTCTGCCTCCACCTTGAGCTTATGAATTGAACCACAAGTTTTGCTTCAATCTTTTGATTATGCTCTTGGGGATGTACAATTCTTGCGAGCCAAAAATTAGATAAGGTCTTATGCACTTTTTGGCTCTCGACCGAGGAGTATCACCTTGCCTAGACGGCCTTGAGAATTTCAAAATATAAGGATCATCTACTTCTTCCTTGGACTCCTTTTTATGCTCGTAAGGATCTATTCTCTTTTCACCATCCGAACATAACGTAGAGAAGTTTTTGGAGTCCAACGCGCTCAAATACATGAACTTCATGATTTTTGACCTCCTCAACACCAATCACACAAGAGTCAACTAAATTTGTATCCTTAATGTCCTTGGCTGACTCTAGTATTACTTCGTAAACATCGGCATCCTCAAATTCTAGTTGGATAGATTGTTGGTGTTCTACTCTAACCTCCTCCATTAGCACCTCAATTTCAGTGTCTAATTCATGATCTTCTTGACTACTATCACTAATATTGGCTTGTTGAGCATTAAATGCTTCCACTAGTTGACTCATTTGTGCCTCCATGTTGCGAATAGTAGCATTTTGCCTATCTATCTGCATCTGTCCTTCATCATTTTGTTCTACAAGGTACTTTCGCATATCCTTGATCTCTTTCAAGTTATCATCCCCGGGTTATTTGTTCCTATTAACTTCACAAGAAAAAGTAGAACTATCAAAGTAAGGGGTTTGATCACGCCCAACTCTAGTCCTAAAAAGGATAAGCGGTCGCTGCAAATATAATCTGGTCTAAAAGTCCGGAGTCGAATCCCACAGAGAACTAAGGCTTAGCTATAACTGTTTAATATCATTAAGAAGACAAGTTTGAACAATTTTCTAAATTATAAAGATTGAGATTTATATTTCTAACTAATTAACTAACAAATACTAGAAAGTGGTAAATTATTAACTAACGAGACAAAGGGTTGGAGACTAAATTAAGGAGGTTTAGAGTTATGATTTCCCCAATTTTCGGAATCCTTCCCGCTATGTTCCCTACAATTTCGCCTATGTATTCTCTACTGATCGTGAGAAATTTAGGTGATGTAGTTCTCTCTCGAGCAACTATAACAATTTACTAGACATATTATTTCGAACTACGCTAGTTGGTTTTATCTAACCGCTCACTATGACCACATCAAAGCCTCGTTATCTCTAATCCTACTTTTAAACCTGCCGTATTGATCTCTCATATACTTTAGGAGTGATGTTGTTCAACAATGACCTAAATATATATTCTTTCTCAAGCAACACATACTAAATAGGCACAGTCAATCAATGGCCATTCAACCAACTGAAATAAGCACGTAGTTGAACAAGTAGATAAATCCAAAGGTTAAATTATATTAAAACATAACAAGAATTCATCCTCCAAGAGGTTCCATCAAAACTATAGATAATAAATTATCTATTCATATAAGTATGTGAAAATACAATACTCCCATTCATAACCAACAATAAAAATAGGAAGAAGAAGGGGAAAAACCCGTAGTTGAAACTTCCTCCTTGCTTCTAGCGCGTTCTTGCCTCCAAGGGTGTTGTCTAACCCTAAAGTAGTGTCTCTTCCTTCAAAGTGGTGTTTTAGGATGTATTTATATGACCTAGGGTTGATGAGGGGCGGAATTCTTCAATCCAACTTCGGATGGGAGAGCTGGAATCTGCGTCTGCCTTTACGTCTAGACGCGGACTTTGATGCGGATCCAACTTTTGAGATTCTTCCATTTCACGAAGCGCTCCGTGCCTTTGCTTCGCTTCTCTGTTTTGTGCCTTAACTCTTCTCCTTTTTCGCGTCTGACTTCGTGCCACGCACGAGAATAGACGAGCTCCCAATCCTTTAATTTCTTCTTTTTGTGTCGAATTGTCATCTTTTGATCATTTATCATCCAAACTCATTCCTACACATAAGAAACACATAATGAGTATATTTCACTGCAAAAATTATGTAATATCCTATGACTCACACAAAAATTAATATGCAAATATACTCAAAAATATGCACTTTTCATCATTTATCACTTTCCTATCCAAGAATCTATTGTTGAAATTACATAAGTTTGCAAAGAAAAGCTTTCACTATCCAAAGCTTACGGACAAAGCTTTCATATCCAAGAATCTATTGTTGAAATTATATAAGTTTGCAAAGAAAAGCTTTCACTATCCAAAGCTTACGGACAAAGCTTTCACTATCCAAGAATCTATTGTTGCTGCAATGTCTTGTCTCTCATTGGGGTTCATAATCATCCTATAAACACTTCATACCTTTGCTACGGGAACCCCTCCATAAGAAAATCAATAGTAGTTCCCCATTCAAAAATTTCATCGAAGTAATTTTGTACTTGTGGATTGCTTCAAGCTTTTCATACGACTTGTTCCGTGTTTTGTCGCAATTAACGTGTGTTAGAGGACTGTCAAGAGAATCGACTCAGGTATGTTAAGGCTATCTCTT
Source organism: Nicotiana tabacum (assembly GCF_000715075.1). Lineage (NCBI taxonomy): Eukaryota > Viridiplantae > Streptophyta > Magnoliopsida > Solanales > Solanaceae > Nicotiana > Nicotiana tabacum. The sequence continues at coordinate 25,976,338 of NC_134100.1, forward strand.
CTTTCTTTTGGCATGATCCATACGAAACGAGAAAATGCATAATTCCCATAAATGACTCTACTCATAGAAATACTAGATATGCCTATGTTCTTTAATCCCCATGTATCCTATTATTTTATCATCTGTTCATGAGTCTCAGAAAAAGCTACTACGAGATAAATACACAAGGAGGCACAATTTTTACCAACGTTCAACTAACCTGCCAAAAACTCAAAGTAAATGAAGTTTGATCTTTATAAATCCTTTATCAAGTTTCAATATAATTTAAGCACTTAAATTAACAAGTAGAGTGCAAATAATACAAGTATTACATGATAGAGTCCTAAAACATCTATGGGGTAAATTTATAAGCATGATTTATAGCTACCCATGGACTCTCATGACTTTGTGCATACGTAGCACCCACAATTAACAGCAAATAGTAATTAAAACATCCATGGGGTAAATTTCTTTTTACAAGGTTAAGCAAGAGACTTACCTCATCCCCAAGCTCACTTTTTGGTCCATAAATTCGCTCTAAAAGCCCCAAGTCGATGCCGAACAATTCGAAACTAGTCAAATATTATTAAATTAATCAATATATACCCAAAAGTTCATAATTTAGCTTGTAGAGTCGTAACACAACCCAAATTGGAAGATTCCTAAAATTTGCCTTCGGACCACGCCCAAATTCTAAAAAATTTCGAAGATAAATATTGCCATAGTCTCGCGAACCTAAATATATAATTTCTACTCAATTCCATAACCATTTTCGTGGTCAAATCCAATTTTTATCAAAGACTTAGGTTTTTCCACTAAACTTATAATTTCCACAATTTCTACGTTAAAATCTATCTATAATGCATGATTTAAACTCATATTATATAGAAATTACTTACCTCAAAGTGCTAGGTGAAAATCCCTTCTTAAAGAGCTCTAAATTTGACCAACAAGTGAAAGAAATGAAGAAATGAAGAAATGAGCCTAAGTCTTGACTTAAATGCACCCCTTCTACCTAGCGATTTTCCGCACTTGCGGAAGAATCTCCGCTTCTGTGGGACCGCTCCTGCGATCGATTGTCCGCATCTATGGAACACGCACGACCCACGACTAGTTGCACCTGTGGCCAAGTCCCGCATCTGCGAGCTCGCTTCTGCTGCTCGCCTCGCGCACCTACGACCATGGCCATGATGCCTCTCTCCGCATCAGCAGACCCCTTCATCGCAGAAGCTAGTTCACATCTATGGACCTTGCCGACTCCCCTCCATTACACTTCTATGAACAAGACACCGCGCCTGCGGTGCCGCTCCTGGAGATGTTCCCACCGTAGGTGCGTACGCACCAGATGCAAGCCACTTTCAACTCTTCTCCAAAGAGCAATCAAGCTCTGTCGACCCTCCGAATCCTACACGGAGGCCCCGGGGCCTCGACCAAACATACCAACAAGTTCGTAAACATAAAACGGACTCGCTCGAAGCCTTGAAACACGTAAAACAACACCAAAACTAAGAATCACACCCCAAAACCAAATCGAATCAACTTATAAACTTCAAGTTTTTTTCCAACTTATTCCGAACGCGCCGAAACATACTTAGACTACTCGGAATGACACCAAATTTTGCGTACAAGTCATAAATCACCATACAGAACTATTCCCAGGCTCGGAATCCCAAACAGACCTTGATAATACCAAAATCCTACTCCAAACCAAACTTAAAGAACTTGAAAACCTTCAATGCGCCAACTTTCAACATTAAGCGCCAAAATGCTCCCAGGGTCATGAAACCCGATCCGAACACACTCCGAAGTCCAAAATTATTATACAAACCTATTGGGAACGTCAAATTCAGGTTCCGAGACCGTTTACTCAAAATGTTGACCCAAGTCAAATTTGGCCATTATGGGCCACTATTTAAGGAACTAAGTATTCCGATTTCAACCTGAACCCTTCCAAACCTATTAGTAAAGGCACATACGGGGATACTTAATTAGGGGAATAGTGATCTAAAAAAAAAGACCGATCGGGTCGTTACAAGAAGTCTGGCCAAACATGTTAAAAGTGTCGAATAGATGCAAGGGTTAGTTAATGTATTAAAATGAAAGTTGATGTCAACTTTACATGTTTAGCCAAACCAAAAAAGGTTTCAATAATGTTTGGTAAAAGAAAACTTAGAGCGCTTTTTGATTGACTTATTTTAAGTGTTTTTAAGCAAAAATAGCTTTTAAGCCATTTTGTAGTGTTTGGATGAAGTAAAGAAGTGCTTTTAAGTACTTGTGTTAAAGCTAAAATAACAAAAATAAGCCAAACGCCAAAAGTTAGAATTACTAAATTATAACTTATGCTTAACAGCTTGTTTGGATGGTTGTTACCCATTGTATCGTATTGTATTGTTATCACAAAATAATATTTGTTTTGATTGTTTCATTAAAATTGGTTGTATTGTATTGTTAAATTCATTGTTGTGAAAAGTCCCTTTTTTTAAACAACCGATTTGGCGTGGTAGGATTGTTTCCTATTTTTTTTTCAATTATGCCCTAACTTATTACTCCATAATTCTATTTTACCCTTTACCTTTTTTTAATTTTAATTTCAAATCTCCAACCTATAACCTACTTTGTTTTCGTCCCTTTTTTTTCGGAACTTCTGCCGCTTCCAACTCCAATGTCAAAAGTGTTTTGCCTTCCTTTGTTTTTTTTTCTCCTAACTTGATTTTAAGACCAATTCTAATTGTCTTTGTTCTTTTGTTCTGTCAATTCTCGTTCCTTTCTTTATCATAGTTCTTTAATATTTATTTTTTGTTTTATTATTATTATGATCTAGTTAGGAATGTAGTGTACTTATTATTATTTTTAATATTATTAACTTGTTCCACTAATTTTGTTAGAATTTTCATGAATTTAATTGCTTAATCTATTTATAAGATATATTTGGTGATAAATTAGTAGAAATAAATTTTCTTAAATTATTTTTATGTGTAATTATTGATAAATTTAATATTTAAATAATTGAGAGTATTTTAGTAAACTTTCAATTACAGTACGATACGATACAGTCAAACCAAATAGCAAAATGTTATTTAACAACAACAAACAATACAACCTATCCAACATTGTATTCACAAAACGATACAATGCAATACGATACAATACAATACAATACGATACAATACAATACATTATAAAACGATGGATAACAATGATCCAAACATAGTGTTACATATTTAGAACTATGGAGTTAGAACAAAAGTATAATAATAATAATAATAATAATAATAATAATAATAATAATAATAATAATAATAATAATAATAATAATAATAATAATAATAATTGTTGCAGCGCCAATTGCAAATTTCAAATTCGAACCTCACTGTCAACGTCTCCCATTTCCTCTATCTCTCTCTCTCTCGCAAGAAAGAACTCATCTACACCAGTAAATAACCACTAACAAGAAGTGCACCGGAAAAATTTCAAGATCTTGCATCACTTTCAATGGAGAAAAGACTTCGTTCTTCGCTCAAAACCTCAGCGCAAGAATTCCTCTCGTCAACGGCAAAATTAGGGTTTAATAAATCCATTAAATCCTCACTCAAAACCCTAATTCACACCCTCACTTCTTCGTCAGATCTCACTACTACTCTTCCTCTCGCCCTCCACCACTCAATCTCGCAGTCTATCAGGAAATACAAAACCCTAACTGATTCTAACTCTACCGACGATGCCGTTTTATCTCCTCAAACGCCGCCGACGAAACGGCTCCGTCGATCTGCGCGGAACAAGAGGAACGACGAAGAAGAAAACGAAGATAAAACGCAATTGCTCGTTGAAAATCTTCGTATTTATGCTTACATTTCGTTTTTATGTGTTTCTCATCCAAAAAAGGCCTTTTCTGATTCTGATTTATTGCCGGCGGTTCGAGAGTTACATGATAATTTGATTTTATTTGAGTCTGATTCTGTTTTGTTATCTGAAATTGCTAATTTATGTGAAGAGTGGTGGAAGGAGGATTTATGTGGGAAAGAAACCCTAATTTCTCAGTCATTGCCGTTTCTGTTGTCGAGGGCGTTGACGTTGAAGAAGAAAGTGTATGTGCATAGGGTTTATATGCTAAGAGAGGCGTTTACGTTGCTGGATTTCGAGGATGAGAGTATCGAGGATTTGAAGCATTTGATGATGCGTTGTGTGATTTCGCCTCTGTTTTTGAAGACGGAGGATGGGAAGAAATTTATCGCGTTTACATTTGGTTTGAGTGTGCAGGTTCTGAAAGAGGCATTGGCTATGCTTAAATCGCAGATCCCATTTGGGCGTAAGTCTGTGTTGGAGGCATATGGAGAGGTTCTTTTTCGGGCGTGGCAGGCAGCCGAAGGGCTGTCTAAGGATGAGATTGAGAACAACTTCTTGCAGGGGTTGATAGATAGCTGTATACATGCAAGTTCAGGGGAGCTTGCGGTGTCTATTAGAAGAGTTTTAGGGGGTTTTGTTAATCAGAGAACTACAGAGGGTGTTGAGAAGCTCCTTTTTCGTCTTGCCGAGCCCGTCATTTTCCGATCCTTGCAGGTACTGGTTATAGTTTAACTTCCCTATGACACCGTAAAACTTGTGTACCGTACTCGACTATTAACTTATCCGAATGATCCTAGATTTCCACTTGAAAAGTTTTCAGCTCTATGATTGCATTTTAGAGTATTCAGATGTAAGATGCCGTGCACCATTCATTCACGAGTTTCATTGGGTTTGAGTTTTGTAAAATGAAAACTTTGCCAGAATGCATTTAACTTTATGTATTTCTAATTTCTTAGTGGGATTGAAGCGCTTAATTGACAATTGCTGTCTTGTTTTCCAAAGAATTGCCATTTTCAAAGGTTTCAAATTGTATCCTTTGTTTCTTTGTTTGGCCTTTGCCCTTTAGGATCCAGTCACTTGAAATTTTAGTTCAATAATATCTAAAGAAACTACCGACGGTGCTGCTCATTATTTAGTTTCTTCTCCCAATATGCTAATTCTTTGATGCTTAATGTATTACCAGTGGGATGGATTAGAAAATTCGTAGCATATCTTGAGCTATACTAGTATTTTTCTTTTGACAGTCCAACTTTTTTATCCAGCACAAAGTTTTATGCCTATGAATAATTGAGACTCATAATACAACTGCTTTTCTGGTAGGTTGCAAACTCAAATGTCCGACAAAATTCATTGCACTTATTTCTTGACCTATTCCCTCTTGAAGATCCTGATGCGACAAAGGAGGGGAAAGACACACTCCTAGATAAACAGTTCTTTCTGCTGGACAAATTACTAATGGATGAGTGCCCTGATGTGCGGGCTGTAGCAGTTGAAGGTTGTTGCCGCATTCTTCATTTGTTTTGGGAAATTATCCCTTCACCAACAATCACTAAAACTCTTACCAAAATCTTTGATCATATGATACACGATGAATGCACTGAGGTTAGGTTGTCAACAGTAAATGCTATGATATACCTACTTGGAAACCCCCATTCTCACGAGGTCCTTAAAGTGCTTTTACCTAGAATGGGCAATTTGATTCTTGATACTTCTCCTCCAGTTCGTGCTGCAGTTGTAGATCTCCTTCTCACTTTAACTGATTTAAGAAATTTTCAGTTTCACAAGGTATGGTCTGAACTTTATAACCTAAAACATACACAAGCCCCGGATAATTGAAGTTTTCTACGTAAGTCAATTTAACTTTTTGTTATGCAGGTTGTGCATATAGACCTTTTGTTGTCTACACTTGCAAATGACCAACCAATGATTGGTCAAAAAATCACTAAGCTTCTCCTTCCTTCATACTTCCCCTCAAAAGTAAACCTGAGAGAAGCATGTAAGCGATGTGTCACACTTATAAAAAGGTGTCCTTTGGCTGGTGCAAGGTTCTGTGAATTTGCTGTGTCGGAAGGAATCTCGCTACAGTCATGGATAGAACTTTTGAAAATTCTTATCAGTTTGGTTGTATCACCTGGCAAGCTGGAGGAGGAGCAGATTGATGGTTCAATTATTGCAGCCTCCCACCTCTGTATCTATCTTGTACGTGATGGATCTTATCACACTAAACTTAAAGAGGAATTGTCTGGTGAAAGACTCAAGCGATTGTTTGGTGTTGCAACCTCAGCATGTGCCCAGGCCTCTGTCTGTAACATTATTTCAAGTATCTGTCCAGATGCAGTTGATGACCTTTTCGATGAATGCATGGCCTTGGTAACAAATTGCGGAGATTTATCCAATTCCTTAGAAAAGCAAGCTGAGGTGAGGTCTGTCCACAAGATGATGCTATCTTGCAGTTGGTTTGACGAGATGCTTGAAATTCTAGCTAGGCTTCTGCAAAGAACTGCCTCCCAATGCCACAAAAGATTTGGAACAGAACTGGTAAAATTCAGTGTTCCGTCAACTAAACGGGGGAATACTAAATCCTCCATCAAGCGCTCCTCTAAATCAAAGCATGTGAAGGAGAAAAAGATGTTCGGTAAGGTTAAATGTAGCTTCAAGGAAGAGTATGAAATCACTGTAGGAGTGGCTTGGCAGATAAAGGACCTCCTTTTATCTGAAAATACAAGAAATGCTATTCTATGCAGTGGAAGCTTAGAGACTATATTCCTTTCTTTGAAGGCCATATCTGAAGTTAGCATTCTACAATGTACACGATGTGATTATATGAGCTTGTCACCAATTTTGGCATACACAGCTCTTGCTTTTCACATGTCTTTTCAGGACAACAACTTAAGGGGAGACAAAAATGTCAATAAGAAGAAGCGTAGAACGGAATCTACTAATGAAGCATCAGAGGCGAGTTGTGCTTTTCTGTTGCTCTCTGCTTCAATGAAACTTTTAATAGATATGGTTCAAGAAATTAAAATCAGTATTTGCTCTTTTCTTTCCATTATTCTTTTATTCAGTACATAGTTCCATCTTGTGTTTCGTCTGTATTAAAGGGGTTCATATAATTGTACTGGGGCTTAAAGGATAAGTGGCACTGACTTTTTGCAGCATAAGTAATAGAGTAGATATTATTAGTTGGTGTTCAGATATATGCGTCAGATCTCATATTTATGTTTCTATCAGCATTTCAATGAACTGTTTCTGGATGCAAAAATGTCCCTGTTTCAGTTATAGTTGATCACTTTCAGATTTAAGGTTTTCACTTAAGCTATCTATGCAGCATATTATTAATATTTTGAGAGTTAAAATATTGCTTTGAGTAATTGAACCGAAATATCATATTAATGCATAACTTCATTTATAGAATGCAATTCATGTTTATTGAGATTGTTTTGTTTCAAAGTTTTCTTCTTGGAGAAAGTCTTTCTGCGTAAGGTCAAAATATCTGTTGATTAGTTCATTACATACAACATTAGCAAGTTTATATTTCTTGCTCCATGTCCTTTGTTCATGAGAAAATCTATACTTAACACATAGAAATAACTTAACCTTACCTTTACATGTTGGTGATTTGATCTTCACACTTCTTTACTGGAAATGTTCGTCATATGCTTCGTTTGATCTTCCAGGAAACGGCATTGGAACTGACAATGGATCATCTTCTTGGCTGCACAAAGAAGCTATTCAGGATATCATCTAGTGAATTATCTGACCTTGGCGGTGATGGTTAGCTTTTCCTTTCCCCCTAGTTTTCGTGAGATGCAATTCAAAATAGAGTTTTTCTTTTTGTGCATGGGGCTTAGAATGTGATGAATAAATCTTCTGATATATTTGGTCTTGAAATTTTGTATATCTTTTGATCTCTCAATAATGTGTGCTTGTAGTTGTCAAAGCTGCCATTGGACCTTGATTATTACAATATATTTGGTGAACTTATTGGTGAATATTACATTAGGCTTAGTTTATGATAAAGAGTTTGAGTTGTCTTGTTTGATTTAGATAACCTCTATGGTAGGAAAGTCCCAATACTACAAAATGTTCGTAGTGTTTCTTAGTCCCACTATGATGTTCTTAGTGGACCAACATTCAGACTCTTACATTGGCCTTTCAGTATGCTAAAACTCTTAGCTTTCCTCAGATCAGAATGTGGCCCTGCATGAACATTTTAGTCTTAAACCACCTTATTTGCAAAATTGCTGTAGAACTTCAAATGTTATGTCTAAATTAACAATCCTTTTGGTAGTTTATTCTTTTATCCTCTTTTGGCCTATGCATGAACTGAATTGATCTTTGTATACAACATGTACCCAGGATCTGATTTTATGCATGAACTGAATTGATATTTTTATACAACATGTACCCAGGATCTGATTTTGCTAAACAACAGAGGACATTAAATGTGGTCAAGATGCTAACTGCAGTGCTGAAGTTCATTGCTGATGCTCTTACGATGGATCTTGTCCATAAAAGCCAGGAGGAATGCCTATCTTTTACTCTGGAATACATTAAATTTATCATCTCAAGTTTGAGGAAACATTCTGGTGAGGAGCTGCAATTTACGGAAGACATGTTGAAAGAGATATATCTCTGTCTGAAGAGTTCCTTCACATATGTAGCCAAGTTGGTGAATGTAGTGCTCAAGAGTTTTTCTGAAGCGTCACAACCCTTATTGGGAGCTTTTGACATCGCCAATGAACTGTTAAACCTCTACGTTTCGATTGAAGAGTACTTGGGCTATGGATATGCAGTTCGTCTTTTTCCTGCAGTCAAACCATGGGTTCCTGATTTAATTCTGGCATTAGGATCTTTAAACCTGATGAAGCAGATTCCTGTAGGCAAATCTGGTTCTTTTAATCCAAAAGATGATCTTCCATTATGGGTATCCACATTAGCAAGGACAGAGCTGGCTGAACAACAAGATATAAGTTCTGATGAGGAGCCTGATAGAATTTCTCAGATGGAGGGCTTCAAGACATTCAAGAAACTTGTAAACGTAATGGTTCAGCTGTTGAGAGCTAACCATAATGTGCTGGATGCAGTTGGGCTGACTTTATTGAACAATTTGCTGGTTGGGCTGAAAAGCAAGAATTTTGATATTGTGTTGGGGCTCTTGCATTTTGTGTGTGTTAAGCTAGTCAGACATGAGGAAAGAGAGTGGAAGGAACTTACATCAATGTTGACATCCCTCCGGCAGATCTACCCTCAACTGGAGTTGGAAACAGAATCATGTGACGGTGAGGATGCAAGGCAGGTGTTACAGAGTGCAAGGGCATTGGTTGAACCTGTTTGGAAATGTTATTTATCTGATGATGGGAGGAATTCCTTTGAAGAAGAGTAGGTTGCTTTCTCATCTTAAACACGACTTGTGGAAACTTCTTGCAACCGTGGGACATGAGAGCAATGGATGAGTGGACATTGGGCAACGGACAGTGGTCAGGCTGATAAAGGGAGAGCTTGATAGCTTTTTGAACAGCAGTACTGGATTTTGGTGTAAATCAACCAGATATATGTATATATGGATGTATTTATTCAGCTTGTGACAACACTAAAGCTATCAGCCTACTTGTCTCTGCCAAGACGAACATACTAACACAGCACCTCTTGAAGATTGCCGATGCAGGAATCATATCGTACATAAAGCGAGGGAAAATGTGCAGACCAATTAGCATGTTGCAAATCGGTCAAATTCAACCGGATGGGTTGTTTTTACCTTCAAGTGCGGTTGCCTGTGAGCCATTTGATATTTAGCTGATGCTGCGCTTTTGTCCATATTATGCGCTGGTAGAATTTGAGTGTTGCTTTTCCAGCAGATGGAAGGCAAAAAGAGCATTAAACGTATTTGCAAAAATGGTCACTGAAGCTGGATCATGTTACCAAAATGTCACAGGTTAAAGTATTTAGCTCATTGAGGCCTTACTATCTTGTGCAAGGTCAAAAAGGAAATGAGTAGCAAGATGAAGAGCTCATTGAAACTCTTTAGTTTGTGTCTTTATAAAAGGACGTTTATGTCTACTGCCATGGCTATTTTCACATTAGCTGATAACTTAGGGGTCGTTTGGTTGGAATACAATTTATACCGGTATAAGTTATGTCTGTATAAGTTATATTGGGATAACTTATGCTGGGATTGTTGTTTATTCATTGTTTGGTATGTTGTATTAAGAATGACAATTGCATAATTTCTAAGAAGAAGGTATAAGTTATACCGGTGCTAATTACTCTACCTTCTATAAGGTATAAGTTATCCCAGTGTTAAAATTAACACCAGGATAACTTATACCTGATTTGCTAACCAAACAGAGTATTAAGATGGTATTAAATTTTTATACCACCTTTATACCTTCTTATACCTCATACCAAACGACCCCTTAGGGTGTGTTTGGTATGAAGGAAAACTTTTCCGTAAAATGTTTTTCAATTTTCCATGTTTGGTTGGCTTAAATGTTTTCCAAACATTTTCCTCATCAATTTATTTCCCTCCACTTGGAGTAAATCTAAAATTCTTTTTCAACCTTCCCCACTCTATTTCCCATCTCCACCAACCCCACCCTACTCCCACTCTCCACACCCACCCTGAATAGAAATATTATTAAGAGTACTTTCTTTTCATGTTGTATATACAGTACTTTCTTTTTTGTTTCAACAAAAGGAGTAGTTTGTTTTCCTAATGTAAAAAAGTTATTTCTTCCATTTCAACAAAAAAGTACTTTCTTTTCATGATGTATAAAACATATTTTCTTTTCAAGATGTAGAAAAAATATTTTCTTTCAATTCAACAAAATGAGTACTTTCTTTTATGTTGTAGAAGGAGTAGGGTTGGGCATAATTTGGTAAATACCGAATTACCGTACCGAAACCAAAAATTTTGGTATTTGTATACGGTGTTTTGGTATTTGGTATGATATTTGGTTTAAGTTTTTAAAAAATTGGTATTAGGTATGGTATTTGGTATTTTAAAATAAAATATCGAAATACCGATACCATACCGAAATATATATTATATTACACAAAACACATATTATCAATTATAACATAAATAAAAAAAATCTAAAATTTTACTTTCCTTTATTCTCAAAGTTCATCAATTAACTCTAAACAAGTAACAAGACATTTCTAATGATCAAATATTATTTTATGTACAATTTTCTCTATTTGGGTCGATATTTGCTAGTTTTGGGCAAAACTTTTGTCAACAAACATTTTTAGTTTTGTATTTTTGAGTACTTTAATTAAGAATATTGGAGTGTATGGCTCTATGCACTAGTTAGTATTCCAACCGAATAAACCGAAACCGAAAGGAGAAAAACCGAACCATACCGAATTTAATTAGGTACGGTATTGGTATAGGATTTTAAGAAACCGAATACCGAAAATACCAAACCGAAATGTCTAAATACCGTACCGATCGACGAACACCCTAGTTTATTTTTCAATAAAAAGAATATTTTCTTTTTAGTTATGGAGAACAAATTTCAACATTATTTTTGCGTTAAAAAGTAAAGCAGCACATTAGTTTCTTTGGATTTTTAAAAGAATAATTAAATTCTTGAAGAAAATAGAGTAGTGAAAATGTTGGGTATCTGGATTTGGGGGGGGGGGGGGGAGGTGAGGGGTGAAGCACAGAAAACATGGGGATTTGAGGAGAGTAGCATACAAATTTATTTTTCTAAAAAATAAAATATGTTCCACTCTTTAACCAAACACTAGAAAATATTTTTCGGAAAAATATTTTCACTTACCAACCAAACTAGAGAAAATAAGTGATAAAACCATTCATTTTTCAGGAAAATATTTTCTATTTTCCATGGAAAAAATTTTCCTTCGTACAAACACACCCTTAGTGTAACATTTCTTTTTCAATTCACATAAACTTAGTTAAAACATGTGTATAAAAATACACAGTTGAGGGTTTTGTGCTACATTTAAGAACCACAAAGTAGTGCGGTATATGTTTTCGCTTATATAACACTATTATTATTCGGAGAGTCAAACATATCTCTCTTTAATTACAATTTTTTATTTAGTACAATATCAATTATATAGTTTTTTAAATAATATGGTCTGACCCTTCTTTGTACCCTGCGCATAACAAGAGTTTAGTGCATCAGACTGCCATTTTAATTTTTTAAATATAATTTTATTCAAAATGATGTTTGAATTGAAATTGAAAATTAAAATATTCAACTCTTTTATTCCAAACACCTCTATTTCTTTTGAAACGGAGGAAGTAGTATTTATTCATTTTAATTTAATAAACAAAAGAAATAAATTACGAAATCCTAAAAAATGACATGGACGGTCAATAGTTGATGTTGGCGAGCATAACGGGTCACGTTTCTTGCGCTCATCAGCCTGTTTTCTTGGCCACCACGAAAACCCAAGCCTCAATATTTTGTTGCGCTTTGTCCTCCTCAATTCCATTTCGCTACACCAATATTCTCTCTCTAGACTTGAATTTTCACTTTGCAGTGAAAGAAAGATGAGCAAAGGACCTGGACTATTCTCTGATATTGGCAAAAAGGCCAAAGGTAACTGTTTTTTTCTTTCATTTTTATTGCCATGTTTGTATTAAAATAATGAAGCTGGTGAATAATGAAGTCAAATGTTGTGTTGTTTTAATTGATAGATCTACTGACGAAGGACTATATCTCTGATCAAAAGTTGTCTATTTCCACTTACAGTGACACAGGAGTGGTATGAGTTCTCGTTCAATTTTGAGCGCTATTTGTTTTTTTTATTTTCTTCCTATTTGCATTTTTAATTCTAGTATTTCTCTTAGTTTCCATGTCCTTTTGGAGTTTTATTCGCCTTTATTGAGTCGAGTGCTTTTTAATGCTTTGATTTGCCGTTGAAGCATTTTTTTCTAGATTCAAGGCTTTTGCTCCTTTTTATTAAGCAGCGAATTTCTGTTTCAGATGTGTAAATATTAGTCTCTTAATCTCTGATTTTGTTTATGAATTAATTGAGCTATTATGAGAAAACAGTTGTACATTAATTTAATGTCAGAGCTTTGGTTTACATCAGCATCTATTTTGTTCTGTCTCGTTGTGTTATTTCCCTGCTTTTGGTACTGATATTGCCAAAAGATAAGTCATTATGCCATATCATAATTGGTATAAGTACAAAGCGTTGTATATTCTGCACTTAAACTCAGTAAAGAAAAAACAATATCAGGAAATGCTGTTTAGCAAGACTAGCAAAATCAATCTCCTTCACCAGGAAACCAGAGGCGGATACAGGATTTGAACATTGTAGGTTCGAGTTCGAGATTCTACCACACTGCATTTCATTTACTGGTTCGGAATCTACTATTTGTATTTATTTAGTAGATTTCATTTACTGGGTTCGGAATCTACTATTTGTTCATTTGTACTATTTGTACTCATCTGAACCCATAAGTAATGAGCTAGATCTGCCCCTGCAGGAAACTGATCTAGGAGAGACGTGTCTGTCAAAATGAATTGAATTCTAGTTTCCTGTTCTGGTGAGGATATCACTGATTCTATCAAAGAGGAGCAGTTCTCCATCTGATTAGAGACAGATTGATTAGATATATACTATACCTTTGAATCTGAATTATCTAAGCTTCGATCGTTCTCTTTGATTCACCTCGAGAAATGATCACACTTCATCTCAATGTCAGGTCTCAACATTTCTATTCATTTGTTGGAATTAGTTTTGACTAGTGGTGGCAAAATGGATTAAAAAACAATAGTTATTCACCCATATTATCTACTAAAAAATAGGTTAAATAATGAACTTTTTAGAAACAGGTCAAATATGGATAGGAGCCATATGATCCATTTAGAAAAGGGATAACCAATGGATAACTAATAAGTTTAACTTTTACATTTGTAAAGACTCAAATTGAGAGTTCCTCAAGTTTGGGAGACTAAGAAATCTCCCAAAAGTGATCATATTCAAGAAGCCATGAATAATATGGATATTCATATTATCCACCGGTTAACCCATTTTTTATCCGCATTAAATATAAGTCGGGCCGGATAATTTTTCTGTTTCTGCATTACCCATTTTCAACCCGCTTATATCCAACCCGACCTGCCCATTTGCCACCCCTAGCTTTGACGTTACATAGGATGCTTTTCTCGTCACTTTTGGTGAATCAAGCAGCTAATACTCACTGTACACTTAAAACTTGTAAAAGCGGAGAGTTAGATCATTGTTTTGTGCCATATGTTGGAACAATAAACTTGGCAACGATTTTCAACTTTTCATTCACTAAACTTCACATGCCGGAAGCATTAACAAGTTAATGCTGTTTAACTTCAAAACTGAAACAAAGAGCTCGAAAACTTTGATGTGTTTTTTGCTCGATGTTTAGTCGTCCTTGTTTGAAGAGACACAGAATATTTTGAATCTTCTCTTCATTGTTTATTTACCATATCTATGTTGGGTACATTAGTGTTAAGATTGCTCTTGCATGTCCTAGCAAAATCACTCTCCATCACCCAGAAACTGATCTTGGGAGAGACGGTTCTGTCAAAATGAATTGAATTCTAGTTTCTTGTTTTTGGAGGACACCACTAATTCTATCAAAGTTTAGCGATTCTCAATTCAATTACAGACAGATTATTAGATTCATGCTGTATCTTTGAATCTGAATCATATCTTTGTTTCTCATCTTCATTGCTTATCTGTAATATCTTTGCTGGGTGCATTTGCATTAATGATTGAAGTTAAACTCATTCGTTTGTGTTTCTAAGAGGAACTGACATTTTGTGGGAATGTGTTGAAGTCATCCAATTTGACTTGCGTACATGGAGAAATTGTGGATTTATATAAGATCTTTTTTTTATCAGTAATTAAGTATACATTTATATAAAATTTTTCTTGATAATCAAAAAATCCCAGATTTTTCCTGATAACCGGGAAATCCCCTGTGGGTTAGCTGCCCAAATCCCAGGTTGTCTATATGTTCAAAACTCAGGGGAATATGGGCCTGACCTCTATCCATCTCCCCCTTAAATACCATGCTTGGGTTAGCGACAAGGTTTGGAGTCCTGCCATGCGCCCTACGACATGTCCGTGCAGTTTCTTGAAAAACATGATCTTGAAATATTGGGCAAATTCCTGCTAAAAAATTAACAAGTAAAGATACTGCAAGAAACATATGGAAGAAGCTTCTCCATTAAAGACATGATGATTTTTTAAAGTGCAAATGCCTTAATAAGTGTTTTGTCGTTAGGTTCATGCCTTATGTTTGATTGACCTGTTACGTTATTTTCCATAACATTCTTTTTTACTTTGTTATGCCTTATAAAGTTTCAGCTCCTTTTCTTAATGTGCAAAAGCTTTCTTCTAATTAAGTTCTTATATCACTAGATCTATGGCAATTGAATTTCATCTCTAATAGGCCTTTTTAATGTAGGCCCTTACATCAACTACAGTGAAGAAAGGAGGGCTCTCAACTGGAGATGTAGCAGCTCAGTACAAATATAAGAACACTTTGATTGATGTGAAAGTTGATACAGGATCAAACGTGGGTTGCTTACACCTTGGTCTTCTTAATCACGTCTGTTTTTGTTGGATATCCTTCACATTTCTATCTCCCTGCAGATCTTGACAACTCTTACTTTAACTGACATTGTCCCATCAACAAAAACCATTGCCTCTATGAAATTCCCTGACTACAGTTCTGGCAAGGTAAGATCTTTTCATCTGTTTTCGGCTCATGGCTTTGGTCCATTGCTGAAAATGATAAGAGTTTCCCCTTCTCTAAACTTGCCTTTGCTTTCTTTTGCAGCTAGAGGCTCAGTATTTTCACCATCATGCAACTGTCACCACAGCTGTTGCTCTGAAGCAATCCCCTGCAGTTGATCTTTCAATCACACTTGGTACTCCAACTTTTTCTCTTGGTGCAGAGGCGGGTTATGAGACTGCAACTGGTAAACTGACAAAGTATACTGCTGGTATTAGCGTGAGAAAACCAGATTCCTGTGCTGCTATAATCTTGTAAGTTTCAATGTTAAAAGTCTCTTAACTTCTGCAATTCGAAAGCAGAAATGACAAAAAGATCAGAGTTTTTGATACTTGTTCTTTTCTGGCCTCAGAGGGGACAAAGGGGACACAATTAAGGCATCATACATACATCATCTTGATGCATTGAAGAGGACTGCTGCTGTAGGTGAAATCACTAGGAGGTTCTCCACAAATGAGAACACATTTACAGTTGGAGGGTCCTATGCTGTTGATAACCTGACAATTTTGAAACTCAAACTCAATAATCATGGAAATTTGGGGGCTCTCTTGCAGCATGAGGTGATTCCAAAGTCGTTACTGACCATTTCTAGTGAGTTTGACACCAAGGCCCTGGATAAGACTCCCAGGTTTGGCGTGGCCCTAGCTCTTAAGCCTTGATAGCATTTTCGTAGCCTGCATCCTTGAACTCACACTGAGGAAATTTTTGGAGTATCACGTGAAGGAGGCACTCAATAAGTAGTTCAAACACATTTTTTTTTTCCAGAATGGATCAACTGCGAATGGTGGTTTCCAAAGTTGGACCAACCTGTGGAATTTCACTGTTTTCTATTGTCTTTCTCCTACTTTCCCCTGTTTTGAGAAAGTCTACAAAAGCAATTTTTCATGGCAAATCTAGAACTTGGTAGTTTTAACCTGTGTAAGAGTTTTCTCTCTCTTTTATCTGGGCGATGCAATAGTTATCTAATTGCAGCAATTGCTTTAATTAACCCCCTTGGTTATCTAAAAACTAGTACATTTATCCGCGCTTCTCGCGGTAAGTTAGTGAATTAAGAAAAGAAAATTTTAATAACACAAATTTAGATAGAAGAGATAAAATATTTATTTGCTTGGAGACAAAACTTTTTTCCTCTACTAACAGAAAGTATAAAGAAAGAAAAAAAAAATGAATTATCCTGTAAGTTGATCCATAGAAATCGATCAAAAGGAAAAGAAAATTATTTTTCTTTTGGATTGAATGCTGCTCCTATCAAGGAATATATGTCAGATCCTATTTTGATATTATTTGCTTTCACTGAGCCATGTTATATATTTACTATTATTTAGCCAAGGTTTTAGGTAAGATGAACTGTGGCCTTCTTGATGCACTATGATATATGGTATAATCTCAAATATCTCGCTTCAAAGGTTACTAAGGTTATTTTAATCCTATTATCAAAAGAGAAAAGGAAATCATTTTGTTTAAATCAAGTGAAACAACAACAACAATAACAATAAAAAAGAAAAACAACACTTATAACTATGATATTATAAGTATTTAAATCAGAAAATCACCGGAGAATTGCTTATCATGAATACCATAATTAGAGGACTGACATAAATTAATAAAATACTTCTAGTTCAATCACTTTAGTCGTCAAATTTTACGATAAGTTAGGAAATGTAATAGAGATTTTCTTTTAAATCTTGGATCAATGCTCTCATATTCATACGGGTGAGTAGACATGAAGCATACCAAACAAACAACAACAATAACAACAAACCCAGTTTGATCCCAATATGTGGGGTCTGGGGAGGGTAATCTGTACGCAGACCTTACCCCTACCTAATGCAGGTAGAGAGGATGTTTCCAATAGACCCTCGGCAAGAAGGGCAAGAAGAGGAAGAGGGAAGCAAGGAAGGAAAAAGATGGAAGAGAAAAAGGGGAGATAAAGGATAAGTAGTATCAAATAATAGCAAGGGAATACAATACCTAAGGCGAACAAAATCACATATCGTAACAAAAATCTAAGAATATGAAGGGACATGCACGCTACTAAGCCTATCGGTAAACACTATAAACTACCTACTAACCTTCTACCTTAATCCTCGACCTCCACACCCTCCTATCAAGGTTCATGTCCTCAGTGAGCTGAAGCAGCGCCATGTCCTGCCTAATCACTTCTCCCCAGTACTTCTTAGGCCTACCTCGACCCCTTCTCAAACTCTCCATGGCCAACCTCTCACACCTCCAGACAGGGGAATCAATGCTTCTTCTACTAACATGTCTGAACCATCTCAATCGCAATTCCCGCATCTTGTCCTCCACGGAGGCTACTCCCACTCTGTCCCGGATAACTTCATTCTTAATCCTATCTCGCCTGGTACACCCACACATCCATCTCAACATCCTCATCTCTGCTACTCTCATCTTCTGCACGTGGGAGTTCTTGACTGGCCAACACTCAGCCTCATACAGCATAGCAGGTCGAACCACCACTCGATAAAACTTACACTTAAGTCTTAACGGCACAGTCCTATCACATAGGACACCAGAAGCGAGCCTCCACTTCATCCATTCCGCTTCGATGTGATGTGTGACATCTTCGTCAATCTCCCCGTCACCCTGTATAATAGACCCGAGATACCAAACAAATACAAAAATAATATATTTCAATAAAAATTGTGACATGAACTAATGTTATTGGCATTACTACCAGAATGATAAGTTCTACAAAGATTTTTTTATAATGAAGTATGAGAATTGGTCTTTGAGAAGCACATCTAACATTCGTTTAAGTTGACCTCTTCCTGAATGCTCAACAATTGAAGTGCATAATTAACATACCATATGTTGTGCCGTGTAAGAGAAAAAGCATCACATTGAGTCCGAAACCTAAATAATGGTATTTTGGACTCAAAATTCCTTTATACAGTTAAAAAAAGTTACATTTCTAACTAAAATGCAGTATTATACTGGCGTTTTAGTTTATCGAAAAGTTAGCCGTTAAAGGAAAACGTTGTATAATATTGCATTTTAATTAATAATTCATTTTTTTAATGTAAAACGCAGTATAATACTATGTTTTATTAAAACGTTGTACATAACGAAAAATTATTGTCAGGCGACTAAAAAAATAACTATCATATATTATTAAGAAAATTCTCCCGTAAAAATATGTTAATAGATGATATGTTTATCAATTTTTTTAATTTTTACTAACTATATATTTACTTATAAAAAATATAACAAAGTAAGAGTGAAATAATATCCATGTAAGAAAAAAATCCGACAAAACCGAACCAATCCAAACCGATATAATTGGTTTAGTTTGGTTTTGATAAAAATCGAACTAACCCGGTCCATGTACACCGTACTCCTAGTTATAGTCATAAAACATTTTATGCCTACATTTTATGTCATTGTTCTGGTATCTATTGAATTCCCCTTATGTACACAGTGGAAGCTTTAGCATATTTGGAGAATGAAAATTTTGTATTACAGACTTTACAGTGAATATTTCCAATGAAAAACACATTTTGCTCGCACCAAACCCTCTACAATTTATATTGATGAAAAGAGAAAAAAAAGTAAAATGCAGAAAGAGGGATGAAGCGTGAGTGCCATGAGAAAGAGAGCGTACATAGCCATGCCACGGTATGTAGTGAGTCTTCGATTTTAATTAATCTTCCAGACATAAATGAGAAGGTGGCTAGAAGGCTTTATAGCCAATGAACATACACCTTCGTTCATTTTGTCAAAAGAAGATTAAAAAATGAACAGTCACTTCTCTTCATTAGTAGAGAAAATGAAACGGTGGATAAACACATTATAGACAATGAGCAGTTACTTTTTTATTTTCTGGAATTAGTTAAACTTGAAAATTAGAGTAAATAGCAAAAAAATGTGATAAAAGATAAATGATTTTCCTAATCATATAGAGTGCCATGTCACCTGCCTTAAGCCCCTGTATTATATAAATATATAGATATGTGTGCTTCGTTTTGCATTGGACTTTCAGGCAGTTTTGCTATAATTTTTCCATGACTGACGAGTATGACCAATTTGATTTTGCCTGCTGAGAATGCACTCCTGGATGGTTTAAACCAAATCTGGTGGAAATTGAAGTACATCCAAAATTGAGTTACTTTTTTTTAGATCGAAAAAAGGTTGAGTTACTTTTCTGATAAATTGTTCCTCCGGTCTTTTAGATTTCTAGCGACGAAGCATAACACAAATGACATTGCTTTCAAAGTCGTAGTGTATCTAACCATATTCCTCGTACTGTCATTTATTTTTGGGATAGCTCGTCGTAGGGAGCAATTAGAACTTGGTCAGATCAAGGTCAGCAGGAGATTAGGAGCCATTTGTGTACTTTCTCTAATCAGACAACAGTCGTAGTGTCTAATCAAGATTACCAACAAAAACTAAGAGAATACTGATTAGTTAAAATCTTATGGTTCGGAAAAAGAGACCCCATTGCTCAGTTCCTAATAATAAGATTATGTTATTGAACAAAGGTTTTAGCCGAATTGGATAATAAGCAACACGAACAATTGTGCTCGTGACAATGGACCAGAAAGGCTGAATATATTTGTAATCTCCTAAGTGAAAAGCATTGTGAAATTGATAATCTTTGACAGGCGCCCTTA
Source organism: Nicotiana tabacum (assembly GCF_000715075.1). Lineage (NCBI taxonomy): Eukaryota > Viridiplantae > Streptophyta > Magnoliopsida > Solanales > Solanaceae > Nicotiana > Nicotiana tabacum. The sequence continues at coordinate 25,996,558 of NC_134100.1, forward strand.
TCCAAACATACAGCTTTTGTGGTCTTTTAAGTCGTTCAATAGCAATCTCACTTGATAATAGTTGTGACACAAAAACCAGTAAGAATCATTTGGTAACAGCATCTACATTCTCAAACAATTAAACCTTCCACGAGGTAAACGACTGTAACTCAAAAACCTTGCACCAGAACAACGAATCACGTCCAATCTAACGGAGACTACACAAAATGCACAACTGGCGGACAGTGTGATGTTGATACAGCTCTGGGATGATAAACAGGGAAACTAATTTGAGAGATGCATGCTCCATTTTCTATCAAAAAACTAATTTAACTTGAGCAAATAACATATGACAGCAGTTTCTAAAAATACCTTAAATGGTATTCATATTTCGTGCCAGGTCAAATGAGATGACATCCATCAAAGGTTTCCCTATAACAGACTAGCTCCTGCAACTTGGAGAGACCTCCGCAAGGATACTCGTGGGAACCTGTCCTCTAATCTCTAGCCGGAATAAAATAAAATAAAAAACTCTTGTGGAAAACAAAGTAGCTCATCACTCGAGTGGAACATCACTTCTTCCTCTACGAAGCAACTATGTCTACTGGTTCTGGAACCAGACCTAAGAGACTCAGAGACCTTAGCGCAGACTAGACTCACTTTTCCAGTTTACAAGTTCATTGGACGAAAGGCTAAGCTGTCATGGATAAAATTAAAGGCTAACTATTGTCAATCCCGACTAATCATTTAATATCAGAAAAGAAATGTAACTTCCGAAGCAACCTAAACCAACTCTTCAAATTTTCGGGTCCATTGGAACAAATGCTGCTCAGTTATGGTCAGTCAAACTAAGGGCTGAATGTTTTGTCACTTCACGGACCCAGAAGATAACAAAGAAGATGAAAGATTGCTATTTCAAAAACAGGATGTAAAAACATAAAGGTGGAAAAAGAATAATAGTTCCTCCTTTATACATCTCCTCTTTTCTATTTGTGTTCCTCGCCACCTTTCAAGTCAAAGATACACTCATCAACCCTCTCTTCCTAAGTGTTTATTCACTTACTGCCAAAGGCAGAACATTCCAGTAAACCCGAGATACAAGCCTCCTAATGGATTCAACAGCTACACGTCAATCCCAAACTAGTTAGGGTCATCTATGAATCCTCTGTATCTATTCCCTCTATTTTGGTGATCCTCCTAATAGATAAGAGGTAAAAGTTAAAACAATAGACACAACAGTGTAAATTAACATCTCCTACGCTGTGGGAACTGGTAAGTGAACGAGAAAGAAGTTCACAATGCTTAATCAATTGGCTCAACATACAGTTCCTCAACAGAGGACACAGGCCGAGGATGACTCTAACAAGTACATACGAAGAATACTACATATGAGACAATCATTGCGGATATCAAATCCACCAATTTAGGTTTATGAATCGTTTGCATTCTTAATTACGTCCAGACTACATATCTAGACCCTCAGAGTAAACCATTAACACACGATTGCATACACCTCGACTATTTCACAGGTACCGAGTAATACTGTCCAACAAGTTTTTAGTCAGACGGGACAAAATCATCACCTAGTGTTTTTTAACTGGAATTTCAACGTGAAACCTCATAGTTCCTCCGTTTTATGCTAAACACAACGATTGTAACAACCTTCAGCAGTGAAATTTCCACATAGATAATCAAAGCACAAACTGGTTGAGCAATCATTCAAACACAGACAACAAAGGGAACAAACACACAAGTAAAAAGTTTAGCATTACCAACTTTCACCAGAATGCGATTACGACAAAAACCAAAAGTGCCCAACAGAATTAAAGATCCCAAAAATCCTAATAACACAAAACGTACTAAATTAGTAATATAACCTCTCGTTCAGCTGCCCAACATAACTCTACAGCAGAAACAAACAGGTGCAAAATTTAATCAACGGTCTGCATAATATCCTCAGTAGTGAACTTAGTACCCTTGTCTTTATCAGCAGCAGCACGTCCCTTAGCCTTACGATCAATCAAAGATTTACGGTCCTTATCAAGCCTGAGCTTAGTAATAACAGTCTTAGATGGGTGAATACCAACATTAACAGTGGATCCATTAACTTTCTCACGTGTTATACGCTCAATGTGAATCACCCATTTCTTGCGATAAACTTGGACAACTTTACCCTCACGCCCCTTGTATGTTCCTCGTACGACTTGAACCTCGTCGTCTTTTCTTACCGGCATAGACCTTACGTTGTACTTGGTGCGTAATTCGGAGGATAAGGGTGCGCTCATTAACACTCGGCGGACGCTTGATGGGGCCGTGAAGTGAGCCTTTCGGCTTTTCCGGCGGGAGGAGGATACTCTTGGATTGTACTTCATCTTTTGCAAAATCCGATTCAAACACACACACACTGCAAATGCGGCTGATGAAGAAGATTGATTTTAGGGTTTTAATGAAACTAGGGTATTTATTCCGGACTCTTCTATTGTTGGAGGCAACTGTATTGGGCCTTCATTTAGATGACTTCTTAATATTGTAAAAATTGCACGGGCTAGCCAGTTTGTTAGAAAAATAGTACTCCCTTCGTTTCATATTAGATGAGGTAATTTGACTCGGCACAGAGTTTAAGAAAAAAGAAAAAGACTTTTGAAACTTGTGGTTATCGCGCCCCCTTTTTTCTAAAAGCGAAATCGGGTTCATGACATTTGGGAGGACAACTCGTTCCCTCTTGGGAATTGGGTTTTTTTGAAGAGTCGCCACCTAATGATTAAAGTGCATTAGAACACTAAAGAAGAGTTCGAGTTGGAAAATCAGAGTTCGGGTAAGGGCTAGAAATTATCTCGAGGGGAAGGTGTTAGGCACTCCCCAAGATCCACTAGTGTGGTTCCCGGTCATGCTACAATCGTGACTTTGAATAACAAGTAAGCAAATAGAAGTCTCAAGTAGAAGGGGATTTTCACATAATATTGCAAGCAAGTTGAGAGTTTGGCGAAAGTAAAGAAAGCAGAAATTTTAAAGAAATAGTTTGAGAATAAAATAAACAAATAAAGAAAAGGGGGTCCTAGGTTTACAAATAATATGGATCACATCAATGCAATACCCGGTAATCACTCCTCAGAAGAGAGGTTACACGTGGTATTAGCGCACCGGTCATCATATCCATATCAACTCTTTCCCACCCCATTAAGGTATTAAGCGCAGAATAGTATCGTTACTTATTGCATGCTAGTACCCGCCCCAATCCTATCAGTCCCGGAGGCATTTGGGACTACTAGTCCTAAAGGGAAGGGAGATTTGGCTTTTCAGAGTTTTAAAAGGATAAAATTCTAGGGCGACAATCAAAACATATAAGGCAGGTATGGGAGAACACATAACAGTTTAAAGGGCTCAAACGGGCCTCCTCATTTAAAGAAACAAATTGTTTAGCATGACTTACAAATACTGGTTATGGTCTGAATTAAATTTAAAGCGTTAGGGAAGGCTGATTTATCACATATTTCTCAGATGAGAAGTCCGAATTAGGCCTCCATTGGTTGTAATTATCAAAGACTGATGCAGTTAATTAATTACCTAATGGCTTACCTAGGTGAAACCTATATGCATGATATCTAACGACGCTTACTCTGATTTTAAAGAGGGCTTACTAATTATATATATATAAATAAGATATGCAAATATTAAACGACATTACTACTGATTTTAGACTTACAAACAATTCAGATTCGGTTAATTACTCCTATAGGCATGCTTTCTAAGCGTCGTTGGTTTAAAACAATTATGAAAGTGCAGGAGTCCTATAGACATGGTATCTAGGATGCATTTTGTTATTTTTTTAACCTATAACTATTTGCCTAATGATGGAGGTATATGCGGAAGTGCATAAACCCTATAATTATGATTTCTATATGCAGAAGTGCAGAAAAAACCTACAGACAGGATTTCTATATGATATGCAGAAGTGCAGAAACTTATAGGCAGGATTTCTATATGATATGCAGAAGTGCAGAAACTTATAGGCGGGATTTCGATATGATATGCAGAAGTGCAGAAACTTATAGGCAAGATTTCTATATGATATGCAGAAGTGCAGAAACTTGTAGGCGGGATTTCTATATGATATGCAGAAGTGCAGAAACTTATAGGCAGGATTTCTAATGCAAAAGTGCAGAAACTATAGGCAGGATTTCTATATGAAATACATAAGTGCAGAACTTGTAAATAGTAACACCTATGAGCATGTTGTCTACCCTTTGCATACATAAATGACCCTCTCCTTTTTTACTTAGAACCCCTTAAAATATTACAGACCAGAATGAATCAAGAAAAGTAAAATTACATCAGAAATTTAAGCTATAACCAAGGAGCCTAATTCAGACTCAAGGTCTAACAATATGAGATGAACCAACTTTCAGGATCAGATTTCCAAAGCCTTTCCCTCATTTGAGATGTGTCAAAGTTCCCTAAGAGCCTCAAGTGGACTCCGGGCAATGCTTACACCCCAAATATATTGCAGACTTAAGCAAGTGCAGTGTGGAAGAGTCAGCCCTCAAATGTCCAAGTTCAGAGGGAACTCAAGGTCCCAAAGCAAGGCTCATAGGAGGGGGGGCAGAACTTAGAATCTAAGAGAGAGTGCAAGTGCATAGAGGGTATTTAGGGAAGGCCATGACAAACTGGTGGTCATGCCCAGCAATTAGGAGTGCTGGCATACCCCTGACCAGCCTGTTAGCCAAAGTTGGGAGTTAGGATCCATTGAGGATCAGGTTCAGACCTAAGCAGCAACTTGGATGCTGTCAGGCCATGAACCTTAACTCAAATACATAGAAGGGAGTGGGGGTATAGGGAGTTCATAACAAACAGCAGATGCAAAGAGAAAAAAAACAGTTTACATAGTTAACATTAATCACTAAACATGAACAGGAAAGTAAACAAGCTTGTAGAAACTGTAAATAAACACATAGGGGAGTGAGGCAGAAAAGTTAAGTTAGAACATACCAGTTTCGGGAAAAACAAACAAGTAAAAGCAGTCTTGAGAAAGCCAAGTTGCAAGCAAATAGTTCCAAAAGATTTCAGAAAGAGTAGAATGTTGTAAGAGTATTGAACTCAAAGCAGTATTGTAAGTATATAAGTAAGTCAAAAGTATTGAACTAAAGGCTCGAGGTATTCAACTCGAAGTAGTGGTGTAAAAGTATTGAATTGGAAGTGTGTTAAAAATGTAGAAGGGTAGTCCCTTTTATAGTGCAGAGAAGCAAGTAAGAAAGGTAAGAAAATAACTTGCAATCAATCACATAAGATTTCCCTTCAGTTAAGGGATTTGATTTCAAATGGGTAGAAGACATTTAAGGAAAGAAATTTTGATTAAAACCTTTTCAAAGTAGCACAAAAGGGGTAAATACATAGAAGTTTATTTAAGGAAAAGCTCAGTGGTACACGACTTAGGAAAAATAAGGAAAGGGAATCAATCAAACAACCACAGAAATCAAAGTTACAGGTTTAATCTCGAATGAACCAAGTCAGGAAAGGTAAAGAAGGTTCAATTAGAGAGAATTAGTAACAATCAGTCAAGACTCATTAAAAGGAATTCGAAATCAATCAATTAGTTGGTAAAGACCTTTTGAAAGAAGAGTTCCCATATATAAAGCACACAAACATGTGAATCAAGAAGTTATATAGAAGAGAGTTTACTCAAAGAGAGGTTCAAAATCATGAGCAAGAAAGGGTACAAGTCCAGTTTGCAGACTCACAATGAGTCTGAGGGTTCAGGATCCCAAAGCGGAACCCTAACTCGCACAAATTCAAAACTTCCAAGAAACCCCAAATCCTAGGGTTTCATAGAGATGAGAAAGCAAGTCATTAAAACAGGATCAGAAGCCTCTTTCAAAGACTTATGAGAAACAAACAGACATGATACAAAGAAAGAAAACTAATTTGAGGTCATAGAGAACATATTTGAGAAACTCGGAACTTAAACAAGTTCAGAAAAGAAGAGGTGATACAGACTTAAATTAAAACAGAGGAAACATGTTCAACAAGTACGCAAACAGAGTCTAATAGAGCAAAAAAAAAAACTCAACAATAAGCACTTATAGTAGAAGAGTAAGGGAAACATAACAAGGATTAACATGAGTAACATATATAGTAGAAAAAGAAGAGTAGGAGAACAGTACACGCGTAGTAAAAGAAGCCATACGAGCATAGCACAGACAAACACACATAAAGAAAGAATCAGAAAGATCTTTTTGAAAACTTTTTTCAGAAACGATTTTTGAAAAGAAAATTTGGGGTAAACACTTTAGAAGCCCAGTAGAACATGAACATACCATAGATCTAAGAAAATAAACAGATAAGAGCCTCGAACAACTTAGGGTTTCGGAGAAACCCTAGAAATGAGAAAGGCTTGGAAGAAAAACCAGATCTTGAGTCGAAGAGGTGAGGAATCAGGCTCCTGAGGCCTGAATGTGCCGGAGCATGACCGGAGAAGCTATAAAAATGAAGATTTGAGAAGATCTGGAAGCACCATCGAAGTTAGCCTTCAAAAACTCGAACACCCAAGGTATAATGATGGAGAGGGGTGAGTACAGACCGTCCATGGCCTGAGAAGCCATGGGTTTCGGTGAAAACATGGTGAAATAAGGTAGGAGGAGGCTAGGGTTTCGAAGAGCTGATGAGAGGATTTGAGAGCGTTTGGGATTCAAAGGCGGCGGGTCAGGTGAGAATGAGGGAGAATAGGGTAGGTCGTTTGGTTTAATTATGGAAGGGTGAGTTATAGCCGTTGATCTTATATGATCAACGGCCCAAGTTTAGGAGGGTAGATGGGAACTGGGTAAGGGTCATTTGGATCGGGGGTGTGGGTTTGGTCAAATTAAAAATTGGGACGGTCCAAATGGGTTAAGATTGGGTCAAATAATGGTTAAAATTGAAAGGTAAAAAGGTTGTATTTGAAATGGAATGAGGCTAGATGTTAAATAGCTAGTTTTCCCTTTTATTTTATAAAAATAGTAAAAAATAATTTTAAAAGCAAACTAAAAGTACTGAACCAATTAATAATATATAAATATTAATTTAAAAATACTGAAAATAATTTTACAATTGTAAAATGCTATTAATCTTAAAGTAGGCTAGAATTGCAATTATATGCAATTTAGCTTTAAAAATACCAAATAAAATTTGTAAAAATATGCAAAAATCACCTTAATTATATTTTGGTATAAATATGAGAATAAGATAAGTTATTCACCAAAATGATAATCTTGGGAATAATTATTGGTTTTTGTACTACTAAAGTGGACAGTAAATTGATTTTAAAATCTTAAAAATTAGGAAAAAATACCAAAACTCTTGGGCATGCTTATATATGTATGTACACGCTATTTTGAAAGTATTTTATATATAAAAATACATAGGGAAAAATTGGGTGTCAACAATGGTCTTAAAAGCTTAAGGGGTAAAAAATTTGTGGGGCCATGACATTTGTGTGGCTATAAAAGCTTTTCATTAAGGGTAAATGGGTAAAATGAAAGAGTTTAAAGTTGAATTATTTTCACATTTAGAAATGTGTCATTTATTTTGGAACAGACTAAAAAGGAAAGTACCTCATTTAATATGAAACGGAGGGAATAAGAGTTTGTAAAGTTATTAAGAAATAGTCATTATTTTACTGAAATAGAAAAAGTTCTATTATAATATGCTGGATTATGAAGCTCATGTAAATAGACTTCTAGCATATTATGTTGGAAATAGCACACGGAAAGTTCCAGCATAATATGCTAGATTATGGAGCTCCTTTGTATAAACTTCCAGCATATTATGTTGGAATTTCAGCACATTATGAAATTCAAGCATATTATGCTGGAATTTCATACGTAAAAAATTCGAGCTCCAGCATATTATGCTGGAATTTTTCCATATTTGTAAGGGTGTGTCTGTTCAAATTTTATCTTTACATAAAAAAGTGATAAAATTTTGATTACTTTTGAAATTGTGGCTATTTTTCAGTTACCAATTGTAAATCTGGCTATTTCTGATTTCCACCTCTCCCTTAATATTGGACTTACCCCGCTCAGAAGTTTTGGACGGCAGCCATGAGGGGGTGATTGACATGTATGCCCCTATAAAGGGAGTGAAGTACTTAAATAGCCCTTAAAGTATCCGGTCTTAAAATTTGGTCCCCGTTTGCCCTAAGAATTTCAAGTTTAACAAGTGTTGCCCCTCACTTAACCCCGGACAATACTTTTAACTTTTGAACTTGAAGTTCTGCGCCATTGGGGGAGGGGGTCAAAAGTTAAAAATCACTCCAAAAAGTGTCATATTTCTTTAATTTTTAGCTATACAAGGATGGTTTTTAAACATTACCCCTATTTTTGGATGCAATTAAAAAATAACCTCCGAGCTGGCACAACTCTTTAGGGATTTTTTACCCGATCAATAGAATTATGCTATATTTACTCTACCTATATTATTTAATTGTTTACAAATTCTACCCGGTTGGCATAATTTTATGTCTGTTTAATTGTTTGTCAAACTCTGTCCGATTGCATTATTTTTCTGTGTTGTTCAACAAAATATTCTTTGAATTTTCAATTTCAATTTCGATCAAACTATCTCAAACCTGCTCCAAATGATCTCAAATTTAAAAAAAAGCATCCAAATACATACATAAACGATCCCTACTCACTAATTTAATCAAATAAACACTAAATCAAGAAGACCCACTTTGTCTTCTTCAGTACTAGAGCCGTCAAAATGGCTTGGCCCATGAGGCAAGCCCAACCAAGCTCGCTACTTAGGTAGGGCTGGGTTGAGATTTTTTTAGCCCATCTAAAATTGAGGCTTATAAGCCCCGGCCCAAGTCAGCACACTGGCCCTTGAGGCTAGGCCTGGGCCGGCCCATGGGCTAAAAATTAATTAAATTCAATTTTAAATATTTTAAAAAAGTAATAAGTAAAAAAATATTAACTATAATCCCCATTTTTCAATCATAGATTGCTCATTTACCTTTCCATATCAGCTAAAATTTATATTTTTGATATGCATGTAGTATGACAAGATTAGTTTTTCTTTTGCTTAATTAACAACGAACTAGGAAAGTTTTAAATTACCAATAATAATCTTTTTTTTTTCAAAAGAAAATATTACTTTAAGTGGCCAATGATCATTTTGGTTACTTTAATATATTATTAATTATTAAATTGCTCTTCAGTATAGAAAAAAATCAAGTTTTAATACCCGAAGAAAATTGACAACACTAGCAAATTTCATGAATTTTAAAATTTTTATGGACTATAATGATGAAATCAACAAATAATGTTAAACCTAAATAAAAAAAATCTTAATATATAAACTTATTGAAGCAAATCCTGAACCTAAGGAAAGTGAAAGAAAAGTATTAAAAAAGTATTCATGTAACATTAAAAAAAAAGAAGAGCTAGAGATATAGAGATTTTGCATTTCAATTACGAGATTCCTTGTCAAATATCAAGATTCTTGTATACTCTAAATGAACAGAAGTTATTCATATGATTAAAAGATTATGTCACGAAAAAATATTTGAAGATTTGAAGAAATATTTTTTCTAAAAAATTAAAAGGCCCGCCCGCCCTAGCCCATGACCCTCTTAGGGCTGGGCTAGGCTGGCCATTTTAAGGCCCATATAGATGGAGGACCGGTTCGCCATAGCCCACCAAAAGAGAACTATAGAAATAAGCTACAAATAAACACTACTTACCAATAATTAGCCATTAAGTCATGCTACCAAAAAAAGCCAAAAAATTACAAATGATATACAACTTTAAAAAAAACTAGGCAAAAAAGGATTTCTTTTCAATGTTTATGGTTGAAATTCGTCGAAAATACATATATGAGATAATTTACAAAATTTGAGAAAGATTGGAGGTGATTTTGACTTGTTTGGAGTTAAAATCCGTTATCAATGTCATACAAAATTCAGAAAACCTAGGTATTTTTTTCTCAATGGGTATAGTTAAAATTTATTGAAAATACGTGGATGGTGATATACAAAATTTGAGGAAGATTGAAAGTGATTTCGATTGGTTTGGAGTCAATATTTATAGTTGAAATCGAGTATAAAATTTTCTTTAACACGCATGTATTTAAAAAAGCCTATTTGGATATACAAGAGATACACAAGGGATACACAGTTGATACATTTGAGATACACGAGAATTTATAGGGTGATATACATCTTATCTTATTTCATATTCATCTTCTACATCGAATTTCACTTAAATTCAATTAAAACTACCTCAAATCTCCATCAAATCGTCCCAAGATTAAAATTTAAACTTCTTGAAATGTACCCAATCTATTCTAGAAACACTCACCCAAAATAAATTTTAATTTTAAAAGTAATTATTCCTTTTTTTTTTGGTAGGTAGAAGATTTTCACAATCAAGTAAACAAGTTATGTAATGCCAATTCCCTATTCTATACTGAAAGAGTGAAATATTCCAAGGAATAGTTTAGGCACACGCAACAAATTCAACAAAGGCTATATAGAAGAAATTTATCAAATTAGGGAGAGAACGTGGTCGGAGGTTTTTTCACAACTCATAAACTCTTGAATCTCACTACATCTAAATACCTCTCTACAATAGAAAATATGTAGTAATACCCCTATTTATAATAGTACAATCCAAATTTGATTAGACTAACAAAACCAATTTCAATATGAATTTGGTAAACAAATCTACTAGACATGAATTAAATAAACTACCAAATACCAAATCCTAGACAACTTAGGAATACTAATTAATTTTGGTTTAATTTCTAACAACCTTCCTTAAACCAAGATCTTCAAACTCGAGCATCCCATGAATGATATCAAATCTTGTAGAAGTCAAATACCTTAGGATTTTTCACCAATTTCCTAAAATATGTAGCATCGACAAAATCACGGGTGCCATCTTTAGTCAATTTCAAATTTTCTTCAATATTGCTCATATAGGATTTGGCTTTACCAATGGTAAATTCCTTCAAGATATTGTCAACACATTTTTTCTTTATTGTGAAATCATCTACTTCTCCAATTGCCTTGCGGTTGATCTTATATACGCATTCAATTACGATTGGCCAACCTATAGGTTATAGAGTAATGCCACCAACAAATGTTTCGCCATGCTTCTTGAAACATGCAATCTCGAACAATGGCACGAAATTAATTGCATCTTCAATATCTATAATCATATGTTGTTGTGGTTCTGGATCCCAAGCTATTTTTTCCTCAATCTTGGGTAGATCATTAGAAACTTTCTCTTGATGAACTATTTTGCTTCTTTCATTATCTGGTTCATCTTCAATACTACCAAATAATTTTTCTTTTTCAACAACGGCGGGTACTTCTGTTCCTTTTCCAAAAACCCTACTTTGTATGGACCAATTACGTCTATCGTGACTTAAAACATCAACCTCTTTCAAAAGGGCATCAGTTCCAATCAAATCGTCCTTTTTAATCATTGCAAGAATTTTTGGCAGATCAATTTTGATATTCTTTGACTTTTCTTCATGTTTAGTGAAATCTCTACCACAACAAAAATTAAATGTATCTTCGCTTCTTTTCTCCTCTATATTTGAATTTTGTCCTTCTTGATTTTCCGCAAGATTTGATGTGTCTTCTTTTTCTTTTGGTTGATCATCATTTTCTTGTGATGCATCCTCCACCGTCTTATATTTTTGTTGATTCAGTGATATCTCATACGCCACCAATTCGCCTTTTAAATTATCAAGTCTAAGTGTGCTGAGATCTTTGGTAGCCTCAAGAACAACCTTCTTGTTATGATACTTTAAACTTAGAGACTGCTATATTTTTTCAATAATTTTAACTTCTTCCAATACTTCTCCATAGGTCTTTATACCATTGACTATTTTTTTAGTTCTTGTAAAACATTCTTTGACAGACTCTGTCGGTCTCATGTAAGCCAACTCAAATTGACACCTAAACTCTTACAGTTTTTTCTTCATTATGTCAGCAACTCTTTGATATGACTTCACCAAGATTGTCCAAGCCTCCTTTGATGACTTTGCATGTAAATATTTTTAGATACATGCAATTCAACCTTGATGGCGAGATAGTAACGTGCCTTATAATCTAAATGTCTCTTCTTTTCCAATTGTGTAGCAACATCACCGTCAACGTTATGCCTTCTGGAGGTTCCTCAAATCCTTCATCAATGGTGGACCATAATCCAATAGCCTTAAATTTTTTTTCATATGTTTATACCAAGTTTTAAAATTATTTTTGCCATCCAATATAAAAACGGGACAATCCGGTAATAAAGTATTCATATTTTTTCAGGATCTCACACAGGCTCTGACAGAATCCCATACAAGCTCTGATACCAATTTGAAGGATTGAAATACCCAGAAGAATAATTTAGGCACAACCAACAAATTCAACAAAGGCTATATAGAAGAAATTTATGAAACTAGGGAGAGAATGTGGTAGGAGGCTTTTTCACAACTCATAAACTCTTGAATCTCATCACATCATAGATACCTCTCCACAATAGAAAATATGTAGCAACACCCTATTTATAATACTACGATCCAAATTTGACTAGACTAACAAAATCTATTCCAATATGAATTTGGTAAATAAATCTACTAGACATGAATTAAATGAACTATCAAATACCAAATCCTAGACAACTTAGGAATACTAATTAATCTTCGTTTAATTTCCAACATATACTTTGAGTGAATGCTTCACCAGACACTAAAACAAGTTGCGTAAGGACCAAAGCCAAGGCACTAAAACAAGTTGCGTAAGGGCCAAGGCCAATATCTCTGATTATATGTTCCTACAGAATGCTAAGAATGTCGATATATCATAATCTTAAATTTCAAGCATCCAGAACATTGAATAGTTTATTCTAATTTTCTAAGGAATACTAAGAATGTCGATCACTTAATCTTAAAGCATCATGTGTAATGAACATTAAACTGTTTATTTTGCCTTTTAACTTGGGGTATGAGCAATACTATCCAATTTTTTTTATAGGTTTTAATTATTGTTGGAGAGTTCTAAATAGCCAATTGAGCTAATATTGGTAGCATTCAGCTAATATTGATTGTATTTTATGAATTGCTAATACTAAAAGCATCTTTGCTCTGAAAGGCCAAACTAGGTAGTTTTTTAGAGCAATTTATGTAAAATACTTATTGAGCTTAAAATAATTACCCTTTTCTACCTATTTAAAAACTAGTTACAATATATACATACCTAATTAAAATTAATTACCCCTACCTACCCACCCATCCCAACTTCTTTACACATTTGGCTTAGCTTGGCTTGATTTGGCTTGGTTTTGTTTGACTTCGCTTGAATTGGCTTGGCTTGACGTGATTTGGTTTGGCTTGAATTGGCTCTTTGGTTTGAATTGACTTGGTTTATAGTAGCTTTATTTGACTTTATTTGGCTGGGTATGTAAAAGGGCAGGGGAAAAGGCATGTTAGGGGCGGATAAATTATTTCTTGCGCATGGGAATTTGCTAAACTTTCCTTTTTTAATACGAAAAATAGTTATTGTAAGGGTCGTTCCGTTACAAGGATAAAGGTATAGCTTGGAATAAAATGTGAGGTTATTTTGTCTCGTGTTTGATATAATTTTAATTCTAATATTAGCAATTTTCGGATTATTATGGTATTATTTTTATGTACAACCCTTTATATGGGATAAAAATCAGGTGATAAAATAATAAAATATCATATTTAAGTTCTCCAAAGTTTTTCTTCAATATTCTTTTAAGAAACCCAAGGTTAAAATTAGAAATAAAAGTTTATCTAATTTACACAAAAATACATTCTTTATATATACCATGTCTATCCCATTTTTAGTCCAATGAACCAAATATATATTAATAAAAGTATATTTACTAAATATTTTCGTTCTCGTTTAATTCACATATTATAATTCCAATATTATGAACTAAGTATAACTAGTTTACAACCAAACAGACCCCTAAGTAGTAATGTAGTAGCAAAGATGTAGAACAAAACATGATAAAGGAATTTCACCTAAGCAAAATTGTAACACTCCGTAAATTCGGCCTAGGCGTGGACGTGTTAAATGAGTATTAATGTGACATTTTAGACATATGAAGTCCTATCGGGATGAGTATGGGTGAAAATAGTTATTTTGGAATCAAGACGGAGAGTGAGGTGCATAAGATTCGCTAAAATCGACTAAGTTTATGGAATGTCTGTTTTCTAGCAAGATTTAGTGAAAGACTATTGAGAATTTAGGAAAACCTAAAACATGAAAGTTGTACTCCTTTGAAATACTTTTCTAATGATATATTTTGGATCCCGAACGGACCTTTGTGAAAAATATTATGTGCGTTTACTGGATAATATACAGTATGCACGCCTAGTTGGTCCCGTGCGCGGCCGCGCACTTGTGGCAGTGCTACTACCTTTGATGCACGTTCAGGTGCATGGTTGGGCCTTCAACTATGTGGGGGCGCACCCAGGAAGTCATGACCAAAATCCTAACCTATCATGATGACGCCTAACATGGTACTAGGCAAGCTGACATTTACGAATAATACCAACACTTTTAACATAAATGGATTTAAAACAGTTTAAATAGAAACTTCTCATAAACAGGATTGAAAGATCTAAAACACAGTGCAGAAAAACTTCCGAATCGGAGTGTCACAGAGTACATGAGTATCTAAATATCATAAGTCTGGAATACACTATCTATGATAGTTCGAAACTAAATACAACAAAAGGAATGGTAGGAAAAGATAAACAAGGTCTGCGAACGTCGGGCAACTACCTTGGAATCTCCCAAAATATCAACCGTGTGAAGAAATCAGCACCCACCGTGTATGGAAACACCTGGATCTACGCAAGAAGTGCAGGGTGTAGCGTGAGTAAAACCAACTGAGTAAGTAACAATACTAAATAAAGAGCTGAAGATAGTGACAAGATGCACGATTTTAGTTCAATTTCAGTAATCTCAACATAGGAAAGTAGGCATGCTTTCAAGTCTGGTAGTTTAAGTCAAATCAATTAATTCATGTCAAGTTCAAGTAAAACAGGATGCAATATCTCTCGGAAATTTCAAAACAGTGGTATATGGCAACTGAGTACAACAATAATGAAATCAAATGCATCCCCTCAGAGCCACAATTACTTAGTCCTCCCATTCACTCCAACCTCATAATTACTCATTTCTTACAGTCACTCATTCCTCTCAGTCACTCGACACTCGTATTCAGTAGGTACATGTGCTCACTGGGGGTGTGTACAGACTCTGGAGGGTGTGATGACCCAAAAGGTCATCACTTGTTTTTAAAATTAATTTTACATTCCGAGGCTTTAAAAACCTCTTTCAGCATCACCTCGATTTGCATGCATAGTCCGGGCGCGTAGCCGGAAAGCTATTATGTAAAAATCTGTGAAAAATATTGAAATATTGACTTAAAATGCATTTAAGTTGACTTCAGCCAATATTTTAGGTAAATGAACCCGGACCCATGATTTGATGGTCATGGAGGGTCCGTGAAAATATATGGGACTTGGGCGTATGCCCAGAATCGAATTCCGAGGTCCCAAGCCCGAGAAATGAATTTTTTAAAGAAAATATTTTCTAGAAATTTCAATGAGTTTTGGAAATGAAGTGTATTTAGAATTTGATGGTATCGGGCCCGTATTCTAGTTCCGGAGCCCAGTACATGTCTTTTATGTGAAATAAGATGAGTCTGTGAAATTTGGTAAGAAAAGGAAGTCGTCTGAGGTGATTCAGACCCGTAGTTGTGAAAATTCATATTTTGAAAGTATTGAGATTTTTCTTAGATTTCTATGCTAAATTCATTGTTTAAGAGGTTATTTTGGCGATTTAATCTCACGGATAAGTTCATACGATGTTTTTGAGTTAGTATGTATGTTTTGTTTGGAGCCCCCAGAGCTCGGGTGAGTTTCGGAAAGTTTTTGAACTTATGAAAGTTGTAGGTTTTTGCTGTTCAGTGCACATGAATTTTGTTCTTCGTGTTCGCGTGGTCCCACTTGCGAACGCGTAAGGCAAATCTCCCAGGTGCCAGTTTTCTTTTTCGTGAATGCGAAGCCTGAGACGCGAACGTGAGGCTGAGGGGAGAATACACTTCGTGAACGCATCCAAGCACTCGCGAACGCGTAAGGCAATGGGCCTGGGGGAGGGGGTTCTCACTTGTTCTACGCGAACGCGGCCACTGGCCCGCGAACGCGAGGGCTTGAGGGGTCACAGCTCCACGAACATGAGCCTAAGGTCGCGAATGTGAAGGTCACCTAGGCCTAACTCATTGCGAACACGACAGGCCTATCGCGAACGCGATGAAGGCCTGTCCAGTGATTTTAAAACAGAAGCAAAAAGGGACTTAACCCAAAATTTCATAACTTCTTCTTCCAAACTCCAAATTGGGCAATTTTTGAAAGGTAATTTCACCACCAATTCATAGGTATGTAATTTTAGACTCATTTTCTTCAATTTTCATTAACTCCCATTAGATTTCTAGGCTTAAATCATGCTCTTAAGGGTAGAAAATTAGGGATTTGGGTAGAGTTAGGGCTTTTTGCATAATTGGGATTTAGACCTCGTTTTGGGGTCGGATTTTGGAACTAAATACATATTCGGGCTCGTGGGGTGAATGGGCGATCGGGTTTTGGTCCGAACCTCGTGTTTTGACCAAGCGGACCCATAGTCGATTTTTGACTTTTTGAAAAAAATGATGGGAATTCTATAATTGAGCATTGGAATTGGATTATCTAGCATTTATTGATGTTGTTAAATCAATTTGGACTAGATACAAGTTGTTTGGAGGCAAATTCTAAAGGAAAAAACGGTGTTTGAGGCTTGAGTTGGCCATGAAAGTTCGAGATAAGTGTTTGGTCTAACTTTAGCTTGAGGGATTAGGAGTTGTGTCCTATTTGCTACATGTTATTTGTTGAGTATGACGTATGGGCATGGTGACGAGTATCTATACGTTGGTTTCAAGCATGACCGTGAGTCCTAAATTGAAATTGTTGTGTTCTTGATAAATCCTATGAATGCCTAAGTTGTTGATTCTCTGTGTTGAGCAAGGATTATGATTATTCTTGTGGGAATTACTTATGATTGAGTATTGGTGCTAGTTGAGGTAGTTAGATGTTGGAACAAGTTTGGTTATAGCTGATTTCCCTTGCCGGGACATAGTTACTTACACTGTCGATTCCCTTGCCGGGATAGTGTTGTTTCTTTATTGATCCCTTGTCGGGACTCTTGTTGTGATTGGTGTTGAACTGTATATGTGGATCGGGTTGTGCACTGAAACAATAATATAATTGGATCGGGTTGCACGCCGCAACAATACTATATTTGGATCGGGTTGCACGCCGCAACAATAATATAATTGGATCGGATTGCACGCCGCAACTGTGATAAATGATATGGATCGGATTGCACGCTGCAACAGAGTTATTATGTTTTGGGATCGGTTTGCGCGCCACAACAATTGATAATACAAAGTGTTTATAGATTGGTTACGAGTTCCTTTTTGTTTTACTGTAAATTCTAAATTGTTCTTATGCTTTTCCCTTAATCTACTGTTGGTACAGATATTTCCCCCACAGCATGTACCCCTCCCATCTTTACTTATTATTCTTATTTTATTTGTCCGCTGCATATTATATAACTGCACATGTTTATTTGGTAGTCTGGTCCTTGCCTCATCACTACTTCGCCGAGGTTAGGCCAGGAACTTACCAACACATGGGGTCGATTGTGCTGATGCTACACTTTGCACTATGTGCAGATCCCGGAGCAACTTTTGGACCGTAGCTTTGGGTGGCTGCCTTCAACCCAACTAGAGATCCTAAGGTAGTCCTGTAGGCGTCCATAGGCCCATCGTTCTCTTCTACCTTATTATGTATTCTGTTTTCATTTGTTTTCCGAGACAGGTTGTACTTTCTTTTCAAACATTTGTTGTAGTATTCATAGACAGTCCGTGATATTGTGACATCGGATTATGGGTAGAGATGTATGTTGACGTAGTCGTATTGGTTATGGTTACTTTTATCAGATTAAGTCTTCCGCTTGTTTCATTTATCGTTAATGCTTCACTGTTGATTACATGTTAGCTTAAATTGTTAAAAAGGGCTAATAAATGAGTTAGTAATTCTACAATACGCGGCTTGCCTAGCTTTCACGAGTAGGCACCATCATGACTCCCGAGTTTATAAACTGTCTGTTCATAATTGTTTGGTATTAGAGCTTTAGGTTACATAGGTCTCACAATTCACGGACAAGCTTTGTAGAGTCTGAGGGATCGGTACGGAGACGTTTGTATTTATCCCCAGAGGCTACAGAGTTAGGAAAAACTTCACATTTATTCTTTCTTGTCGTGCAGTTTGGTTTCTCAATGCTAATTGAATTTCTACTTTGTTCTTTCACAGATGGCGAGAACACGCGCTTCCTCATCCACCGATTAGCAGCCCGAGCCCCGAGCAACAATTCCCACGAGGGGTAGAGGGCGAGGTCGAGGCCGTGCTAAAGGCCAAGGTAGGGGTAGAGCTCAGCCAGAGCAGCAACACCAGCGACGGAGCCTCAAGTTGACTTTGATGATGAGGTTCCGGCCCAGACAGTTCCGGTGGGCCCAACTCAGGTCCCATAGGGGTTTATTGCTACCCCAGTACTCCAGGATGCTCTGGTCCGTCTAGTGGGCCTTATGGAGAATGTCACTTGGGTAGGCTTGCTTCCCGTAGCCCCAGCCATCTCTCAGGATGGAGGAGGAGCCCAGACTCCTGCTACTCACACTCCGGAGTAGGTAGCTTCCCAGTTTTAGACTCTAGTAGCTCAGCTAGTTGGAGCAGTTCAGCCGAGTGTGGTAGCTCAGACCGGTAATGGAGCAACTATGTTTGCCGATGCTTTGTGGAGATTGGACAGGTTCACTAAGCTCTTCACTACTACCTTCAGCGGTGCATCTTCTGAGGATCTCCAGGATTTTCTAGACAGCTGTCATGAGGTTCTTAGGAACATGGGGATAGTGGAGACCAATGGGGTCGATTTTGCTACTTTTCGCTTATCTGGATCCGCCAAGACTTGGTGGAGAGATTATTGCTTGGCTAGACCAGCCGGATCACCGGCCTTGACTTGGGAGCAGTTTACCCAGCTATTTCTAGAGAAGTTTCTCCCTATTACTTAGAGAGAGATCTATCGGAGGAAGTTTGAGCCTCCAGCAGGGTTCTATGACTGTTACTCAGTATGAGACCAGATTCATCGACTTGTCCCGTCATGCTCTTATCATACTTCCCACCGAGAGAGGGAGGGTGAGGAGGTTTATTGAGGGCCTTATCTAGCCCATTCGACTTCAGAATGCCAAGGAGACTGGGAGTGAGAATTCTTTCCAAGAGTGCTAGGAGAGTTGAGATAGTTCTATCGCAGGAAGGTGGTCAGGGGTCTGACAAGAGGCCTCGTCATTCCGGCCGATTAAATGGTACCTCGTCTGGAGGCAGAGATTCGTATAGTAGAGGCCATCCTCCTAGGCCTTTTCACTCAGCCCATTTCTATTCCACCGTATCGTATGGCCCCGCTTGAGTTGAAAGAGTTGAAGGAGCAGTTGTAGGACTTGCTTGAAAAAGGGTTCATTAGAACTAGTGTTTTGCCTTGGGGTGCGCCGGTGTTGTTTGTTAAGAAGAAGGAAGGATCGATGAGAATGTGTACTGATTACCGATAGTTGAACAAGGTTACAATCAAGAATAAGTATCCTTTACCAAGGATTGATGATTTGTTTGATCAGCTTTAGGGTGCCAAGATATTTTCGAAGATTGACTTGAGATCTGGCTACCATCAGTTGAGGATTAGGGCATCCGATGTCCCTAAGACAACTTTCCACACTCGGTACGAGCATTATGAGTTCTTGGTGATATCATTCGGGTTGACAAATGCCCCAGCAACTTTTATGGATTTGATGAACCGAGTGTTCAGGCCTTACTTGGATTTGTTTATGATAGTCTTCATTGATGATATTTTGATCTATTCCTGCAGCCGAGAGGAGCACGAGCATCATCTTAGAGTGGTTCTTCAGACTCTGAGGGATAGTCAATTGTATGCCAAGTTCTCGAAGTGTGAGTTCTGGTTGAGTTCAGTTGCATTCCTGGGTCATGTTGTATCTGCAGAGGGTATTCAGGTTGATCCGAAGAAGATTGGGGTAGTCAAGAACTGGCCTAGACTAGCATCAGCTACAGAGATCTGGAGTTTCTTGGGTTTGGCAGGCTACTATCGTCGGTTTGTGGAGGGTTTTCGTCTATTGCAACCTCTATGACCCGGTTGACCCAGAAGGGTGCCCAATTCAGGTGGTCGGACGAGTGTGAGGTGAGCTTTCAGAAGCTCAAGACAGCTTTGACTACGACACCGGTGTTGGTTTTGCCCATAGGTTCAGGGCCGTATACAGTTTATTGTGATGCATCTCGTATTGGGCTTGGTGCAGTATTGATGCAGGATGGCAAAGTCATTGCCTATGCTTCGCAGTAGTTGAAAATTCATGAGAAGAACTATCCGGTTCATGATTTGGAGTTGGCAACCATTGTTCACACGTTGAAAATTTGGAGGCATTATCTGTATGGTGTGGCTTGTGAGATGTTCACGGATCACAAGAGTCTATAGTACTTGTTCAAGCAGAAGGAGTTGAATTTGAGGCAGAGAAGGTGGTTGGAGCTATTGAAAGACTATGATATCACCATCTTATATCATCCGGGAAAGGCCAATGTGGTGGCCGATGCTTTGAGTAGGAAGTCAGCCAGTATGGACAGTCTTGCTTATATTCCAGTCGGTGAGAGACCGCTTGCTTTAGATGTTTAGGCTTTGGCTATCAGTTCGTGAGGTTGGATGTTTTTGAGCCTAGTCGTGTGTTAGCTTGCACGGTTGATCGTTCTTCTTTATTGGAGAGTATCCATGATCGATAGTATGATGATCCCCATTTATGTGTCCTTAGAGACACGATGCAGCACAAAGGTGCCAAGCAGGTTACCTTAGGTGATGATGGAGGATTGAGATTGATGGTCGAGTTTGTGTGCCTAATGTGGATGGACTCCAAGAGTTGATTTTAGAGGAGGCCCATAACTCCCGATACTCTATTCATCCGGGCCCTGCGAAGATATATCAGGATATGCGGCAGCATTATTGGTGGCGGAGAATGAAGAAGGATATCGTTGCATATGTGGCTCGGTGTTTGAATTGCCAGCAAGTTAAGTACGAGCATCAGAGGCCTGGTGGTTTGTTCCAGAAGATTGAGATTCCTGAGTGGAAGTAGGAGCATATCAGTATGGACTTCGTTGTTGGACTCCCACGGACTCAGAGAAAGTTCGATACAGTGTGGGTTATTATTGATAGGCTGACCAAGTCAGCATATTTCACTCCTGTGGCAGTCTCTTATTCTTCTGAGAGGTTAGCTGAGATCTATATCCGGGAGATTGTTCGTTTTCATGGTGTGCCCGAGTCTAGTATTTCGGACCGAGGTACGCAGTTTACCTCACATTTCTAGAGAGCAGTTCAGCGAGAGTTGGGCATACTGGTTGAGTTGAGCACAACATTTCATCCTTAGATGGACGGGCAATCCGAGCGACCTATTCAGATTTTTGAGGATATGCTCCGAGCTTGTGTCATCGACTTTGGAGGCTCGTGGGATCAGTTTTTGCCTTTATCAGAGTTTGCCTATAACAACAACTACCAGTCGAGTATCCATATGGCTCCTTATGAGGCTTTATATGGTAGGCGGTGTCGGTCTCCGATTGGATGGTTTGAGCCGGGAGAGGCTCGGTTGTTGGGTACGGATCTGGTTCAGGATGCCTTAGACAAGGTCAAGATTATTCAGAATAGGCTTCGTACAACTCAGTCCAGACAAAAGAGCTATGCTGACCGCAAGGTTCGAGATTTGGATTTCATGGTCGGTGAGCGGGTATTGCTTCGAGTGTCGCCTATGAAGGGCATGATGATATTTGGGAAGAAGGGCAAGCATAGCCCTAAATTCATTAGCCCTTTTGAGATTCTTGATCGAGTGGGAGAGTTGGCTTATAGATTTTCATTGCCGCCGAGCTTATCAGCCGTGCATCCAGTGTTTCATGTGTCTATGTTTCGGAAATGTCACGACAATCCATCCCACGTGTTAGATTTCAGCACTGTCCAGTTGGACAAGGACTTGTCCTATGAGGAGGAGCCGATAGCTATTCTAGATCAGTAGTTTTGTCAGTTGAGATCGAAGAGTTTTCCTTCTGTTCGTATTTAGTGGAGAGGTCAGCCTGCTGAGGCATCGACCTGGGAGTCCGATTCTGATATGCGAAGCCGTTATCCCCATCTTTTCCCCAACTCAGGTACTTTCTTCTTATGTCCGTTCGAGGACAAACAGTTGTTTTAGAGGTGGAGAATGTGATGACCTTTTGGGTCATCACTTGTTTTTAAAATTAATTCTGCATTCCAAGGATTTATAAACCTCTTTCAGCATCACCTCAATTTGCGTGCGTAGTCCGGGTGCGTAGCTGGAAAGCTATTATGTGAAAATCTGTGAAAAATATAGAAATGTAGACTTAAAATGCATTTAAGTTGACTTTGGTCAACATTTTGGGTAAATGGACCCAGACCCGTGATATGATGGTCTCAGAGGGTCCATGGAAAAATATGGGACTTGGGTGTATGCCCGGAATCTAATTCCGAGGTCCCAAGCCCGAGAAATGAATTTTTTAAAGAAATTGTTTTCTGGAAATTTCTGTGAGTTTTGGAAACGAAGTGCATTTAGAATTTGATGGTATCGAGCCCGTATTCTGGTTCTGTAGCCTAGTATAGGTCTTATATGTGAAATAAGATGATTTTGTGAAATTTGGTAAGAAACGAAAGTCATTTGAGGTGATTCGGACTCGTAGTTGTGAAAATTCATATTTTGAAAGTGTTGAGATTTTTCTTAGATTTCTATGCTAAATTCGTTGTTTAAGAGGTTATTTTGGCGATTTGATCGCACGGATAAGTTCATATGATGTTTTTGAGTTAGTACGTATGTTTGGTTTGGAGCCCCGAGGGATCGAGTGAGTTTCGGAAAGTTTTTGAACTTATGAAATTTGCAGGTTTTTGTTTTTCAGTGTACATGGATTTTGTTCTTCGAGTTCGCGTGGTCCCACTCGCGAACGCGTAAGGCAAATCTCCCAGGTGCCAGTTTTCTTCTTCGCGAATGCGAAGCCTGAGATGCGAACGAGAGGCTGAGGGGGTAATACCCTTCGCGAACGCGCCCAAGCACTCGCGAACGCGTAAGGCAATGGGCCTGGGGGAGGGGGTTCTCACTTGTTCTACGTGAACGCGGACACTGGCCCGCGAACGCGAAGGATCGAGGGGTCAAAGCTCCACGAACGTGAGCCTAAGTTCGCGAACGCGAAGGTCACCTAGGCCTAACTCATCGCGAATGCGACAGGCCTAATGCGAACGCGATGAAGGCTTGTCCAGTGATTTTAAAACAGAAGCAAAATGGGACTTAACCCAAAATTTCATAACTTCTTCTTCCAAACTCCAAATTGGGTGATTTTTGAAAGGGAATTTCACCACCAATTCATAGGTATGTAATCTTAGACTCATTTTCTTCAATTTCCATTAACACCCATTAGATTTCTAGGCTTAAATCATGCTCTTAAGGGTAGAAAATTCGGGATTTGGGTAGAGTTAGGGCATTTTGCATAACTGGGATTTAGACCTCATTTTGGGGTCGGATTTTGGAACTAAATACATATTCGGGCTCGTGGGTGAATGAGTGATCGGGTTTTGGTCCGAACCTCGTGTTTTGACTAAGCGGGCCCGGGGACGATTTTTGATTTTTTGGAAAAAATGATGGGAATTCTATAATTGAGCATTGGAATTGGATTGTTTAGCATTTATTGATGTTGTTAAATCAATTTGGACTAGATACGAGTTGTTTGGAGGCAAATTCTAAAGGAAAAACGGTGTTTGAGGCTTGAGTTGGCCGTGGAAGTTCGAGGTAAGTGTTTGGTCTAACCTTAGCTTGAGGGATTAAGAGTTGTGTCCTATTTGCTACATGTTATTTGTTGAGTATGACGTATAGACATAGTAACGAGTATCTATTCGTTGGTTTCAAGCATGACCGTGAGTCTTAAATTGAAATTGTTGTGTTCTTGATAAATCCTACGAATGCCTAAGTTGTCGATTCTCTGGGTTGAGCAAGGATTATGATTATTCTCATGGGAATTACTTATGATTGAGCATTGGTGCTAGTTGAGGTAGTTAGATGTTGGAACAAGTTTGGTTATAGCCGATTTCCCTTGTTGGGACGTAGTTACTTATATTGTCGATTCCCTTGCCGGGATAGTGTTGTTTCTTTATTGATCCCTTGTCGGGACTATTGTTGTGATTGGTGTTGAACTGTATATGTTGATCGGGTTGCACGCCACAATAATAATATAATTGGATTGAGTTGCACGCCGCAACAGTGATAAATGATATGGACCGGGTTGCACGCTGCAACAATATTATATTTGGATCGGGTTGCACGCCACAACAATACTATATTTGGATCGGGTTGTACGCCGCAACAATACTATAATTGGATCGGGTTACACGTCGCAACTATGATAAATGATATGGATCGGGTTGCACACTGCAACAGAGTTATTATGTTTTGGGATCGGTTTACGCACCACAACAATTGATAATACAAAGTGTTTATAGATTGGTTACGAGTTCCTTTTTGTTTTGCTGTAAATTCTGAATTATTCTTATGCTTTTCTCTTAATCTACTGCTGGTACTGATATTTCCCCCACAGCATGTACCCCTCCCATCTTTACTTGTTATTCCTATTTTATTTGTCCGCTGCATATTGTATAACTGCACAGGTTTATTTGGTAGTCTGGTCCTAGCCTTGTCACTACTTCACCGAGGTTAGGACAGGCACTTACCAGCACATGAGGTCGATTATACTGATTCTACACTTTGCACTATGTGTAGATCCCGGAGCAGCTTTTGGACCGTAGCTTTGGGTGGCTGCCTTCAGTCCAGCTAGAGATCCCGAGGTAGTCCTGCAGGCGTCCACAGGCCCGACGTTCTCTTCTACCTTATTATGTATTCTGTTTTCATTTGTTTCCGAGACAAATTGTACATTTTTTTCAGACATTTGTTGTAGTATTCATAGACAGTCCGTGATATTGTGACACCGGATTTCGGGTAGAGATGTATGTTGACGTAGTCGTATTGGTTATGGTTACTTTTATCAGATTAAGTCTTCCGCTTGTTTCATTTATTATTAATGCTTCACGGTTGATCACATGTTAGCTTAAATTGTTAAAAGGGCTAATAAATGAGGTAGTAATTCTACAATACGCGGCTTGCCTAGCTTTCACGAGTAGGCGCCATCACGACTCCCGAAGATGGGAAATTCAGGTCGTGACAGAGGGGCTCCTTCAGCCCAAGCGCTATATCAAGCCAATCATGGCATAAATCAATAAAAAATGCTGTGACGTGCAGCCCGATCCCATGAATCCTCACAATCAGGCCCTCGGCCTCACTCAGTCAATAACCTCTCTAGCCTCTCAGGCTCTCAGAAATCATGAAAATCAGCCCAAACAACAATGATATGGTGTATCGACAAAAAATAATAGAGTCTGAGATATGATATGCAAGCAAAACTGAGACTGAGTACAAATAAAATCTAGCAGGTAATTCAACATGTAACACAACCTTTTTGGGTCCTAACAGTACCAACACATAGCTTAAACATGATTTACAATCCAATTTCTATAACACACGGAGAGCATACAACTAGCAACAAGTTATTCAACTTCACATTTCCATGGAATGGACCAAGTCAAAATTCCTGCAGTGCACGCCCACATGCCCGTCACCTAGCATGTGCATCACCTCCAAACCAATCACAAAACATATAGTACGGGGTTTCATACCCTCAAAACTAGATTTAGAACTGTTACTTACCTCAATCCAGGCAAATCTCTACTCGAATACGCCTTTGTCTCATAGATCGGCCTCCGAACGCCTCGAATCTAGCCACAAAAAAATTGATACAATCAACACGGGCGAATAGAATCAATTTCACTAAAAATTATGAAGTTATTAATCAAAATCCAAAATCGGCTCAAAGTCGTCCCCCGGGCTCACGTCTCGAAATCCGACAAAAGTCATAAAATATGAACACCCATTCAACCACGAGTTCACCCACACCAAAATTACTCAAATACAATATCAAAATCCCATTCAAAATATCAAAAATCTAGCCTAAGAACTCTTCTTCATTTTCTCCAATTTTCCACCCCAAATCACAAATTTAATGAGGGAATCAAAGGCATAATCATGTAAATTAACCAAAACTAGATAGGAATTACTTACCCCAAACACCCACGTGAAAATCTCTCCAAAAATTGCCTTCTACCGAGTTCCCAAATCAATTTTGTGTTATGAACTCAAAACCCTCATTTTTGAAACTTATAATCTGCCCAGTTACACCTTCATTGCGAACGCGACCTCCACCTCGCGTTCGCGTAGCACAATTTTGTCTGCTGCCCAAAACCTTCTTCGTGAATGCGTTCAACCACTCACGAACGCGATGCTTTGCTGATCCCTCACTTCGTAAACACGACAACCCTTCCGCGAACGCGTAGAACAAATGCGTGAGGTCCTAGCTGCCTCATGTCTTCTTCGCGAACGCATGACCCTTCTCGCGTTCGGGATGCACACACTGCCCAAACCTTCACGAATGCGAACCCCGCTTTGTGAACACGAAGAGTAAATCCTCATCAGCCTCCAAGTACACTTCGCGAACGCGAAGCCTTCCTCGCGAATGCACAAGAGGAAACCAGTAACAACAAACACCAATAGTCTTCAGCCAAAATACCAAGTCTAAAAATGATCCGCTAACTATCTGAAACTCACTCGAGGCCCTCGAGACCTCAACCAAACATACCATCAAGTCCCAAAACATCATATAAACTTAGTCGAGGCCTTAAATTACCTCAAACAATATCAAAAACACGAATCACACATAGATTCAAGCCTAACAAACTTTGAACTTCCAATTTCTACAAATGGCACCAAAACCTATCAAATTACATCCGATTGACCCTAAATTTTGCACACAAGTCACAAATGACACCACAGATGTACTCCAACTTCCAGAATCGAAAATCGACCCTGATATCAAAAAGTCCACTCCCGATTAAACTTCCCAAAACTTCAACTTCCGCCATTTCAAGCCTAATTCAACTACGGACTTTCAAATCACAATTTGGACACGATCCTAAGTCCAAAATCACCCAACAGAGCTAATAGAGCCATGAAAACTCCATTCTGGAGTCTTTAACACATAGATCAACATCTGATCAACCATTTCAATTTAAGTTTTTCGCTATGAGACTAAGTGTCTCAATTCTTTCTGAAATCCCCTCGGACCCGAACCGACTAACCTGGTAAGTCATATAACAATTGTAAAGCAGAAAATGAGTAGTAAATGGGGAATATGCCTGCAACTCTCGAAACAACTGGCTAGGTCGTTACATTCTCCTCTTCTTAAACAAAAGTTCGTACTCGAAAGGGTTTAAAATGTACCCGGAGTTTCAAATGTGGGTAACTGCTCCGCATCTCCCCCTGGTCTCCCAAATAGCCTCCCCCACTGGCTGAGCTCTCCACTGCACCTTCATTGAAGCTATGTTCTTTGATCTCAATATTCGTACCTGCTGATCCAAAATGGCCACCGGCTCCACATCATAAGTCAAATCACCATCCAAGCGAACCGTGCTGAAATCCAAAACATGAGACGAATCACCGAAATACTTTCGAAGCATAGAAACATGAAATACTGGATGCACACTCGACAAACTATGTGGCAAGACAAGCTCGTAAGCCACCTCTCCAATCCTCCGAAGCACCTCAAACGACCTAATATACCGAGGGCTCAACTTGCCCTTCTTCCTGAGCCTCATAACACCTTTCATGGGTGAAACATTGAGCAGAACCTTCTCCCCAACCATGTAAGCAACATCACAGACCTTCCTATCGGCATAACTCTTCTATCTAGACTGCACCGTGCGAAGTCGCTCCTGAATCAATTTAACCTTGTCCAAAGCATCCTAAACCTAGTCAGTACCCAATAGCCTAGCCTTACCCGGCTCAAAAAAACCCACCGAAGATCTACACCTTCTCCTGGTAACTGTTGTTATAGGCAAACTCTGCGAGTGGTAGAAACTGTTCCCAAGAACCCCCAAAATCAATGGCACAAGCGCATAGCATGTTCTCCAATATCTAAATAGTGCGCTCGGACTGTGCATCCATCTGAGGGTTAAATGCTGTGCTCAACTCAACATGGGTGCCAAACTCTCGCTGTACTGCCCTCCAGATCTATGTTGTAAACTGTGTGCCCCGATATGAAATGATTGACATTGGTACACCGTGAAGGCGAACAATCTCTCAGATGTAAATCTCAGCCAACCGCTCCGAAGATTAAGTAGTACCAGCTGGAATGAAGTGCGCGTACTTGGTCAGCTGATCCACAATTACCTAAAAAGCATCGAACTTCATCGAAGTCCGTGGGAGCCCAACTACAAAGCCATGGTAATCCGTTTCCACTTCCACTCTGGAATCTCTATCCTCTGAAGCAATCCACTCGGTCTCTGATGCTTACACTTCACTTGCTGGCAGTTAAGGCACTGAGCTACAAACCCCACTATATCCTTCTTCATCCTCTTCTATCAATAGTGCTGCCTCAAGTACTGGTACATCTTCGCGGCACCCGGATGAATTGAATACTGCGAACTGTGGGCCTCTTCAAGATTCAACTCACGTAGCCCATCCACATTAGGCATACAAATTCGACCCTACATCCTTAATACCCCATCATCCCTGATAGTCACATCCTTAGCATCACCATGCTGACCCTTATCCTTTAGGACAAGCAAATGAGGATCATCATATTGGCACTCTCTGATGCGATCAAATAAGGAAGACCGAGAAACCACACAAGCTACAACCCGATTGGGCTCCGAAATATCCAATCTCACGAACTGGTTGGCCAAGGCTTGAACATCAACTACAAGAGGTATCTCACCAATGGGAATGAATGCAAGACTACCCATACTCACCGCCTTCCTACTCAAGGCATCAGCCACCATATTGGCCTTCTCTAGATGATACAGAATGGTGATATCATAGTCCTTTAGTAGCTACAACCATCTCCGTTGCCTCAAATTTAGATCCTTTTGTTTGAACAAGTGTTAGAGACTCTGATGATTTGTAAACACCTCACATGACACATCGTAGAGATAATGCCTCCAAGTCTTCAAAGCATGAATGATGGAAACCAACTCCAAATCATGAATAGGGTAGTTCTTCTCATGAGGCTTCAACTGACGTGAAGCACAAGCAATCACTCTATCCTCCTGCATCAACACACACCTAATAAGAGCCTGAAGCTGATGGCAAAACTAGAACTGAAGCTGTGTCAAGGCAGTCTTAAGCTTTTGAAAGCTCTCCTCACACTCATCTGACCACCTAAAAAGAGCACTATTTTTGGTCAATTTGGTCAAGGGCAATGCAATAGACGAGAAACCCTCCATGCAGCGACGATAATAACTGGCCAAGCCAAGAAAACTCTGAATCTTCAGAGCTGAGGACAGCCACGACCAACTCTGAACCGCCTTTATCTTCTTCGGATCCACCTGAATCCCCTCACTAGACACCACGTACCCCAAGAATGCCACTGAACTAAGACAAAACTCACACTTGAAGAACTTGGCATAAAGCTTCTCCTCCCTCAACCGCTGTAACATAATCCTCAAATGCTGGGCATACTCCTCCTGGCTATGAGAGTACACCAAGATATCATCAATGAACACTATGACAAACGAGTCGAGATAAGGCTGAAACACACTGTTCATCAGATGCATGAATGCTAGTGGGGTGTTGGTCAGCCCAAAAGATATCACAAGGAACTCATAATGACCATAACGGGTCCTGAATGCTGTCTTTAGAATATCCGAGCCCCGAATCTTCAACTAGTGATACCTAGACCTCAAATCAATCTTAGAGAAAACCCTTGCTCCCTGAAGCTAGTCAAATAGATCATCAATACGCAGCAAAGGATACTTGTTCTTGATTGTGACTTTATTCATCTGCCTATAATCAATGCACATCCTCATAGTACCATCTTTCTTCTTCATAAATAGAACTACTGCACCCCAAAGTGACCCACTAGGCCTAATAAACCCTTTATCAAGGAGTTCCTAAAGTTGCTCCTTCAATTCCTTCAACTTAGCTGGTGCCATATGATACAATGGAATAGAAATATGTGGAGTGACTCACACCAAGTCAATACCAAAGTCTATATTCCTGTCGGGCCGTATGCCCGGCAAGTCTATAGGAAACACATCCAAAAACTCTCGCACCACCAAAACAGAATCAATAGTAGGAGTATCAGCACCAACATCCCTCACAAAGGCCAAATAAGATAAACAAACCTTCCCAATCATCTGCTGGGCCTTCAAATATAAAATCACTTTGCTGGGAACATATTCTAGAGAACCTCTCCACTCAATCCCTAGAAACCCCGACATCGCTAACGTCACGGTCTTAGCATGACAATCCAAAATAGTATGACACGGAAACAACCAATTCATACCCAAGATCATGTCAAAATCAACCACACTAAGAAAAAAGAGATCAAACCTAGTCTCCATACCCCCAATGGTCACCACACACGACCGATATACACGGTCCACAACAATAGTATCGCCCACTAGTATAGATACATGAATAGATGAAACTAGGGACTCACGAGGCATATCATAATAAGAAAAATACGATGATAAATACAAATAAGTGGAACTAGGGTCAGATAATACAAAGGCATCCCTGTGGAAAACTGAGACAATACCTGTGATCACTACATCTAAAGCAAAAATATCTAGTTTGGTAGGAATAACATAGAATTGGGCTTGACCGCCACCTGATCGTTCTCCCTCTCTAGTGCGACCCCTAGCTGGCTGGGCGGGTGGTAAAGTAACTGGTCCTGAAGCCACAACCTGACTCCTCTGCTGCACTAGACCTCCCAGACGGTAAGGACACTGCCTCTACAAGTGCCCAAACTCTTTACACTCAAAGCAACTCCCCAATATTGGTGGTGGGGACTGAAGGGAGCCCCGAGCACCAGGATAACTGGTAGAAGGACATGGCATAGATGAACCCTGAACCGATGGAGCATGGGACAAACTCTGAGCTGAAAGGGCACTGAGAGATGACTGACCCTGATGACAATTATATGAACCATAGTCGGATGATGTACTACAGTGAACTAGATGAGCCGTCTGAGCATGCCTATAGGGATGACCCCTTCCGTGGTAGAACTGACCCCTATAAGGAACACTGTCGAAACCTCCCTATCCACTAGGCCTCTTGGTCTCCCTCTTACCTCGCTCCTGACCGCGAACCATCTCTATCTTCCGAGCAATGTCGACCACCTCATCAAAAGTAGCACCAGATACCCTCTCTCGAGTCATAAGCAACCGTAGCTGATATGTGAGGCCATCAATAAATCTCCTAATCCTCTACCTATCAGTGAGAACCAACCAAACTACGTGACGAGCCAACTCAAAAATCCTCATCTCATACTGCATCACATACATGCCATTCTGACGTAACTGCTCAAACTGTCTGCGTAGCTCCTCTCTACGAGACTACGGCATGAACTTCTCCAAGAAGAGAACATAGAACTCCTTCCATATAAGTGGTGATACACCGATCGTCCTGTGCCTCTCTAAGCCTCCCACCAACTGAAGGCAACCCCAATAAACTGAAAAGTAGTGAAAGAGACACTATTGGTCTCCAGAATACCGGTCGTGCGAAGAATACGCTCACACCTGTCCAAGAAGCCCTGGGCATCCTCCGACTCTGATCCACTGAAATATGGAGGCCGGAGCCTCTCAAACCTCTCTAGTCTCTTCTGCTCATCCTCAATCATAATAGGAACAACATAGGCTTGAGCAGCTGCAAACGGCTGGGCTGGTAGTGCCCCCAGTGTCTAGAGTCCCTTCATTACCTGCTATGGTGTACGGGCAGTAGGAGTTTGAGTACCTTCCCCAGCCTGAGAAGTGGCTGCTGCGGTCGGAACTGAGACCACCTGAGCAAGACTAGTGCACACGGTCAGAATCTGATCCAAAGCCTCCTAAAGGCCTGGAATCACAATGGGCACAACTGGTGCCTGAGCTGGACCCACTGGCTCATCCACAACTGGAACCTGCTCCTGAACTGGGGCAACTGGCGGATCTGCAGGTGCTGCCTTAGCTGCTGCACGTGCTGCACCTCTGCCCCTATCACGACCCCTACCGCGATCTTGGCCTCTTGTGGCCCTAACTGGTAGTACTGGTGGTTGTACATCTTACCCGGTAGCATGTGTCCTTACCATTTATGAGAGAATAGAATACAAAAGTTTAGTTGCCGTAATCAACAAATTTGCATGACAGGAATATGAATTTTCCTAAGGGTTCGACAACCTCTCGAAGATAAGTACAGACGTCTCCTTACCGATCCGCAAGACTCTACTAAACCTGCTCATGACTCGTGAGACCTATGTAACCTAGGCTCTGATACCAACTTGTCACGACCCAAATCTTAATCTGTCATGATGGCGCATATCGTGGTACTAGGCAAGTCGACATTTACTAATAATTCCAACACTTTTAACATAAAAAGATTTAAAATAGTTTAAATAGCAACTTCTTATAAACATGATCGAAAGATCTAAAACACAACCTGAACAAACTCCCAAATTGGGGTGTCACAGAGTACATGTGCATCTAAATATCATAAGCCTAGAATACACTGTCTATGATTGTCCGAAACTAAATACAACAAAAGGAACAATAGTGGAAGAGAAACAGGGTCTGCGAATGTAATGACCCGACTGGTCGTTTTGAGTATTTACACATCACTCGGTATTTTGAGGGCTCGAGTATCTCCGTATGATGTATTATGACTTGCATAAATTGTCGGTATTAGTTTTCAAGCTATCTGGAATCGATTTGGAAGAATGAACTTCAAGATTTGAGCTTTGAGTCGAAAGAGTTGACCAAGTTTGACTTTTTAGCATTTGACCTCAGAATGGAGTTTCATCGGTTCCTTTAGCTTCGTTGGGTGATTTTGGACTTAGGACCGCATCTGAATTGTAATTTGGAGGTATGTAGTCGAATTAGTCTTGAAATAGCAAAAGTTGGATTTTTGGGAAGTTTGACCAGGAGTGGACCTTTTGATATCGGAGTCGAATTCTGATTCTGGAAGTTGGAATAGGCCCATAATGGAAAATTTGACTTGTGTGCAAAATTTGAGGTCAATTGGACGTCATTTGATAGGTTTCAGCATCAGTTGTAGAAGTTGAAGTTTCAAAGTTCATTGATTTTGACTTAAGATGTGATTCATCATTTCGAGGTTGTTATGCATGATTTGAAGCCTTTAGTAGGTTTGTTTTATGATATGGAACTTGACTGCAAAATTTGGCACCATTCAGAATTGATTTGATATCATACGCTCAGTTGCGATTCTAGAAGTTCTTGAAGTTTGTTTGATCTTCATGCGTTTTGGCATCCAATTCATGGTTTTAGAAGTTATTTTGATGATTTGAGCGTGCGAGTGAGTTTGTGTTATGTTTTTGGACCTGGGTGCATGATTGGGTTGGAGCCCCGAGGGCTCGGGTGAGTTTCAGAATGATTTCTCATAATGTTTGCTTGCAGGTGCTGGTATAATCACATTTGCAATGTTTGTGTCACAAATGCTACAACCGCAATTGTGAAGTTGCCATCGCATTTGTGAAGCATGGGCTTCTGGGCAAAATTCACATTTGCAATGAGCCCTACCGCATTTGCTAAAGTTGGACTTTGCATTTGCGAAGTTCTGGTCGCAAATGCGACCTTGACAGGAATCCTCCAGGTTCGCAATTGTGATAGTTTTTTCGCGTTTGGCGGGGTTAACAAAATGCAAACCCCCATGTCGCAAATGCGACATCTGCAACCTGTTAATTGCTGATAATTCCGAGTATTAGCTTCATTTTCATGTATTTTGAACCCTAGCTTCGATGAGAAGCGATTTTGTGAAAGGATTTTCCTACCAAATCATTGGGTAAGTGCCAATAATAAATTTCCAACTATATTTCATGATTTTATATAATATTTAAAATCAAATTCATGAGAAATCTAGGGAAAAACTTGGAGATTTTGTCAAAATTTGAAAAATGAAATTTGGGATTTGAGAGTCAAATAAGACTCGAATTTGAAAACAAAACACACATTTGAACTCGTGAGGCTATGGGTAGTCAAGACCTACCCGGGTTTTTTGATCAGGTGGACCCGGGGTTTGACATTTGTTGATTTTTTAGAAATCTAATAAAAATCACAACTTTATTAATTGAAATTATTTTCTCTTGCATTGTGTGATGTATTCAAGTCGTCATGGGCTAGATTGAGCTGGGCAGAGGCGAATTTGTAAAGGAAAAAGGCTAAATTGAGTGTTGAGTTAGCCGAATTGAGGTAAGTGTTTTGCCTAAATTTGTTGAGGGAATTTTTCCTCCTATCTGTCATTGTTTGCTACATGCGGGGGTGATACATATATGAGGTGACAAGCATATATGTATGTGCCAGGGTTAATCATGCTCGGGGGTTGGATTATGTTACATTTGTGTTTGTATAATTTTGTGACCTTCCTGCTTCATGCCGTTGTATAATTTCGTGACCTTCCTGCTTCATGCCTTACTTTACTCTTAGATACTAAGAACATAGTATTAAATGTTAGAAATCAAGACTTAGCTTATTATAACTTGATCAAATTTGACAAAAATTCTAAGTATACATTGACATATCTAATTCGATCATCTCTATGTGAAATCATTATTACATTACTACGACCGATTTTTTTGAGATATTAGACTCTATACTTTTGTTGTGGATCATTTGTGAAATTTGTGGAAGTATTTGAATAATACGGTTTTTGAGGGTTGTTGAATCATTGTTGACTTAGAAAGTTGTGATTGGGATTTGTTTGGAATATCCGTTAAAACACTCTCCTTGATGTTATCTATGCTTCTTGCCTTATTTGTCATTGATATACATATGTTTGGTAAGGAATAGTGTAAAGCACGAAGGGTGATGCCTGATCGGCTCCAACCTTACACCACTATATAATGGCGAGGAATGGTCGACGTAGCTTTTACCCGAAAGGTCGGGATCAATTTCAATAGGGAGTTAATATTGGTTTGGAGTTGGGTTTCTATCTAATCTAGCTACACGTTTTGCTTTTACTTGCACTTCTAACCATGCTTCGATTTGTTTCTATTCTACTTTTAATGCTATTGATTGCTGAAAATAATCTAAGTACAATATTTTTGTAAGGGTTTTCTCAATTGATAAAAAGCACTAGGGAAGTGACTTACACCTAGGCGAGTATCTAATGGGATTTAAAATTTAGGACAAGCTTGTTATATTGGGGGTCGTGATATAACCTTTAAACATAATTACTCACTCTGTACCTCTCGGTAGTTTGAGTGACTTTGCCCTAATTGGCTTTCTCAAGCCTAATTGAGTGTTCAAATAATGCAAGTAAAATTGGCTCAAGTCGGGTATTACTATCTCTAGGTTTAACCCTTTAATTGGGGATATCAATCTCTTGAATGCACCCCAATTCCTTGTTAGACTAATTTTCCTAGACTTAGTCCCTCTTTCTCAAGAAGAGTCTAAGTCATAAAGGCACGAATTAGTGTTTGCAACCACTAGTTCTATAATTAAAGCATGAATTAAGCTAAATATCACTAACTCATAAACAATTAAGCCCTAAAATTGAAGACCCATTAAATACCCACACTAGAGTTGGGTCACAACCCTAGCTAATAGGTTTAGCTACTCATAATCAAGGTAGAAATCAAAGATGAAGATGAAATATAAGCCATAAAAGTTGATTACAAGAATAAAATCTAAGAATAATAGCTAAAGCTGCTCTAAAGTTACTCTAATGGTAATGTATGGCTGTTCACGAGCTCCCTCATACAAAAGATAACCTAAAAATGTGAAAAAGATCTATTTATTCACAACTGAAATTACTGGACAAAAATACCCCTATAGAAGTTCCGCTGTTAGCGAAATACTGGGCGCCTCAGCGCATTGACTTTCGTGGCCGCACAAAGGCAGGCGCGGACCGCATTTCTTCTCTTTTGTGCTTAGTCTGGACTTGATTTCACAGGAAGCATAGAAGTTACAGCCTCAGCATTAGCATCAACTGCGACCGTGCAATTTGGACGCGGACCGCGCTCCTCAGTTAGGCTCACTTTGCAGGGTCTCTGAACCTTGATCGATGCTCTCAGTGGAAATACCACCGTGGCCGCGTCAGGTGTTCCGCGGCCGCACTTTTTCATCGCGGTTAGCGGTCTCTATTGCACCCCAAAACACCTTCTCTGAATCTCAATTCCGCGTACTGCATAATTGTGGCCGCTTTAGTGGTGGACATTCCGTGGCCGCTCTTTTCCTTCGCGGTCAGTGCTTTTATCTCAGCTTTGATCTTGTGCAAATTTTACTCCTTCATGAGTTGGTTATGGCTTTTTTGCCTCATTTTGACCAAGCCTTGCAAACAAGCACAATAAATCAGTTTTCGGGAATACTTTTACATATTTTTAATCCAAAGCCTAAGCAAAAGAGAGCATAAGATAGGCTAGAATCTATAGTTATCAACTCCCCAAACTTAAGCTTTTGCTTGTCCTCAAGCAAACAAAGTAATTCCCACTTCTACAAGATAATAGAAATAAAAATTTCAGTCGTCCTAAGGTGACTTCATCAAACATCAATTGGGACTAATAATTACCCTTAACACAAATGTATTATCAACAATGCACAACCTTTTTAGCACCATGTCTCTAGTGAGACACAAGAGCATCGAGAGTTAACTTAACTCATCAAGGAAGCTCGCTCTACTACGTAGGTCATTGTGGAACCTAAACTCTTTCTCCTTTACTCTCCATAAGCAAATCTCACTTAACAATTGAAGCACTCAAAACAAGGATTGTGAAGAAGCACACTCGTCTCTCACAAAGGAATGTCACAAGTCCGGCTCTAAGTACCATAAGCTTACCCCTTATGTGAATCACCATTAAGTTAAGCTCACTCAACTCGAAATCATATAGGGTTTTTGCAGGGATGTAATGAAGGCTTTTGGTTCAATGTAGGATATATCGATCTATGAAGGTTTCATCTTTCCTTAAGCACTTCATTTTCTCATTTCAGCTCACACTTTCTTGAATCTTTGAGTCATTTTCTTCTCCCTTAGGAAACTAGAGAGACACACTGCCACTCTTCCTTGTTTATGACAATCATTTTTCTCCTTTATAATCATTCCAAGCCTTTCATCATTGCTTTTATTGAATTCATTCATTTTTCTATATAATTCACTTTCTTTTTTGACTTTTTGTCTTTTCTTTCTTTTTCTTTTGCCTTCAATTTTCTTCATTTTATATCTTTTATGCATTCCTTGTCTCTCCCCCCAAACTTATGCTTTTTCCAATTGTGCTAAGGAAAGATCGGGTGCCAAGAGAGGGTCATTTTAGAACAGATAGAGGCTTGTATCATGGTTATTGAAAGAACAAGGGCTTCGGCTTAACAGGGTTGACTAGGGATATCATATTTGGTGGGCTATGGATGCTTTCAAGTTTCAATTTGGATCAAGGAGAGCCTATAATCATTTCTCAAGTCTAGCTATACTTAGAATTTTGCCTATACAAACATTCAGGGCAAGTTCTAGACTTATTGGCATAGGACTTGGACTTGCAAATCAATACCTCACCTCACAAGCTGTTGGATTACTAAAGAGAACAGAGTCGAGAGCCCACAACAACCCTATCTAAGATTGAGCAACACAAATGGCCTCGAAGGACCATTCGATGATTGTTTAGTCAATACAAGAGTCTAAAAGTCACAACTAGCACCATTCTTTACAAATCAATTTGTTTCTAACCATACGGTCAAAGGTAAATATGTTAGGCCCAAGTGAAACTTTTCCTAAGACACTTTTATTCATTACTACTATTCACACAAAAACACAAAGAAAACATACTCAAACCTTTAAGAAGGTTGTCATGCCATCCATCATCGGGAAGAGCTACTCGGTTCACACAAATTCCACATTTGGAAAGAATCGTGACATTAAGAAAACCAAAGGCTTATTGATCACGAAAACTTGTAAAATTAAGAAGCTACAAATTGAAAAAGAAACTACTAAATGAAATAAGAAGCTATGCTATTAAGGAAAATTGCAAAGGAAGTTATAAAGTAAAATACACAAAGTAAACTAAATATGTACAATAGGGGATTGAGGCGAATATACATAAGAGGGAAATGAATATATACATGGAAAGGTAACTTTATATACATACCAAAAGTATGAAAATAAAGTACAATAAGTGAAAAAAAAAGAAAAGAAATAGTATCAAGATTATTACAGACCAATAGCCGAATCATCATCAAAATAATGCCACCCCCACCAAATAAAAAGTAGCATTGTCCTCAATTCTATCTACAAAATAGAATAGGGGAAGGGTAGAGAGTAAAGAAAAACTACCTATGATGCCTCTGTCTGCATGGGGTCACTGGCTGGGTCCTGTGGCTAGCTTGAGTCACCTTCCCTCGGGGTCCTCCAGCTCAATCTCCAAATCCTCAGATTGGGGGATCACCCCTCTCCTCATGGGCTCTCTGTCAGCCTCCTGCTCTGGTGCCTGTGCTACCTGAGCTGCTGGAATTGGCTCCTCCTAGAGTAGGTCCAATGGGATGTCTCCAGCTGATCTAATCTTCTCAACCTCCTTGCGCAACAGCTTTACTGAATCCTTTGAGGCCCTAGTCTTTTTCCTCTTCTTCGTTTGTTTGCCCAATTCCGTGATTGCTTTTCACTGAGCATTCAAAGTGTCCATGATAAGTTTCTGGTTGTCCAGGAGCTTCTTCTGATTGTCTAGAAGTTCCTCTAACGATTCCTCTACTGAAGCAGGCACTTGAGGCTGTGCTGGAACTGACTCAGCTACCACTATGCTGGATAGGAAAGATAGCTTTGATGTAGCTGCCTGTATCCAGTTGTTGATACTGGAAAGAGTCTGATTAACCCTCAGTGTAGTCAGAGGGTATGCTGATGACGAAGGCACCGAAGAAGGCATAGAAGTAGATGGCCCGTAGTGAGGATATGGCATGGTAGTGGAAGGCTCAGAACTAGTGGCCATCGCCCCTGGATATTCAGACTGACCAATGGAAGTGGTGGCTTTGCCCTTGGAGTTGGGGTTGTCCGAACCCTGAAGGATGTACCTCTTTGGTTTCACTTTGGTGTCAAAATCCCTTCCTTCTACTTCCTGATCCTCCAGGTACATGGTGAGGAAGTTTGGGAAATGGTATGAGCTCTCATCTTTTCCAACCACTCTGGTGATCACCTTGGCCATAATATTCTCGACGTTGATCGGGTACCCCTCCATGATAGCCCACACAATAATAGCCTGGGAGACCGACATATCACTGTCCAGCGTAGTAGGGTCTAACCGTCCGCACAAAAAAGTTTCCCACCCCTTCACCTCGAAGCTCAAAGTGTTCCTGTTGATATGGATCCCAGGTTTTAGCCACACTGGAGTAGTCCCCAGAAGAGCAATCACTGATGTAAGCTAAGGGCGGGCTAACTCATCCATAACCACCTTCTCCAGATATAGGGACTTATCCTCGTCATTGAACCCATCATAATCGTTTAAGGTCTTGCCATCAAACTTAATCTTCTTATTCCAGACTTTGGTAAAAAATGTGCCCTTTTTGATGTGGGTGACATTAGCGTAAAATTCCTTGACCAAGTGTTTATTAGCATCTGGTAGGTTGCTAGTGAAGAACTTCCACCCCACTCTCTCATTGAGTTGCCTCTTGACATTTGGGTTGTGAGGTAGTAGATCTCGCTCAATGAAGACCCTCTCATGTGTAAGTGACCTCTGAGGCCACCACTCCCAAAACTTGTGGTAGGCTTTCTCACTCACAAAACGTTCTTGCCATACCATAGGGTTCCTTGATCTCTCCAACCCTCATATTTGGGTGTCACCACCCCTCCCCTCATCAGGGATCTCAGCATCTACATCAATATGGTTCATTGGTGAGGCCAAAGGTGTGGCAAGTGGAGAAGCTGATGCTGAAGACTCACTACTTTCCTCTGAGCCATCAGAAGACTCAGAAGAAGAAGGGGAAGCAGGGGGTGTAGGCTCGTCTCTCAATTGGAAATTCCCTTGGAGTCTGCAGGCATATGGGTTGGCACTAGGTCTCCTTCCGAAACTTCCCGGGAAGGGACATACTCACTTCCTTCAGAATGGGATGCAGCTTTATCCGCACTTTTGATGGTTTTCCACAACTTCCGTATAGGCTTCTGGACCGCTAGTGGTAGTTTGGTCCTTCCTTGTCCTCCTTTTCCCCTGCCTTGGGAGGATTCAGCTCTCCCTTTTAGTTTATCACCTGCGCCTCTAGATTGTACCATTGTCTGCAGACACAATCAGTGAAAGCTCATTAGTATCGTAGTTAAAAGTATCATACAAAAAAAGCAGATGAAAAGTTGACAGTGTTCCAAAAGCAAAGATCCGCTGACAGCAAAAAAAGGAGTGCGGCCGCTGAATGGCTACCGTTGTCCGCGAAAAAAAAAGTGCGGCCGCGAGAAACTAGGGTTCAGACTACCCAGTTTCTAAAGTTTGACCAACGCTAAGAGCGGAATTTTGGGTGAGGCCACAAAAGCTGCAACGCTATCCGTGGAAAAACGAACGCGGCCGCAGACCCAACTTGGCAATTCTCTGAACTAAAAATCTGCGGTCCGCGAAAAAAGAAGCGTGGCCGCGTAAAGCAGGCCGCTGACCGCGGAAAACAAACCATTATTACTCTACATTTAGATGAACACTGACCGCAGAATTACGATCGCAGCCGCGAAATTCAAAAAGAACGGGCACTGAAGGTTTTTTTTACTAGCATACAAATTAGGCAATTAGGTGCCAAAATGAACAACCCTACCCCCTATTAGGCATGTACAATAAGTACCTACATGGATTCTTCTTTAATATCAATGCCTAGTGTAGACATGTGATTTTTGACCCTCCCCGAGATTTTTTATATTTTAGCATGTAAATATTTAGTTTAGGCCTAATATCTTTATTTCAACTAATTTTGACTTTTTTACTTTATTTCATTACAAAAAATAAAAATTACAAAAAAATAGTTTCGTTAATATTTTGTACTCATACTATTTTACTAGGATTCTTATTTTTAGTATAATCTTATAAAAAATACAAAAATAATTGCTAATTTTATCCCCATTTTGGTACATAAGCTATGGTTAACCAGTAAGTTTATAGATTTTTACTTCTTAGGAAATAGAAAGAAATAAGCTTGGGCTTATTGATTTGTCTCTCTTGAATTTAAGTACTCACCTATCCCAATTTTGAGCTCAAATTCGGATAGCCCATTCCCTTTAACCCTAAGCCCCTTCCCATAAATACATAGACAAAGCTAAAGAAAAGGGGGAAAAAAAATAAATAAAAACCCTAGGGACCTACAACCTAAAGGGATCTGAAAAAATCATTTTAACCTATACTCTAAGAGGACTCGCCACAGAGAAAAAGAGAGACCCCTAGAGAAGCAATCAGCCGCAAAAAATGAAAGCCAAAAAATTCCTAAGGTAACAAAACTGATCCGTCATTTTCCATGATAGAGGAGGAACCTTCAGCTAATATTTCTTCGAAAGAAAACTACCTAACACTAATAACTCTAAGAAGGAGCTGAACCGTTCCCCATTTTTTTGAGGATAAGCCTCTTCTTCTTCAATCAAAACTTAACAAGGACAACAAAGAAACCGTAGAAACCAAAATGCTCAGCCATTTTTTGATTGGAAAAAGATCTACAAAAACCCTTGAGCTCCTTCTTCTTCCAAAACTTGGAGCTGCTGCTTCTTCATCCCCCTCCGTTTTGTTTCTTCTTCAACCAACCGACGAACCATCCCGCCCAAATCTCCTCCTGAAACCAGCAACCACCGGCTACTATTTTCAGTCCAAAACGAGAGCAGCAACAATGAGGAAGAGTTTCTGCTTTTTTTGCTTGTTCTTTGGTTGTCGTTGAAAAACAATGGCGTTTAGTTGAGTT
Source organism: Nicotiana tabacum (assembly GCF_000715075.1). Taxonomy (NCBI): domain Eukaryota; kingdom Viridiplantae; phylum Streptophyta; class Magnoliopsida; order Solanales; family Solanaceae; genus Nicotiana; species Nicotiana tabacum. The sequence continues at coordinate 26,038,694 of NC_134100.1, forward strand.
TGAGTTCCGTTAAAGCCCATTCATAGGTCACTAGCTCCGTTCATTGGGTCTGTTCAGTTCTGTTCGAGATTCCGGCGAGGTTCCGGCACTGCTACATTTTCTGTTCGAGTCCGTGTCTGTTAGTCGAGCGTCGAAACAATGTTGTGAATGAAGCTGTGTTTCATTGAAAGTTTAGGTTCATATTTTTAGATTCATTTCTTGTCTCAACCTTGATTAATTTTGAAAAGATTTGTCATTTTTATGTCTCAATCAATATGTTTTATGTTGCAAGAATGAAATATTCCACCTCCAGTTATGTGCCTATATTAGCTGTATTTTCCCATTAGATACTAAAATGAATGAGAAAAGAAAAAAGATTTTGAGGGTTGGTTCATATTTTAGACAAAATGCCTTTGCTTGATAGAGTTTAGTCAAAAAATGTAGACTTCATAAATTTCCTCCGAATAATCCAAAATTGAATATGGGTTCTTACATTGGCACGTTATTTTTTGGTTTTAATTAATGAAGTATTGATAGGAATTTGTTCAACCGTCCATTTCAGTAATTAGGCCTCTTAATAATGGGTTTGGTATTTGATAAATCGGATTTGCAAGATATTAAATAATTCGTGAATATTTGTAGTTTGCTTTAGGCACATATAATATACCATCGTAGTTGCGTACACGTTCGCTGACATAATTACGATTCTAAAAACAAAACCGGAGTATGCGTTCGCGCAACTTCGGTCAAACTTTCTTAATAATAAAATTATTTTTAATAGGCCGCTAAATTAAATTTAGTTCATATAGTCCGAGGTGTGCCATCTACAATTTAATCATTCATGGCCCTCGTATTAATTTTATGACTTAGATACAAAAATGAATAATGTTTGTAGCTTGCTTTAGGCGCGATTTAATCTATAACCGTGATTGTGTACACGTTCGCATGACAGAATTACGATTTTGAAAACAAAATCGGTGTATGCATTCGCGCAACTTCGACTAAACCTTCTTAATATTGATAAAGCATTATTAATTGTGGACACATGCGCATGACATAATTTTGACGCGCCAAACAAATGGGTACACATATGCGTGACCCGCTTCAAGACAATTTCATAATTCAAAGAGGCAAGTGCACTTAAGTTCTAAAATCAGTAATCAAACAATTTGATTAAGCCAAGTATGATCAAAGCAACCGTGCTAGAACCACGGAACTCGGGAATGCCTAACACCTTCTCCCGGGTTAACAAAATTCCTTACCGTATTTCTGTGTTCGCAGGCCGTAAATAGAGTCAAACTTCCTCGATTCGGGATTTTAACCGGTGACTTGGGACACCATGAATTATCCCAAGTGGCGACTCTAGATTTAATTAAATAATCCTGTTTCGATTGTCACTTAAATTGGAAAAACTCCCTTATACCCTTTTGGGATGTAGGAAAAAGGAGGTGTGACAGCTCTGGCGACTCTACTGGGGATCGAACCCAGAATCTTTAGTTTAGGGTTCAGAATTCGAGCTTGTTAATTTGATTTTTACTTGGCTTCATTTATTGTTGATATTACTGTATTCTGCGAACCTTTTGTGCTAACTGCTGTCTATTTACCGTTTTGATATTATTTGAATTGTATATAATAGCCTTCTTACGCCATCCCTCTGAGTCTTCTAAAATTGGTGCACACGTTCGCGTGGCCCGTTTTTTCTGTAGAAGTTATACCAAATAGAATGAGGCTGGGCCAGCAACAAGGCCGGGTAGACTTTCGTGCTCCCGGTACGTTTTCCCCTCTTCGGCTCGAGTTGTCCGCTCGGGTAAGCCAGTTCAAGAACACAACCCCAGGTTTAAACTTAGAATAACATAACCTCATGCCGGATCCCTAGTAAGAACGTTTATTTGCATCACGTGTATCTGACTTAGGGGACTCAACATAGGGGTTGAGTCCGTCTAGGACAGGTGTACCCAAAAATAAAAGACTATCCTGATGCATCCTATGTGCTACATGTTGCAATCTTCAAGGGTAAAAGGGGTCATTTGGCAGACCAATGAGGCTTGAGGCAAATGAAAAAAGAAAAAGAAAAAAGGGTGAAGTGGGAAAATAAAGCAAGTAGAGCCCATTTATGTTTTCTTTCATATTTTTTTTTAGAAAAAAACAAAAAAAAAACATGAAAAATCCATAAAGATTTTGCACTTTCTCATCATTTTTCAAAAATAAAAAAAGGGGGAAAAGAAAACCAAAAAAAAGAGTTTACATGTTTCATCATTTTTCAAAAAAGGACTAAAAAATATTTTTTCTCTCTAAGTTAGTTGTTTTTTCAATTCTCGCCCGTATCCAATCTGCCCGAACTACGTATACCTGATTCTTGTCTTTCGGGGCGTGATACGTAGGCAACCCACATATGGTCCGGTCTTCCTAGTGAGTTTAGGTTCTTGGCTTCGCGGGGACTTAGCCAAATCTTGCATTTTAAGCCACTTTTAGCCACATAGGTTAATTTTAGAAAAATAGTCACAATCATGTCTTGCATGTGTCCAACATGGGGAGTTATTGTCTAACATGGCGTTCTAGGTCTTTAACTTATTTGGTCTTATTTTTCTCATACAGGTGTGGATCTGCTTATCGGAGTTTGGGCATGGCAGACGCCCCATGACCATCCAGTCAGAGTCGCTCATTCAGGAGTTTGCTTAAGGAGATTTTTTTAGTTATTATGTTTTGAGTATGTTGTTCTTTTTATGTCATCTTTTACCTTCTAGTTTTGTACAGTAATGTCGAGTCTTTTAGGTGATGTTAGAGTCCGTCATAGTCTATTTAAGTTTGCCGAGTCTTTTATTATTGTATTACCTATTTTTTATTTGAAAAATGTGTAATAAATCAAAAATCCAAAAAAAAGAGATTTGCGTTTTTATATTTCTGTTAGATATTTTCTTTAGAATACTAACTCTAGAAGTTTAAAAAAAAAATCTTTTGTGGTTTTTCTTAGGAAATTAATATCTAGAACTCAAAAAAAAATTGCTTTTATATTTTCCTTAGTATATTAAGACTAAATTCAAAAAAAAAGAAGAGAATTTTCTTTTAGTACCTCTTTAAAAGTTTTCTTTAAAATATTAATTCCAAAAATCCAAAAAGCTTTTCTCTTAAGGTTCTCCATTGGGGTATATATAAAAAACAAAAAAAAATATATTTTCTTTTTACTTTCACTAGAACTTTAGGATAATCTACATAGAAGTAAAAAAATACTTCATCTTGTGTTTACCTTCAGAGTTTCCTCCTTAGGTAATCAAATTAAAATCCAAAAATATTTTTTATCTTTTTTATTTCTTGTTTCGAAATCTTTTTTCAGGATATCAAGTGATTATTTTTCTTTGGTTCATTCTTTAGATTTCCTTAAAAAAAAAATCAAAAATCAAAAAATATTTTTGTTCTAGGGGTTTTCCTTAATAATTTCTCATAGAGTACCTGTTTCAAAAAGAAAAAAAAGAGAAGAATATATGTTCGAGTTTAGAATAGGTTATAGAACATTAAGTCTAGAAAATTAAAACAAAGTGATTTGCTTCTTTATTTCTCTTTTTCTCATCAGAATAGTCATTAAAGTAATAAAAAAAAGAGAACGTCAGTTTATTTAGTCTATTCTCGATTTTCCCGAACTACGCAAAGATCTGATTCATGCGGCGTCATGATACGTAGTCAACCTACATAGGGTTCGATCGAATTATTTTTTTATTATTAAAAGAAAAAAAGAGAAAAAAAGAAAAAGAAAAAAAGAGATGAAATTACGGGATGTGAGAAATGAGAGGAAAGGAAAGAGTGATAATTAGAAGAAAAAAGGGGAAGGAAAATGAGCAAGCAAGTGCTAGAAAAGAAACGAAAAGAGAAGATTGAAGGGAACAAATTGGGATGATGCCAAGTGACTTTGTGACCCTCTAAGTCATTCTAGAACCGTTAACTGTGGCTAACGTGATGACTTCATCTTCATAGCAGAAAGGTGGTTGGTTTGTGGTTCTTAAGGTGGTAACTCTTCTCAACAACATAAGGTCGAAAGGCAATGGCAGACGACAACAGAATCGAGTCGGTTGATACTGGTGACCAAAAGCAATTGGTTGAACAGGGCAATGGGTTGGTTGAAGAGGTAAAGGATGTTAAGACAACACATGACAGACATGTATCAGGCTTGGATGACTGGGAAGCCACCACCCCCGCCACCACCTAGCTTCTTATACTCTACCTTTACCCAAACTCCGGTCACAGTGCCAGATGATCCCCCATACTCTCCAGATCCACTCGCTTATCACAGCTTTCCCAACCACCCTAGTAGCTCCATCACTCATCCTCTAATTACCTTTCCCCAAAATTGCCCTCCTGTCATATCCACTATCCCCAACAATGAACACCCACTCAAATTTCATGATGCCCAATATTACCCCTTAGAGGTTGCCCACAAGGTTCCTAACTCATACAATCAGAACACTCGGAATGAGCCTCATGTTGAAAATGAAAAGGTCACAGGAAAAGAAGGGCGAGATGAGGTATCCAGGAAGCTGAAAGGTATAGAACAGTCCTTAAGGAGCGTGCAAGGGATGGGAAATCAGATTAACATGTCTTACAATGACTGTGTATGTTACCTGATGTTCATCAGCCTGGGGGGTTTAAAATGCCAAAGTTTAACTTCTATGATGGGCGTGGAGATCCAATAGCCCATATGAGGGGTTATTGCAGTGAAATGAGAAGTGTTGATGGGAAAGAGGATTTGTTGATGACATATTTCAGCGAGGGCTTGACTGGGGCAGCCTTGCAATGGTATACTTGTCAGGATATCAATAAGTGGCATACATGGGATGACATGGCTCAAGATTTTGTTCGACACTTTCAGTACAATATAGACATTTTCCCATACCGTTCCTCCCTATATTAGATAAAAAAGAAATCCAAGGAAAGTTTTAGGGACTTTTGGCTTAGATGAAACGAACAAGTTGCTCGGGACAGTCCTCCCATTGATAGAAAAGATATTGCTGAGTCCCGCCAATGACAAGATCTGGGGGGCATTCCTGCTAAACGCTTTCAGCCTCAATACCGACCCCATGAACATCCCCGAGCTCTACATAATTCACCATAGTATTATCCTCCGAACAACGTTCGGTCATCTATCCAACCATTGGGTCATACCTTATGGCGAGCGCCAGCATCACATAATGCACTTTTGCCTTCACAGCATTTTTGAGCATCCAACAACTCTAGAAAACTGGGGCATGAAGGGAAACAAAGGCAAAGAAATAGTTCCACGCCAATCTGAGAATCCTATACAAGCCTGTTTGGAAAGTTAAAACATTCTGGCCTGATTGAGCCACTCCTCTGCTATACTCCGAATCCATACGCAAAAGGTTTTGATCCTACTGTACGGTGCATGTACCACTCTAATGTCCAAGGGCATAGCATTGAAGATTGTCAGGCGTTGAAAAGGGAAATAGAAAGAATGATTCAAGAAGGGATAATTGTGATCCAGAACAGTGACACCCAGCATATCATGCAGAATCCTTTACCTGCACATGATGATACACACTCTGTGGGGATGATGCGTGGTGACAGGGAGCATGAGAATTCTCTTGGGAACTTGCTGATTGAAGTTAATGATATTGAAGTTGGTAATGGTCTTGGTAATATTGATGTGGAATCCAGTGGCTAAGATGCCGTGCTTGGTAATTGGAAAGACGCTCCATTTCTTGGCTAGCTGGGGAGGAGTTGTGGTGGTTTATTTTGTTGTCATTTTTGTTATCCGGGCTATATTCAGAGTTGTAATCCGGATATTGTCTTGTGACTCAAACCCTTTTATCCTTTTATTTTTCCTAGTTTCTTTAGTCGTAGTAACTCATTTAGTGTTATATAAGTTTGTTCCAGGGTTGTAACCCCAGTGTATTTTGTTTGTTTTGTTGTTCAAACCCTTTTACGTCTGTCTAATACAATTTTTTTGTTTTTTGTTATTTCTAGTCATTTTTGTTTAGTTCTCTTTTCCTTTTATAGTTTTTTTCCTACCGAGTCTAGTGACATGGCTGTACGCATAATTCTTAGCCTGGTCTTAAAAGTTAGTCTAATCATGAAGAAATGAAACAAGTTTTGAAGATGAACATTTGAGGGAAATAAGTACAGATTTGGACATTTTGAGATTATTTAAAGCCCGAATTGTGTGAAACCGGGGCAGATAATTTGGGAAGTTAATAGGGTGACAAGAATTTGTTATAAGAGAGTGCATCCCAACAATTTGAAGTGAGCAGTTTTGAGTTCAAGTACACCTCAATTTACAAGATAAAGTCAAGGGAGTTTGCTCCAAACAGACGGAGGGTATCCATCGTGAAGAAGAAATCACCCAATGAGAGTTCTGTACTTGATAAGACAATAAAAAAAAGTGGAAAACATATCAGTGATATCAATGCCGAAGCTGCAAAAGAAATGTTGTGCATGATCTTTTTTTTTCATTCTCAAGTTGAACGTGCTGTACTTGGCATTTTTAGGAACTGGGAGGCCCTCTTTCAGATACCCTAACTCTTTATACCATTCAGTACCCCATTTGAGCTTATACTGATTTCTTTGACCTCCCCTCTTTTAGAATCAAGTTAGAGTCATATGAAGAAAAAAGAAAAAAAAGAGTTCCTGTCCCTATAGGTTTATTTTTGAAAGTTCATTCCGAAAGGAAAATAAAAAAAAAATAAAAAAATAAAAATAGAGATAAAGAAAAAAAAAGAAAAAGAAAAGAAGAAAAAGAAAAAAAGAAAAAGGAAAATAGTAACAAAGAGTAGTCTTGTGAACTACATTTGACCTGATTCTTGTCACCACAAGATACATAGGCAGCCTTACGGTTCGGTCATACCAAATAAAATATTTCATAATCCCATGAAGTCAAGAGTGGGACGGTTGTTCTTAGAATCAAATTCTTTTGTTTTAGAAATTGGGGCAAAGTTTTGAAATGGATTCCAAAAGTTGTAAATAAATTAACCCGGTTATCTTAGTTGTTTTGAGCCTTTATGATATCCTTTCTTTCTAACCCTGTCCAAAAGCCACATTACAGTCCAAAAAAGACCTACCAGATAACCTTTGAGAGTGCTGATTTAGCTGTGCCAGGAGCATATGCTGTTTTTACTATGGTCAATGCCTTGTCATCTACAGAATCAGAGGAAATAAAAGAAAAAGAACAAAATAGGAGAGTCTTATCGGTGAAAACCTTCATTGGCACCATAAGGCGACGGTAGGTTGAGAGAAAGAACAAAATGAGAGAGGCTTGATGGTGAAAACCCTTCGGGCACTACAAGTCGAATAAGGATCGTGAATCAGATAGGATAATCGGAGCATTGAAGCCTAGTTTCATGGCCAAAGAGGTACAACAAGAGTTGAACATTAGATTTACTTGACAGATTAGGTCACTTAATCCAAAGGTGCATGTCATGGTCATTAGAGTTGGTATCCACATCTCATAAGTTTCTACGTCGTAATTTTATCGTTAGGTATCATCTCTTTCCATTGTCCCTTACTCTGTTCCTTTTGTTTTGTTTACTTCCTCTTCCTGAGTCTTTTTGGTCAGAACAAGTGAGAAATAACTTTAAAATTTTCCACCAGCTTTCTAATTGCACAAAGCGGAGTCTGGCTAGCACATCAAACCAACATAAGTCAGGAAAGAACAGTATGCGCACTGAGTTGGTAACAATCAACGTGCTTTGGGATTCATGTGAAATACAAAGGTTCGGTATATGTCAATTCATGAACAATGCAACAGATAGAGGGTGTTGGGTTTGAATGGATCAAAGGTATTTTCTGTGATAAGGTTGACAGAGAAAGTGGTTATTCAATGAACAAGCAAGGCCTTTCGAGTTGAAATCAAAGTTATCATATGAAGTGAAGAAGCAATCGCCCTCAAAGTCAAGGCCACAAACCAACCACCATGTTTAAACTCACAAGTTTTCTTTGTTTGAAACAAGGACGAAAACTATGTCCAAATCAAATCTTGGAAGCTTGAATTTTTCAAGTGTCGTGGCCAAATTATGTTAGCACAAAGGCGGTTTGAGAAAGAGAAAGGAAATTTGTTCGATCTGCATGAACCCTCCATGAGGAGAAGCAGTTCAAGTCTCAAGGAAAAACAGTGCAAGTGTTGGAAATCAGGCACCCACCTGGAGAACAAGGAGAAGCAGTTCAAGTCTCAAGGAAAAACATGCGCAAGTGTTGGCAATCAGGCGCCCACCTGGAGAACAAGGAGGAGCAGTTCAAGTCTCAAGGAAAAACATGCGCAAGTGTTGGGAATCAGGCACCCACCTGGAGAACAAGAGAAAACAGTTCAAGTTTCGAGGAAAAACAGTGCAAGTTTCGAGGGAAAAGTAGTGCAGGTGTTGGAAATCAGGCACCCACCTAAAGAACAAGGGGAGACAGTTCAAAAGAAAAGCAGTTTCAAGAAGAGGACAATCAGGTTCAGCAATCAGGCACCCACCGGGAGAACAAGGGAAGACAATTCAAAGGAAAAGCAGTCTCAAGAGAAAGCAGTCAGGTTCAGCAATCAGGCGCCCACCTGGAAAACAAGGGAAGACGACACAAGTTCAAAGGAAAGTAGGTCAAGCTCAGCAATCAGGCGCCTACCTGGAGAACAAGGGAGAACCGCTCAAGTTTCAAAGGAAAATAGTGCGAGTTTAGCAATCAGGCGCCCACCTAGAGAGCAAGGGAAAATGGTGCAAGTTTCTAGGGAAAACAGTTCCAAGTAGAAAGAGAAGATGGTTCGAGCGTCTGCAGTCAGGCGCCTACCTGGAAAACAAAGGAAAACAATTCAAGTTTTAGAGGAAAGGAATACAGTTCAAATGTTGGTAATCAGGCACCCACCTAGAGAACAAAGGGAAAGCACCAATGTTCAAGGGAAGACAGTTCAAGTTTCAAGGGAAAGCAGTTTCAAAGAAAAGCGGTTCAAGTTCAGCAATCAGGCGCCCACCTGGAGAACAAGGGAAAACAGCTCAAGTTTCAAAGGAAGACAGTTCAAGTTCAGAAATCAGGCGCCCACCTCGAGAACAAGGGAAAACAGCTCAAGTTTCAGGGAAAAGCAGTTCGAGTTTCAGCAGTCAGACGCCTACCTAGAGAACAAAGGAAGACAGTTCAAGTTTCAAGGAAAAGCAATTTGAGTTTCAGCAATTAGGTGCTCACCTGGAGAACAAGGTAAGACAATTCAAGTTTCAAGGGAAAGCAGTTTCAAAGGAAAGCAGGTCAAGTTTAGCAATCAGGTGCCCACCTGGAGAACAAGGGAAGATAGTTCAAGTTTCAAAGGAAAGCAGTTTCAAAGGAAAGCGGTTCAGGTTCAACAATCAGGCGCCTACCTAGAGAACAAGGGAAAACAACTCAAGTTTCAAGGGAAAGCAGGTCAAGTTTAGCAATCAGGCGCCCACCTGGAGAACAAGGCAAAACAACTCAAGTTTCAAAGGAAGACAGTTCAAGTTCAACAATCAGGCACCCACCTGGAGAACAAGGGAAAGAAACTCAAGTTTCGAAGGAAGATAGTTCAAGTTAAGCAATCAGGCACCCACCTGGAAAACAAGGGAAAGCAGCTTAAGTTTCAAGGAAAGCAGTTCGGGTTTCAGCGATCAGGCGCCCACCTGGAGAACAAGGGAAGGCAGTCCAAGTTTTGAAGGAAGATAGTTCGAGTTCAGTAATCAGGTGCCTACCTAGAAAACAAGGGGATTCACTTCAGAATGCAATTCAAGTCAGCAACAAAGGAAGCTCACCTAGAAAGTACGAGTCAACAAAGCCGCAGAAACTACAAGATCAAGCTTCAGAAGACTTATAGATAGGAATCTTGTAACTCATAGTTGACAGGTTTAGTTAGTCTTTTTCATTTTTTGATTTTGATGTAATAACAGGACCGCGTACCGGAACCTCGACGGAATGGCACCTCGATCGGCTCTCCACCTCGGTATATTCTATCATCTTACTCACTTCTAAACTACACGTGGCCTGATTCCTTTATAGCCAAGGATATGTAGGCAGCTCGGATACCAGGGCTCGGTCACATTCTCCTTTCTTTTAGCTTTTGGTCTCTTTAAATAAGGGTCAGGTCAAAAAATCTGTCTAGTCATTCTTTGTCTGAAAATACTTCGTATTTCCAGTCAAAGAGGGGCAACTGTAGACATGTGATTTTTGACTCTCCCCGAGATTTTTTTATATTTTAGCATGTAAATATTTAGTTTAGGCCTAATATCTTTATTTCAACTAATTTTGACTCTTTTACTTTATTTCGTTAAAAAAATGAAAATTACAAAAAAATAGTTTCCTTAATGGTTTGCAGTCATACTATTTTACTAGGATTCTTATTTTTAGTATAATCTTTGAAAAAATACAAAAATAATTGCTAATTTTATCCCCATTTTAGTACATAAGCTAAGGTTAACTAGTAAGTTTATAGATTTTTACTTCTTAGGAAATAAAAAGAATTAAGCTTGGGCTTATTGATTTGTCTCTCTTGAATTTAAGTACTCATCTAGCCTGATTTTGAGCCCAAATTCGGATAGCCCATTCCCCTTAACCCTAATCCCCTTCCCATAAATACATAGACAAAGCTAAAGAAAAGGGGGGAACAAAAAATAAATAAAAACCCTAGGGACCTACGACCTAAAGGGATCTGAAAAAAAGCATTTTAACCTATACTCTAAGAGGACCCGTCGCAGAGAAAAAGAGAGACCCCTAGAGAAGCAATCAACCGCAAAAAATGAAAGCCAAAAAATCCCTAAGGTAACAAAACTGATCTGCTGTTTTCCATGATAGAGGAGGAACCTTCAGCTAATCTTTCTTCAAAAGAAAACTACCTAACGCTAATAACTCTAAGAAGGAGCTGGAATCGTTCTCCATTTTTTTGAGGCTAAGCCTCATCTTCTTCATCAAAACTTAACAAGGACAACAAAGAAACTGTAGAAACCAGAATGCTCAACCGTTTTTTGATTGGAAAAAAGTCTACAAAAACCCTTGAGCTCCTTCTTCTTCCAATACTTGGAGCTACTGCTGCTTCTTCATCCCCCACCGTTCTGATTCTTCTTCAACCAACCGATGAACCAGCCCACCCAAATCTCCTCTTGAAACTAGTGACCACCGGCTACTATTTTCAGTCCAAAACGAGAGCAGCAACAATGAGGAAGAGTTTCTGCTTTTTCTGTTTGTTCTTTGGTTGTCGTCAAAAAACAGCGGTGTTTAGTTGAGTTTGAGTTCCGTTAAACCCCGTTCGTAAGTCGCTTGCTCCATTAATTGGGTCTGTTCAGTTCCGTTCGAGATTCCGGCGAGATTCCGGCGAGATTCCGGTGCTGCTACATTTTCTGTTCGAGTCCGTGTCTGTTAGTCAAGCGTCGAAACAGTGTTGTGAATGAAGCTGTGTTTCATCTAAAGTTCAGGTTCATATTTTTAGATTTGTTTCTTCTCTCAACCTTGATTAATTTTGAAAAGATTCGTCATTTTTATGTCTCAACCAATATGTTTTATGTTGTAAGAATGAAATGTTCCACCTCAGTTATGTGCCTATATTAGCTGTATTTTTCCCATTAGAAATTAAAATGAATGAGAAAAGGAAGAAAATTTGAGGATTGGTTCATATTTTAGACAAAATGCCTTTGCTTGATAGAGTTCAGTCAAAAAATGTAACACTGCCTAGCATTCCCATTGCAGACTTCATAAATTTCCTCCGAATAATCCAAAATTGAATATGGGTTCTTACATTGGCACGTTATTTTTGGTTTTAATTACTGAAGTATTGATAAGAATTTGTTCAACCGTCTGTTTCAGTAATTGGGCCTCTTAATAATGGGTTTGGTATTTGATAAATCGGATTTGCAAGATATTAAATAATTCGTAAATATTCGTAGTTTGCTTTAGGCACGTCTAATATACCATCATAGTTGCGTACACATTTGCATGACATAATTACGATTCTTTAAACAAAAATAGAGTATGCGTTCGCACAACTTCGGTCAAACTTTCTTAATAATAAAATTGTTTTTAATAGGCCGCTAAATTAAATTTAGTTCATATAGTCCGAGGTGTGCCATCCACAATTTAATCATTCATGGCCCTCGTATTAATCTTATGACTTAGATACAAAAATGAATAATGTTTGTAGCTTTCTTTAGGCATGATTTAATCTATAACCGTGATTGTGTACACGTTCACGTGACATAATTACGATTTTGAAAACAAAATCGTAGTATGCGTTCGCGCAACTTTGATTAAACCTTCTTAATATTAATAAAGCGTTATTAATTGTGGACACGTGCGCGTAACATGATTTTTTGACGCGCCAAATAAATGGGTACTCGTACGCGTGACCCGTTTCAAGACAATTTCTTAATTAAAAGAGGCAAATGCACTTAGGTTCTAAAATCAGTAATCAAACAATTTGTTTAAGCCATGTATGATCAAAGCGACCGTGCTAGAACCACAGAACTTGGGAATGCCTAACACCTTCTCCCGGCTTAACAGAATTCCTTACCCAAATTTCTGTGTTCGCAGGCCGTAAATAGAGTCAAACTTCCTCGATTCGGGATTTTAACCCGTGACTTGGGACACCATGAATTATCCCAAGTGGCGACTCTAATTTTAATTAAATAATCCCATTTCGATTGTCACTTAAATTGGAAAAACTCCCTTATACGCTTTCGGGGTATAGGAAAAAGGAGGTGTGAAACCTAGATTATGGGGATTAATCAAACCCTAATTAAAAAAGAAGAAGTTAAAACAAAAAAAATGAAAAACAATGAATTGAGCATACCAGTTGTGAGAGGAGTTGTTCATCCGGGAATGCATCATTAATTTCGAGACCATCTTTGGGTCTCCCCTCCTCTTCCAAGCGGGAGAAGTGGTCCGCCACTTGATTTTAACTTATTTTCCGATCAACAATCTCTAGGTCAAATTCTTGAAGAAACAAAACCCATCTCATCAATCTAGCTTTAGAGTCCTTTTTGGTCATCAAGTAACGGAGTGCTGCGTGATCAGTATGTATAATCACTTTGGAACCCATGAGTTAAGGCCTAAACTTTTCCATTGCAAACACAATGGCTAGCAACTCTTTATTCGTCACCGTATAATTAACCTGGGCATCATTCATAGTTTTGCTTGCATAGTACACTGGATGAAACATCTTGTTCACCCTTTGCCCCAAGACCGCTCCTACCTCAACGTCACTAACTTCACACATGAGCTCAAATGGCAAGCTTCAATTAGGTGCAGTGATGATGGGAGTGGTAGTCAATCTATATTTGAGAAGCTCAAAAGCTTTCATGTGCACATCATTAAACACAAACTTTGCATCCTTATCCAACAATTTACACAAGGGATTCACCACCTTGGAGAAGTCCTTGATGAACCTTCGGTAGAACCCCGCATGCCCAAGAAAGCTCCTCATTCCTTTGACGGAAGTAGGATAAGTGAATTTTGTAATCACTTCAATCTTCACTTTGTCCATTTCGATACTGTTCTTTGAAATCTTACGGTCGAGGACAATGCCCTCCTCGACCATAAAGTGGCAGTTTTCCCAATTAAGCACTAGATTCGTCTCTTCACATCGGGCCAACACTTTGTCAAGATTACCCAAACATTATTCAAAAGAGTCACCCATAACACTAAAATCATCCATGAACACTTCTAAGAAGTCCTCCACCATGCCCATAAATATAGCCATCATACACCGCTGAAATATAGCCAATGCATTACACAAACCAAATAGCATCCGTGCGAATGCAAAGGTACTATACGGACATGTGAAAGTGGTTTTCTCCTAGTCCTCCGGTGCAATCAAAATTTGGTTGTATCTTGAGTACCCATCCAAAAAGCAATAGTAGGAACGCCCGGCAAGTCTATCCAACATTTGGTCAAGAAAGGGCAATGAAAAATGATCTTTGCGGGTCACTTTATTTAGCTTCCGGTAGTCCATGCATACCCTCCATCCGGTGACAGTCCTAGTGGGGATCAACTCATTTTGCTCATTTTTGACCACAGTCATACCCCTTTTTTCGGCACACATTGTACCGGTGAAGTCCATGAACTACCTGAGATGGGGTATACAACCCCTGCATCTAGCCACTTGATAACTTCCTTTTTGACGACCTCTTGCATAGCCTCGTTCAAGCTCTTTTGATGTTCCATAGAGGGTTTGGAATCATCCTCAAGTATAATCTTGTGCATGCAAAAGGCGGGGCTTATCCCCCGAATATCAGTAGAGTCCATCCAATTGCCTTATTCCTTCGTTGGAGCGCCTTGAGGGTGGAATCTACTTGCACATTAGTTAAGCACGTAGAAAGAATAACAGGTAAAGTTGAACAAGGGCCTAAGAATTCATACCTAAGGTGAGGAGGCAAAGGCTTCAACTCCAATATGGGAGGTTCCTCGATTGAGGGCTTTGTTGGTGGGGTATTTCTGTTCTCAACATCCAAGGAAAGTTTACGGGGCTCGTAGGAGTAAGAACCCAGTCCTTGCAAGGCATTGACATACTCTACCAAGCCTTCATCCTCAGTCACATCATGGTTCAACAATATAGCTTCCAAAGGACCCTCCACATTGATCATGGCACCTGTGTCATCAACTATCACCTCCGTCACTAGATCCACAAAAGAACAAACCTCAGTACTATTCGGCTGCTTCATTGATTTGCACACATAGAAGACAACTTTTTTGTCACCCATCGGATAGGTGAGCTCCCCTGCTTCCACATCAACCAATGCCTTCCCTATTGCTAGGAAAGTCCTGCCCAATATTATCGGTACTTCATAGTCAACTTCGCAATCGAGAATTACAAAATCCGCAGGCAAAATAAACTTGTCAACCAGGACAAGAACATCATCAATAATACCAAACGACCTCTTCATTGTTCTATCCGCCATTTGCAATATCATTAAGTAGCTCTTGGTTTATCAACACGAAAAGTATTGAATACAGAGTAAAGCATCAAATTTATACTTGCTCCCAAATCACATAAGGCCTTTGTAAAATCTGCACTCCCAATGGTATATGGAATAGTAAATGCACCGGGATCTTCAAGCTTTGGAGCCATCGAGTGAACAATGGCACTCACTTGATGAGTCATTTTGATGGTCTCTCAATCCATAGATCTCTTTTTAGTTACCAAGTCTTTCATAAACTTGGAATATCCCGACATTTGCTCAAGAGCTTCCACCAAGGGCACATTGATCGACAAACTTTTCATCATCTCAATAAACTTCTTGAACTGGTTTTCAATATTATGCTTTGCAAGTCTTTGAGGGTAAGGTGGAGGAGGCCTTGGCAAGGGAGCCTTGGCTTTAGGCATTACCGTTTCCGGCATGTCTATCACGTGTTCACGTCATTTTGAGTCTCCTCCTCATTCTCATGAATATCAATTCTCACCTCACCTTCCAACTTCTCTTCACTCACTTGCTCATCAACTATTGGATCATCATCATTTTGCACTTCAACATCATCACTAACAACTTCCTTTTGCTTGGAGGTACTTGCTTCACTTGTGGTCACCATCATTGCATGGCCGGTATTGTTCCCACCCTTTGGGTTTACTACCGTGTCGCTAGGTAGTGACCCCTTAGGGTGAGTGTTCAAAGCTTGCAAAATCTGGCCAAGTTGGACCTCTAGGTTGCGGATAGAAGTATTATGGGATGCCAATTGGGCATCAGAGTCGACGTTCTTCTTTATCATTTGCTCAAATATTGACTCAATCTGTCCTGTCTCATTGTTGGACGAGCTAGGACCTTGGGATGGAAATGGAGGTGGATTGTTTGGTTGTTGAAACATTGGAGGCTTTTGAAAACCCGGCCCCGATTACCTTGATTACCGTTATTCCAACCCCCTTGGTTGTTGTTGCTACTCCAATTGCTATTGCTAACCCAATTCTGGTTGTTGTTCCACCAATTGTTGGAGTTGTTGTTGTTATTGTTCCAATTTCCTTGGCCTTTGTTGCCCCAACTCTTATTATTCCCTGGCAATCTGCATTGTTGATTTGGAGCATTACCCCGTTGTCCTTGATAGTTGTTGGTATACAAAACCTCTTCACTTTGCTCACCATACTCATCATCCTGGTTGTAACCACTACTACCTTGCTCATATTGATCTTGATTGCCTTGCATTTATTGCTCATGTTGTCTCCTTTTATTTACCAATAGATTAACCCCTTACATTGTGTTTACTTGCTTTGGTCCCTGAATCTGCTGAAGTTGTGCTTTGGCTAACTGGTTCATGGTTGTTGTTAACTCAACCATGGATTATCCGTGGTCTTGAAGTTCTTTGTGAAGGTTTATGACATGAGGATCCCCGTGAGGAACATTTGCTGACTCTGCCAAGCTGAGGAAGTGTCAGCCATCTCATCAAGAATCTCACAGGCCTCAGCATAAGGCAGCTTCATAAAATTACCCCTGATAGCTGGTTTACCACACATTGATTGGTCGTGTTTATACCCTGATAAAATGTCTGTTAGATCATTGCTTCAGTCATATCATTGTTAGGGCATTCCTTGACCATAGTTCTATATTTATCCAAGATTTCATGAAGGGGTTCATTTGGTTCCTGTTTAAAAGCTAAGATCTCATCCCTTAATGCAGCCATATGTCCTGGTGAGAAAAACTTGGCTATAAACTTGTCGGCCAACTCATCCCACGTAGTGATGGAATGGTTGGGGAGTCTTTCGAGCTAGTCCAAAGCTTTCCCTCTAAGTGAAAAAGGGAACAATCTCAGTTTCAATGCATCCTCTGACACATTTGTCTGTTTGCTTCCCCAGCAGGTATCCACAAAGCCCTTTATATGTTTATTATGCATTCTGATGGGGAGTGCCCTCTTTGCTCCAATAAGGTCAACATGACATTTGTCATCTGGAAATTGCCCGCACGGATTCAGGGTGGGACAATTGCACTTGTGTAACCTTCATTTGGAAGAACCCGAAGAGCTACTCTTGGAGGAGTTGGGGGAGGGTCTGGAATATTTTCATTGGCCTGGCGGCCTCTTGTTAGAGCTTGAGGTACTAGAGGCACCTCATCTTCAGCATTATCATCTACCTCCTTCCCCAAGAGAACATTTCCGATAGGATCATTATTTGCCATTTTATACCTGAATCGATTAACTCACACAAGTTAGTAAAACAGAAGGAAAGAAAAATAAGACACACAACTAGTCAGATAGATAGACAAAGTCTAGCCAAAACCATTTAACTCTCGGGCAATGGCGCCAAAAGGTGATCGGCTCCAACCCTGCACCACTATATAATGGCGAGGAGTGATCGATGCAGCTTTTACCCGAAAGGTCGGGATCTATTTCCATAGGGAGTTAATATTGGTTTGGAGTTGGGTTTCTATCTAATATAGCTACGCGTTTTGCTTTTAATTGCACTTCTAACCATGCTTGGATTTATTTCTATTCTACTTTTAATGCTATTGATTGCTGAAAATAATTTAAGTACAATATTTTTGTAAGGGTTTTCTCAATTGATAAAAAGCACTAGGAAAGTAATTTACACCTAGGCGAGTATCTAATGGGATCTAAAATTTATGACAAGCTTGTTATATTTGGGGTCGTGATATAACCTTTATACATAATTACTCACTCTATACCTCTCGGAGTTTGAGTGACTTTTCCCTAATTGGGTGTTCAAACAATGCAAGTAAAATTGGATCAAGTCGGGTATTACTATCTCTAAGTTTAACCCTTAATTGGGGCTATCAATCTCTTGAATGCACCCCAATTCCTTGTTAGCCTAATTTTTCTAGACTTACTTCCTCTTTCTCAAGAAGGGTCTAAGTCATAGAGGCACGAATTAGTGTTTGCAACCACTAATTCTACAACTAAAGCATGAATCAAGCTAAATATCACTAGCCCATAAACAATTAAGCCCTAAAAATGAAGATCCATTAAATACCCACATTAGGGTTGAGTCACAACCCTAGCTAATGGGTTTAGCCACTCATAATCAAGGTATAAATCAAAGATGAAGATGAAATATAAGTCATAAAAGTTGATTACATGAATAAAATCAAAAAATAATAGCTAAAGCTGCTCTAAAATTACTCTAAATGGTAAGTACGGCTGTTCACGAGTTCCCTCATACAAAAAATAACCTAAAAATGTGAAAAAGTTCTATTTATACATAGCTGAATTTACTGGACAAAAGTACCCCTATAGAGGTTCCGCTATTAGCGAAATACTAGGCGCCTCAGCGCATTGACTTTCGCGGCCGCACAAAAGCAGGCACGGACTGCGTTTATTCTCTTTTGTGCTTGGTCTAGACTTGATTTCGTGGGGAGCATAAAAGATACCACCTCAGCGTTAGCATCAACCATGGCCACACAATTTAGACACGGACCGCGCTCCTCAGTTAGGCTCACTTTGTAGGGTCTCTGAACCTTAATCGACGCTCTTAGTAGAAATACTTTTGCGGCCGCATCAGGTATTCCGCGGCCGCAGTTTTTCATTGTGGTCAGCGGTCTCTATTGCACCCCAAAACACCTTCTCTGAATCTCAATTCCGCAGACCGCGTAATTGTGGCCGCTTCAGCGGTGGACCTTCCGCGGCCACTCTTTTCCTCCGCAGTCAACGCTTTTATCTCAGCTTTGATCTTGTGCAAATTTAACTCCTTCATGAGTTGGTTATGGCTTTCTTGCCTCATTTTGACCAAACCCTGCAGACAAGCACAATAAGTTAGTTTTCGGGAATACTTTTACACATTTTTGATCCAAAGCCTGAGCAAAAGAGAGCATAAAATAGGCTAGAATCCATAGTTATCAATGCCGTGCCATTGTTTATATATTATCATGTGAGGGAGAGTGTAAAGCACGAAGGGTGATGCCATGCCATATTATTGAGAGTAAAAGCACGAAGGGTGATGCCATGCCATGTTATTTGAGTGTAAAACACGAAGGGTGATGCCGTGCCATGTTATGAGAGTGTAAGCACGAAGAGTGATGTTGTGCAATTTTATTTATACTGTTATGCTTTCATGTCATCGTGAGGTCATGGCACGATGGGTGTTTCTATACAGGTGAGGATGAGGGACATGCATTATGACGTGATATCTATTTTCTCGTGTATATGTTCATGTCTTTACCTGGAGCAGTTATTGTCGTAATCTTAGATATTATGTGACTTGTTGCTATTGTTCTGTCATTTGTCTCTATATCAATTGTTGTTGTGTCGCTCATATCTTCTGCTTGTTTAACTTGTGAATATCATGCCTATTTTCCTGCTTTATAATTACACTCATGTCGTATCTATTCTGCTGCATTTTGGTACAAGCCTTCCACTATGCTAGTCACTCATGCTTCTACTTGTTAACTTGTAATGATCATGTTCTTCCTTCTTGTTTGTTATATCTGTACTTAAGCCTCCATCATGCTAGTTAGTTGAAGTTGATATTCCTTGTTCCCAATTGCTGTCATTACTCACATGCTTTCCACCTAGTCTTTTACTGTTGTTCATATAGTTAGTTATCCTTGTTCATTATTGCTACTCGCGTATTCCCTACCTTGTGATTTTTGTGATCAGTATTTCTGTCATCTGGTTGGTTCTGTTATACATATATTGGGTGAGGATGAGATAAAGAATGAAGGGTGTTGCCGTGCAATTGACTTGATATCTGAGTACATACCTCATGCTATGAAAGTTAAGAATTGACTGTTGCGTATTATTGGTTTCATTATAAGGAAATGATTGGTCAAGGTATTTGAAAACGCCAAATTGTGATCTCTGTTAATACTCGGTTATTGTTTTTCTTGCGTATCCATTTCGTGTGTTCTTCTCGATTATATTGTGGTGTTGTTCTATTTCTGATTCACAATATAGGTTTTATCAGTAAGCATCTATTAACTAAAAATCCTCGACACTACTTCGACAAGGTTAGACAAAATACTTACCAGTACATAGGGTCGGTTGTACTGATACTACACTTATATACATTGCGTACAGATTTTAGGAGCGGAGCTACTGGTGATGTCGGGTGCTGACTCTGAAGATGTTCATGCTTTCGGGATATAGTTGCCACTTGTCCTTGGTAGCTTAGGTTTTACTAATCTGTTATGTAACTTTCAAACAAAACGTGTAATTATTTGCATCAGTTTTGAAAATTCTAAGTCTTAGAAACTCATGAGTCGTACTACTAGTTCTTGGATAAATTTGTAAATGTTCGGATAAGTCTTTTCTATTTTCCTATAATCTCTTTTGGACTGTATTTAAGGTTAGTTGGCTTACCTAGCAGATCGAGTTAGGTGCCATTAAGACCAGTGATTTTTGGGTCGTGACAGCAAACGTCGGGCAGCTACCTTGGAATCTCTCAGAAGATCAACTGTACGAAGAAATCAATACCCACCGTGTCCAAAAATACCTGGATCTGCACACGAAGTGCAGGGTGTAGCGTGAGTACAACCAACTCAGTAAGTAACAATACTAAATAAAGAGCTAAATATAGTGACAAGCTACACAGTTTTAGTTCAATATCAGTAATCTTAACATAGGAAAGTAGGCATGCTTTCAAGTCCGACAATTTAAGTCACATCAGTTAATTCATGTCAAGTTCAAGTAAAATAGGATGCAATATCTCTCGAAAATTTCAAAACAGTGATATATGGCAGCTGAGTGCAACAATAATGAAATCAAATGCGTCCTCTCAGAGCCACAATCACTCAGTCCTCCCATTCACTCCAACCTCACAATTACCCATTCCTCACAGTCAGTCATTCCTCTCAGTCGCTTAGCACTCACACTCAGTAGGTACATGTGCTCACAGGGGGTGTGTACAGACTCCGAAGGAGCTCCTTCAGCCCAAGCGCTATATCAAGCCAATCATGGCATACATCAATGAAACATGCTGCAAAATGAAGCCCGATCCCATGAATCCTCACAATCTCCTCAGCCTCACTCAGTCATCAACCTCTCCAGTCTCTCGGGCTCTCAGAAATCATAAATATCAGCCTAAACAACAATGATATGATGTATCAACAAGGAATAATAGAGACTGAGATATGATATGCAAGTAAAACTGAGATTGAGTACAAATAGCAATTAGTAGGTAATTCAATATGTAACACGGCCCTGTGTGTCCCAACAGTAGCAACATATAGCCAAAACATGATTTCTAACATGATTTACAATCCAATTTCTATAACACATTGAGAGCATACAACTAGCAACAAATTATTCAACTTCACAGTTCCATGGAATGGACCAAGTCACAATTCCTGCAGTACACGCCCACAGGCCCGTCACCTAGCATGTGCGTCACCTCCAAACCAATCACAAAACACATAGTACAGGGTTTCATACCCTCAGAACCAGATTTAGATCTGTTACTTACCTCAATCCAAGCAAATCTCTACTCTAATATGCCTTTGAATCGCAAATCAGCCTCTAAACACCTCAAATCTAGCCACAAACAATTCGATACAATCAACACGGGCTAAAAGGAATCAATTTCACTAAAATTATGAAGTTATTAATCAAAATCTAAAATCGACTCAAAGCCGGCCCCCGAGCCCACGTCTCAAAATTCGACAAAAGCCATAAAATCCAAACACCCATTCAACCACGAGTTCACCCATACCAAAATTACTCAAATCCGATATCAAAATCCAATTCAAGCCTAAAAATTCTAGCCTAGGAACTCTTCTTCATTTTCCCCAATTTTCCACCCCAAATCACAAATTTAATGAGGGAATCAAAGGCATAATTATGGAAATTAACAAAAACTAGATAGGAATTATTTACCCCGAACACCCACGCGGAAATCTCTCCAAAAATCTCCTTTTACCGTGCTCCCAAATCAATTTTGTGTTATGAACTCAAAACCCTCGTTTTTGAAACTTATAATCTGCTAGTTACGCCTTCATCGGGAACGTGACCTTCACCTTGCGTTTGCGTAGCACAATTTCGTATGCTGCCCAAAACCTCCTTTGCAAACGCGTTCATCCACTCGCAAACACGATGCTTTATTGACCACTTACTTCGTGAATGCGACAACCCTTCCGCGAACACGTAGAACAAATGTGTGGTGTCCCAGCTGCCTCCTCTCTTCTTCACAAACGCGTGACCATTCTTGCGTTCGCAATGCACACACTGCCCAAACCTTCGCGAACGCGACCCCCTCTTCTCAAACATGAAGAGAAAATCCTCATTAGCCTCCAGGTACACTTTGCAAACGCGAAGCCTTCCTCGCGAACGCACAAGAGGAAATCACTAACAACAAACACCAGCAGTCTTTAGCCAAAATGCCAAGTCCAAAAATGATCCGCTAACCAACCGAAACTCACTCGAGGCCCCCAGGACCTCAACCAAACATACCATCAAGTCCCAAAATATCACACGAACTTAGTCGAGACCTCAAACCACCTCAAACAACATCGAAAACATGAATCGTGCATAGATTCAAGCTTAACAAACTTTGAACTTCAAATTTCTACCAACGACGCCAAAACCTATCAAATCATATCTGATTGACCCTTAATTTTGCACACAAGTCACAAATGACACAAGGGACCTACTCCAACTTCCGTAATTAGAATCCAACCCCGATATCAAAAAGTCCACTCCTAGTCAAACTTCCCAAAAATTCAACTTTCGCCATTTCAAGCCTAATTCAACTACAAACCTCCAAATCATAATCCGGATACGGTCCCAAGCATAAAATCACCCAACAGATCTAATAGAATCATAAAAACTCCATTCCGGAGTCATTAACACATAGGTAAATATCTGGTCAAACTAAGTGTCTCAATTAACTACAAAATCCCCTCGGACCCGAACCGACTAACCCGACAAGTCATATAACAACTGTAAACCACAAAATAAGCAGTAAATGGGGCAATGAGGCTACAACTCTCGAAATGACTGGATGGGTAATTACACGGGAAGCCATTTTATAAGCCCTACCTCATCCCCCACACCCCAAAACACAAAACTTACTCTAGAAAGGGAAGCTCTCAAGAACCTAACTCCTCAAAGGTCCCTCCACCATACAAGGTAGGTTTTAATGGTGATTCTAAGTTAAATTCAAGTCTCAAACACCTTATCAACATGGGTAAACCCTTTAAATCATTAGATATCCGATTGGGACATTATTGTTGAGAAAATAAACGCTAGAACTCGAATTCAAGAGGATTGAACGACAAAAAGGTAATATCTTCACCCTATAATTGATTATAGCATTGGATTAATGATTATAGACTCTATGTTCATGAGATATGAGTTTATGGGATTGATAGAAAAGCATGAATGGTTATACGTTTGGGTTGTTGATTATTAATTAAAGGTGTTGTTTATCTTATGGGTGATGAGGAATGGTATTGATTATAAGAAATTTGAGATTTTAGAATTTTCTAGGAGCAAGAGAATGGGTTGTTGGGTGTAGAAATACCATCAATAAGGGCTATGAAACTTTATGCCCACCAAGTATTTGAGAAAATGCCTAAGTGACCAAAACATGAGTATTATTGCTAATATGGAATCCCTTTGACTCCTATTGCTATAGATTAAAATTGAAAGGGTGGGTGAACGTTGTATTACGCTCAAGAACAGGAAGTTAAGGTATGTGAGGCTAACTCTCTATGTTTGGGAATGTTAATAATTCTCCCTACACTATGTTTCTTTACGACGTTACTAATTGCCTCATAGATATAGTTAAGCCTAGTTTCTTGAATAGTTGTAGAACTTCTATTCTCTAACTTCGTAATTCGTTCATGACTTTCATTCCGAACGTTGTGAGCTCAGTACGTAATCAATGTAGACTTGAGTTTGATGCCTATGAGTCTCAGTCTAGATTACTCAGCATGTCATAAACAGTTGAAGTTTTAGTTTTTATAATCAGCTCATGAATACATGTCTTAGTCTAGTTGTATTCAGTATTCTAGTATCATGTAACTCAATATGATTCAGTATTTAAGCATCACATATTACAATATGATTATTAGTTCCTGAATTTAAATCCCTAAATGTTGAACACCTATATTTGGGCCTGAGGCTGTAGTTTATGCTTTATGCATGTTTGGGCCTGAGGCAACAGTTTATGCTTTATGCATGTTTGGGCTAGAGGCCGCAGTTATGCATACGTATATTTGGGCCTGAGGCCGTAGCTTGTGCATATATATATTGGTCCCGAGGCCATAGTTTATTCATATAAATAGGTGGTTCATAATTCAGAAGAGGGAGTATTCATATCCTTACTTCCTTGTTCAGTTATCAGTTATCATTTTAGTTATCAGCTCAATTTCAGCTTCACCATTTATAGTTCTTTCTTTTAGTTGTTTTATATACCAGTGCAATTCAAATGTACTGATGTCCTTTTCGCTCGGGGACTGCATCTCATGATGCAAGTAATGATATTCAGGTTGAAGATTCAGAGCTTTAGGATTCTTGTACCAGCTATTTGGTGAGCCCTAGTTCTTTCGAGGCATTATCATTACTTTACAGTTTTTCAGTATTTACAGACAGTCAGTATTCTCAATACTTCATTAGAGGCTTCACAGACTAAAGAAATAGTTAGACAGAGTTGTAGTCTTTTCATATTAATCAGTGTTGGCTACAGATATGTTTTAGACTTATAATAGTGTTTCTTTACTTGATTTATCACTTTCAGTATATCAACATGTTTTAGTTTATCTTCCACATTCAGTATGTTATGATATCACATATTGATTCAGCCAGCCAGTTGGTTTTCTTAGTCGCATGTAGTCAGGCACTGGTGTAGTGTTACGTCCATGCCAAGGTTCGGGGCGTGATAAAGCTTGGTATCAGAGCATTAGGTTCAAGCGTCCTAGGAAGTTTACCGTGTCCAGTGGAGTTTCCTTTATAGGTATGTGCTGGCCATGTATATAAATGGTTAACTACTAAGACATTCAGGATTTTTTTATTGTTTCTACTCTAGATCGTGCTATAAAGCTTAGAGCAATAGGTAACCTTCTCTTCCTATCAAACTCTGCACGTATCGAATGGCCAAGTGACAACAAAAAAAACCAAGGCTCTAGAGATGATGATTGCCTATTGGGATATAATTATGGAGTACATGTTGATAACAAATGAGACTTGAAAGGATATAATAGATAGTAGTATATATTAGAGCATAACCTTATCAGAAAGTACAAAAGCAGATATTATGTTTTATGGTTATCAATTTATCTCAGTTACTAGTTGTACAATCTCTCAGTTAACAGGTTTATGGTCATTTAGTATGCCAACATTCAATTATTCAGTTACCATATCTCCAATTTTCAATGTATCCAAATAAAGGTGACTTGTGAGTATACAGTGATGCTAATGGATGCTAAAAGAAAACGTAAGTAACAGTGATTATAGCGAAATCTTCTCATATTTTAGGTCTGAATTAAGACCCAAAACTCACCGGATGGTGCAGGAAGTGATTTATCAGATGATGGTATACTCTGAAGGATACGTTTGTGTATGGTAGTCATATGTGTTCTACCTCACAGAACAATTCTTTTTTTAATTCTTGAAAATGGAACCACAGGTGGGATGCTGGTAGTTTAGATGTCAGACCCCACAGTGTAACAGGTTAAGAAATTAACCACAACGGGTATATAATTGATCACTATAGTTTCACATAGAAAAGAGCCTAAGAGACAAATACCTAGGAATCAAAACATTGGTTATTACCAATGATGTATTTTTTTGTACGACTCATACAGATGACTAAGAAGATATGATGTACGAAATGAGAACCAAGAGCAGCTGATACTGAATTTCAGGGGATGATTTTAAGTTGTTTAGATTTATTCAAGTCAGAACTAGAAAGTACCCTGTTAGTATATTAATACAAGAAGTAGTTATTATTGTGAGATAAAAGATATAACAGTTCTCCTTTAGGTGATGTGACTCTGTGTTTAGGCTGGATGTTTATAGTCTGTTATGATTTTAAATTGTAGAGAAATTTTAAGGTTAGATATTCCAATTTCGTTTAAGATAGATGAAATTTCCCCAAGTATGATCCATGGACATAGTTTTAAAAAAAGATAGTATGCGACCATAGAACATGGTCGGATGGTGAGAGAAGTTAAGAATAACCTTATGCTTCACTTTATTTATTCAAAGCAGAACTAGAAAATATGATGCTACCAGTGGTTAGTAAAAGAATAGTAAGTACGTTTTGAGTAGATACAGTGAACTAGCAATTTCAGCAGAGCTAGTAGATGTACGATTTGATTTGCTTAGCTAGGTTAATGTAACAAACCGGCTGGTCATTTCATGATTTATCGCTCTGTTTCCCCCATTTTTGCTTCTTATTACCTTGTTTAGCTGTATTATGTGTTATCGGGTTGGTTGGCTCGGGTTCGGAGAGGTTTTGATAAGGTTTGAGACACTTAGTCTCTATTGAGTAAACTTAAGTTGGAAAAGTCAACCGGATATTGACTAATATGATAAAGGGATCATATGTGAGTTACGATGGTTTGGATAGCTTTGGGAGGTGATTTGGGACTTAGGAGAGTGATCGGAATGTGTTTTGGAGGTCCGGAGTAGATTTAGACTTGAATTGGCAAAATTGAAATTTTGGCGTTTTTCGGTTGGTAGGTGAGATTTTGATATAAGGGTCGGAATGGAATTCTGGAAGTTTCGGGTTTGGTTGAGGTCCCAAGGGCCTCAGGGGAGTTTCGGGTGGTTAAACAGATCATTTCATGTTGAAGGAAATTGCATAAAAACTGTTGTTGGTGTTGCAATTTTTTGACCTTCGCGTTCGCGATGCATGTCCCGCATTCACGAAGGGTTGGGATGTGAGGCTGTGAAGTTGGCCTTCGCGTTTGCGAAGGTGATCCCGTGATCGCTAAGGGTTGATATCAATGGTCGTTGCATTCGCGAGGGATTAGCTGCATTCGCGTAGAGGAAAGGCGAGCAGCTGGGTCCAGGTTAATTTGTTCATCGCGTTCGTGGATGGGGAGTCGCGTTCGTGGTGAGTTGGGAAGCTAAGACTTCGTGTTTGCATACAGGGAATCGCGAACGCGATGAAGGAAAAAGTGGTCAACATAAGTTTGTGCTTCGCGAATGTGAGGCATTGATCATGTTCACGAAGAAGGATTTTGAATAGCTGGGCAGAATGTTTTAAAAGGCCATATCCGCGATTTTGGGTCTAAGTTTCAGCATTATTGGGCGATTTTAGAGCTTTTTGAGGAGGATTGAAGAGGGAATCAAGGGGGAACACTTGGAGGTAAGATTTATGGTCTTAATACTCAATCCTAATGTGATTTATACTTAATTAATCATGGAATTTGTGGAATTTAAGCCTAAAAATTGGAAGTTAGGCCTTGGAAATTGAAGACCTAAATCTAGGGATTTGAGGGGTCATTTGTGGTCGGATTTTGATGTATTTGATATGTATGAACTCGTGAGGGTGTAAGGATTCTAGTTTTGTGATTTTTATCTTAATCCGAGACGTGTGCCCAGGGGTTCGAGTTTGGCCAATTCTGGATTTTGTGTTGTAATTTAATTACTTTCGAGTGGGCTTTGTTCCCTTAGCATATATTGATGGTTATGTACTGATTTTGGTTAGATTTGGAGCATCTGGAGGCCAATTCCAGGGGCAAAGGCATCGCGGGCTAGAGTTTGGACCGGATAGAGGTAAGTAATGATTGTAAATGCTGTCTTGAGGGTATGAAACCCTAGATTTCACATCATTGTGCTATTCTGAGGTGACGCACATGCTAGAAGACGAGGGTGGGGTCGTCCACCTTGGGGATTGCGACTTAGTCTATCCCCTATGACTGTTTATCTGCGTATTTGATTGAAAACTATTTGTTATCATCATGTTTTGGGTTGAATGCCATATTTGGGCCTCGTGCCAACTGTTTTGGACCCTTAGGGAATTTTTAATACTATTCCTCATTGTCTTGACTTTATATTTGTACTCAGTCAAGCTATATTCTACTGTTTTCATAACTCAACTATGTTTACTCTATTTTGACATTTTAAATGATATTTTGGGCTGAGCATCATATTTTACTGTGCCCTAGTGATTTTTAGAGATTTCTGACTGAGTAGGGGTGATGGCCTGCATTATGAGGTTATTATGGGATCAGGCTGTGCGTCGCAGCGGTATTGTGCTGATTCATGATTTTTAGGCCGAGGGCCTGAGTTGTACGCCACGAGGTGGCTTGATAGGAGGCCGAGAACCTGTTTGATTATGCCATGATATGGCTTAATATTGCGCTTGGGCCGTAAGGGGACCCTTCCGGAGTCTGTACACCCCCAGTAAACATGGGTACACAGTGTGAGATGTGGTATAGCCCGAGGGGCTGATGTTGTTCCATTTTATTTCCCGAGGGGTTGATACGAGTGATTGTGAGATAGCCCAAGGGGCTGATTCTGTTGGTATTTTGCCCAAGGGGCTGACTTTATGTGTCTATCTTTTCTCACTACTTTTTCATTTACTCGTTTAAACTGCTAAAAGATGTTTCAAAGAGGTTTTTACTCGACTAAGATGTTTCTACATGCTTTTACTATTTTATTACATTGTTCTAGTGTTATACATCCTCTTTGTAGCATTTTGCTGTGATTTACGTGTTTTCTTATCGCTCAGTTGCCTTTACTTTTATTACTTACTGAGTTGGCGTACTCGCATTACTCCCTACACTCTGTGTGTAGATTCTGGAGTCTCGGGTCACACTAGCGAGGACTGATTGCTTCCAGTAGGCTGTTCGGAGTTTACTAGGTAGCTGCTCGGCGTTCGCAGCCCAGTGCTTCTCCTTTTTATCTTTATTTTCCTTGTACTAGCTTTGTAATAGACTGTGTAGTCCTTTTTCATCTCTTAGACGGATGTTAGATGCTTATGACTGGTGACACCCCAATGTCGGGCTGTGTTTATTTTTGCATTTGTTCTATTTCACTCTATTTTGGGATTTATCACCTATTAATGACTTAAGTATGAATTATTATAACTGTTAATTGGTTTGGGGGTTTGTGTTGGCTGGCCTTGTTTCACGATAAGCGCCATCACGACTGGGTCCGGTTTAGGATCATGACAAGTTGGTATCAGAGCCTAGGTTATATAGGTCTCACGAGTCATGAGCAGGTTTAGTAGAGTCTCGCAGATCGGTACAAAGAAGTCTATATTTATCCTTAGGAGGCTGCATGACCATTAGGAAACTTCATATTCTTGAAATTCTTGTCGTGCGAATCTGTTAATCCAAGTACTAAACTTCTGTTATTCGATTCTCTCACAGATGGTGAGGACACGAGCGACCAGTCGGGATGGACAACCACCAGTGCCACCAGCTGGGGCCACTAGAGGCCTAGGACGCGGTCGAGGCCGTGGTAGGGGCAGGGATATAGCCCGCACAATAGCTAGGGAAGCACCTGCAGATCCACCAGCCGCCTCAGTTCAGGATCAGGTCCCAGTTGTGGATGCTCCAACAACACTAGCTCAGCACCAATTGTGCTCATTGTGATTCCAAGTCTTCAGAAGGCCCTGGCTCAGATTCTATCAGTATGCACTGGCCTAGCTCAGGCGTTCTCAGTTACTGCAACTGTAGCTACTTCTCAGAACAGGGGAGGTACTCAGACTCCCATCGCTCGCACACCTGAGCAGGTCGTGCAGGGACTTCAGACATCGGAGGCACCTCTAGCCCAGCCGGTTGTAGCTGTTCAGGACTATATAGCTCCTTCTATGCCAGAGGACAAGCAGCAGGTTAGAGAGGTTTGGTAGACTTCAGCCTCTGACTTTTAGTGGTGCAGAGGGCTTGGATGCCTAGGGTTTCTAGGACAGGTGTCAGAGGATTCTTCATACAACGGGTATTCTGGAGACCAGCGGGGTCGCTTTCACTACTTTTCAGTTTTCTAGAGCTGCCTTCACTTGGTGGGAGGCTTGTGAGAGGCATAGGCCTGTTGGTGTAGCACCCCTTACCTGGCAGCAATTCTCCATTCTCTTTTTGGAGAAGTATTTGCCACAGTCTCGCAGAGAGGAGCTGCACAGGCAGTTCAAGTGGTTGCATCAGGGAGAGATGAATGTGACGCAGTATGAGATGAGGTTCTCGGAGTTACCTCGTCATGCTATTTGGTTGGTTCCTATGGAGAGAGAGAGGATTAGGAGGTTTGTTGATGGCCTCACGTATCAGCTTCGGATTCTCATGACCAAGGAAGATGGTGTCTGGTGCTACTTTTGAGGAGGTTGTTGATTGATATTGAGTCAGTTTGTCACCAGGAGCGAGATGAGAGGGAGGCCAAGAGGCTTTGGGGATCTAGTAGTTATGGTGGTGCTCCTTTAAGAGGTTATTTTCAGCACGGCAGAGGCCGTCCATTCAGACATGCTCAGTCAGCTCGCTAGGTTATCTATCGTAGGGCGTCATCGGGTCATGGTTCTCATAGTTCTCATCAGGGCCAATCATCACTCAGTGCCCTTCCAGCCTAGAGTTCATCCCGTGCTCCATCAGTTCAGGGCTCTTCTATGCTAGGTGCATCTGCTAGTCATTCCGGTGCTAGAGGTTCCCTTCAGTTCCCGTCTCCAGCACCTGGGAGTTGCTATAAGTGTGGAGAGTTGGGTCATATGTAGAGGCATTGTCCTTGTCGTCTTGAGGGTTCATCTCAGTAGAGGAGTCAACCATCGGCTTCAGTGCCAGTTACTTCACCACCACCCACCCAGCCAGCTAGGGGTGGAGGTCAGTCAGCTAGGGGTCTCCCTAGAGAAGGAGGTCGATTAGGCGGGGGTTAGGCCCATTTCTATACACTTCCAGCTAGACCTGATTTTATCACTTCAGATGCTGTGATTACATGTATTGTCTCAGTATGGTGCAGAGATGCCTCTGTATTATTTGATCTCGGTTCCACTTTTTCATATGTGTCATCATATTCTACTCGTTATTTGGATACGCCCCGTGAGTTTCTTGTTACATTTGTTCAGGTATCTACTCTGGTGGGTGATATTATTGTTATAGACCGTGTGTACCGGTCATGTATGGTAACTATTGGGGGTCTAGAGACCCTAGTGGATGTTTTATTATTATGTTTGGTAGACTTTGATGTTTATATTGGGTATGGATTGGCAATCTCCGTGTCGTGCTATTTTGGACTATCATGCTAAGATAGTAACTTTGGCTATGTCGGGTGTGCCACGGATTGAGTGGCGAGGTTCGACTGATTATGTTCCCAGTAGGGTGATTTCATTCTTGAAGGACCAGTAGTTGGGAAAGCTTGTCTTTCATACTTAGCCTTTGTGAGGGATGTCAGTGCAGAGACTCCAAGTATTGATTCTGTTCCTGTACTCCTAGTACTTAGCCCTAAGCCCATTTCTATTCCACCGTATGGTATGGCACCAGCGTAGTTGAAAGAGTTAAAGGAGAAGCTTCAGGAACTCCTTGATAAGGGGCTTATTCGGCCTAGTGTGTCACCTTAGGGTGCGCCTATTCTATTTGTGAAGAAGAAGGATGAAACGATGAGGATGTGCATTGATTACAGGCAAATGAAAAAAGTAACAATCAAGAACAAGTATCCTTTGCCTCGTATCGATGATTTGTTTGACCAGCTTCAAGGAGCAAGAGTGTTCTCCAAGATTGATCTCCATTCATGTTATCACCAGTTGAAGATCAGGGACTCAAATATTCTTAAGATAGCTTTCAGGACCCGATATGGTCATTATGAGTTCTTGGTGATGTCTTTTGGGCTGATCAATGCCCCAATAACATTCATTAATTTGATGAATAGCGTGTTCCGGCCATATATCGACTCATTTGTCATAGTTTTCATTGATGATATTCTGGTATATTCGCGTAGTTAGGAGGAGCATGTAGAGCATTTGAGAGTTGTGTTGTAGAGATTGAAGGAGGAGAATCTTTATGCAAAGTTCTCCAAGTGTGAGTTTTGGCTCAGTTCAGTGGCTTTCTTAGGGCACGTGGTGTCCAGCAAGGGTATTTAGGTTGATCCAAAGAAGATAGAGGCGGTTCAGAGTTGGCCCAGACCGTCCTCATCCACAGAGATTCACAACTTTCTTGGTTTGGTAGGTTATTACCGCCGGTTTGTTCAAGGATTCTCATCTATCGCATCGCCCTTGACCAAGTTGACTTAAAAGGGTGCTCCATTTATGTGGTTGGACGAGTGTGAGGAAAGCTTTCAGAAGCTCAAGACTGCCTTGACCACAATTCCAGTGTTAGTTTTGCCATCAGCTTCAGGTTTATATACCATGTATTGTGATGCTTCAAGAGTTGGTATTGGGTGTGTGTTGATGCAGGAGGGTAGAGTTATTGCTTATGCTTCTCGTCAGTTAAAACCCCTTGAGAAGAACTACCCTGTTCATAATTTGGAGTTGGCTGCCATTGTTCGCGCGTTGAAAATTTGGAGGCATTATTTGTATGGTGTGTCTTGTGAGGTGTTTACTAATCATCGTAGCCTCCAACACTTGTTCAAGCAGAAGGATCTCAATTTCAGGTAGCGGAGATGGATGGAGTTGCTAAAGGATTATGATATTACTATTTTGTACCATCTGAGGAAGGCCAATGTGGTGGCCGATGCTTTGAGCCGGAAGGCGGTGAGTATGAGGAGTTTGGCATATATTCCTATTTGGGAGAGACCTCTTTTAGTTGATGTTCACGCCTTGGCCAATCGGTTCATGAGGTTGGATATTTCGGAGCCCATTCGGGTATTGACTTGTGTGATTTCTCGGTCTTCCTTATTTGATCGCATCAGAGAGCGCCAGTGTGATGATCCTCATTTGCTTGTTCTTAAGGACAAAGTTCAGCATGGTGATTCCAGAGATGTGACCATTGGTGATGATGGGGTGTTGAGGATGCAGGGCCGGATATGTGTGCCCAAAATAGATGGGTTTCGGGAGTTGATTCTGGTGGAGGCCCATAGCTCGAGGTATTCCATTCATCTGGGTGCCGCAAAGATGTATCAAGATCTGAGATAGCATTATTGGTGGAGGAGAATGAAGAAAGATATTGTGGGATTTTTAGCTTGGTGTCTCAATTATCAGCAGGTGAAATATAAGCATCAGAGACTGGGTGACTTGCTTCAGAAGATGGATATTCCAGAGTGGAAGTGGGAGTGGGCTCCCACGGACTTTGAAGAAGTTCGATGCTATTTGGGTGATTGTGGATCGGGTGACCAAGTCCGCGCACTTCATTCCTGTGAGTACTACCTATTCTTTAGAGCAGTTGGCAGAGATCTATATCTGGGAGATTGTTCATTTGCATGGTGTCCCAGTTTCCATCATTTTAGATAGGGGCACTCAGGTTACTTTACAGTTTTGGAGATCTGTGGAACGAGAGTTGGGTACTCAGGTTGAGTTGAGCACAATTTTTTACCCTCAGAAAAATGGGTAGTCCGAGCGCACTATTCAGATATTGGAGGATATGTTGCGTGTTTGTGTCATTGATTTTGGAGGGTCATGGGATCAGTTTCTTACCACTCCCGGAGTTTGCTTATAACAACAGTTACCAGTCGAGTATTCAGATGGCTCCATATGAAGCTTTGTATGAGAGGCGGTGTAGATCTCCAGTTGGTTGGTTTGTGCGGGGTGAGGCCAGGCTATTAGGTAAAGACTTGGTGCAGGATTCTTTAGACAAGGTGAAGGTGATTTAGGAGAGGCTTCGTACAATGCAGCCGAGACAAAAGAGTTATGCTGACAGGAAGGTTCAGGATGTGTCATACATGGTTGGTGAGAAGGTCCTGTTGAAGGTTTCACCCATGAAGGGTGTTATGAGGTTTGTGAAGAAGGCTAAATTGAGTCCTCGGTTCATTGGGCCTTTTGAGGTATTTCAGAGGATTGGGGAGGTGGCTTATGAGCTTGTTTTCACTCCCAGCTTATCGAGTGTGCATCCGATATTTCATGTTTCGATGCTCTGGAAGTATATTGGCGATCCGTCTTATGTTTTGGATATCAGCATAGTTCAGTTAGATGGTGATTTGACTTACGATGTGGAGCCGGTGGCTATTTTGGAGCGTCAGGTTTGAAAATTGAGGTCAAAGAATATAGCTTCACTGAGAGTGCAGTGAAGAGGTCGGCCCATGGAGGAGGCTACCTGGGAGACCGAGCGGAAGATGCGGAGCAGATATCCTCACTATTTTGAGGCTTCAGGTATGTTTCTTGACTCGTTCGAGGATGAATGTTTGTTTAAGAGGGGGAGGATGTAACAACCCGACTGGTCATTTCATGAGTTACTTCTCTGTTTCCCCCATTTCTGCTTCTTATTGCCTTTTCCAGCTATATTATGTGTTATCAAGTTGGTTGGCTCGGGTTCGGAGTGGTTTTGATAAGGTTTGAGACACTTAGTCTCTTTTGGGTAAGCTTAAGTTGGAAAAGTTATCCGGATGTTGACTAATGTTTTAAAGGGCTCGGATGTGAATTACGATGGTTTGGATAGCTTTGAGAGGTGATTTGGGACTTAGGAGAGTGATCAGAATGTGTTTTGGAGGTCCGCATTAGATTTGGGCTTGAATTGGCGAAATTGAAATTTTGCCATTTTCCAGTTGGTAGGTGAGATTTTGATATAGGGGTCAGAATGGAATTCGGACGTGGTTTGATAGACCTTTTGATCGAAAGCTGATTTTGGAAGTTTTTGGAATTCTTAGGCTTGAATCCGATGCAAATTTGGTGTTTTGATGTTGTTTTAAGTGTTCCGAAGGTTGGAACAAGTTTGAATGATGTTATGGGATATGTTAGCATGTTTGGTTAAGGTCCCGAGGGCCTCAGGAGAGTTTTGGGTGATTAAACGGATCATTTCATATTGAAGGAAATTGTAGAAAAATTGCTGTTGGTGTTGCAAGATTTTGACCTTTGCGTTCGCGATGCATGTCTCGCGTTCGCGAAGGGTTGGGATGTGAGACTGTGAAGTTGTCCTTCGTGTTACCAAAGGTGGTCCCACGATTTCGAAGGGTTGAGATCAATGGTCATCGCGTTCGCGTAGAGGAAATGTGAGCAGCTGGGTCCAGGTTGATTTGTTCTTCGCGTTCGCGGATGGGGAGTCGCATTCTTGGTGATTTGGGAAGCTAAGCCTTCACGTTCGCTTACAGGGATTTGCGAATGCAATGAAGGGAAAAGTTGTCAACATAAGTTTGTGCTTCGCAAACGCGAGGCGTTGACCGCGTTCGCGAAGAAAGATTTTGAATAGCTGGGCAGAATGTTTTAAAAGGCCATATCCGCGATTTTGGGTCTAGGTTTCACCATTGTTGGGTGATTTTAGAGCTTTTTGAGGAGGATTGAAGAGGGAATCAAGGGGGAACACTTGGATGTAAGATTTATGGACTTAATACTCAATCCTAATGTGATTTATACCTAATTAATCATGGAATTTGTGGAATTTAAGCCTAAATTGGAAGTTAGGGCTTGGAATTTGGAGACCTAAATCTAGGGATTTGAGGGGTCATTTGTGGTTGGATTTTGATGTATTTGATATGTATGAACGCATGAGGGTGTAAGGATTCTAGTTTTGTTATTTTTATCGAAATCCGAGATGTGGGTCCGGGGGGTCGAATTTGGCCAATTTCGGGATTTGTGTTGTAATTTGATTACTTTCGAGTGGGCTTTGTTCCCTTAGCATATTTTGATTGTTATGTACCGATTTTTGTTAGATTTGGAGCATCTAGAGGACGATTTGAGGGGCAAAGGCATCGCGGGCTAGAGTTTGTACCGGATAGAGGTAAGTAATGATTGTAAATGCTATCTTGAGGGTATGAAACCCTGGATTTCCCATTGTTGTGTTATTCTGAGGTGACGCACATGCTAGAAGACGAGTGTGGGGTCGTACACCGTTGGGGATTGCAACTTAGTCCATACCCTATGACTGTTTAACTTTGTATTTGATTGAAAACTATTTGTTATCATCATGTTTTGGGCCTCGTGCCATATTTGGGCCACGTGCCAACTGTTTTGGACCTTTAGGGGATTTTTACTACTATTCCTCATTGTCTTGACTTTATATTTATACTCAGTCATGCTATATTCTACTGTTTTCATAACTCAGCCATGTTTACTCTGTTTTGACATTTTAAATGATATTTTGGGCTGAGCATCATATTTTACTGTGCCTGAGTGGCTTTAAGAGATTTCTGACTGAGTAGGATCGAGGGCCTGTATTGTGATATTATTATGGGATCGGCTTGCACGCCGCAACAGTATTGTGCAGATTCATGATTTTTAGGCCGAGGGCATGAGTTGTACGCCACTAGGTGGCTTGATAGGAGGCCGAGAACCTGTTTGATTATGCCATGAGATGGCTTGATATTGCGCTTGGGCTGTAAGGGGCCCCTCCCGGAGTCTGTACACCCCTAGTAAGCGCGGGTGCCCAGTGTGAGATGTGGTATAGCCCGAGGGGCTGATGTGGTTCCATGTTATTGCCCGAGGGGCTGATACGAGTGATTGTGAGATAGCCCGATGGGCTGATTCTGTTGGTATTTTGCCCGAGGGGCTGACTTTATGTGTCTATTTTTCTCTCTGCTTTTTTATTTACTCGTTTAAACTGCTAAAAGATGTTTTAGAGAGGTTTTTACTGGACTGTTTCTATGAGTTTTTACTATTTTATTACATTGTTATGGTGTTATACTGCCTCTTTGTAGCATTTTGCTATGATTTATGTGTTTTCTTATTGCTCAGCTGCCTTTACTTTTATTACTTACTGAGTTGGCTGATCGTAGCCTACTCCGCACCACTAAAAAGTAGCGAGAGAGGGTCGCAATAGCTTTTACCTGATTTTTGGGTCGGGATCAATTTCCACAGAGAGCTAGAAAGGGAGTTGAGTATCTATTTAGGTTGGGATTGCGTATTGGTTCCAAATTGCACTTCTGTTCATTTTTGGGTTTTCTTTTATAATTCTACTATTATCAAACTACAAATTATAATTGCAACTAGATTAAGCTAAGAGTTAAAATGCTGCAAGTTGTGGGTAATATTCTAAAAGGCACTAGGGTAGTGACTTTCACCTAGGTGGCCAATTGACGGGTAATTGCGTCTAAGATACGATTGATATGATTGGGGAATATGTTATAACCGTTGCTCGATATTACCCATTCTCACACCTCTCGGTAGAAAGAATAATTTTGCCCAATTGACTTTCTCAAGACCAATTGGGTATGCATATTTGCTCAAGCAACTAAGGTTCAAGTCGGGTATTACTCTCTCGAGGTTTAACCCTTTAATTGGGACTATCAATTCTCTTGAGTCCATCCCAATTCCTTATTGGATCAATTTCGGAGACTTAAACTCTCTTTCTTAAGAAGAGCCCAAGTCAACTAAGCACAAACTAGTGTTTGCAACCACTAATTCAGTAATTAAACCATGAAATTGACCCAAATAGCAAACACCCATAGTCAATATAGCCCTAAATTGCAACACCCATCAATTACCCACACTAGGGTTGAGCCACAACCCTAGCTAATGGGTCTAGCTACTCATACTTGAAGAGACAAACAGAGAAATAGATGAAGATGAACACATATTAATTAATTGCTAAGCTAAATACAAAGATTCAATGATAAAAAGTAAGTAAAAATGCCCAAAATAGCTACAAGATATGTTCCCACGAGCACAACAGCTATTCTAAAATGTCTGATGCCCTAAAAATGGAAAAAGGATCTATTTATACTAAGTTGGAAAAACTAGACAAAAATGCCCCTGCGGGGTTAGTGCGGACCGTACAAAATGGTGTGCGGACCCACTAGGATCTTGAACTTGAAAACTTGGCTCTCTGAACTCAGGCTCCGCGGACCGCACAGAATGGACTGCGGTTGCGGAGGCTTCTAGTGCGGTTCGCACAAACTGGACCGCGGACCGCACAGGCTTGAAAGCTCCAACTTCACCCTCTCTGAACCTTGACTCTGCGGACCGCACAGAATGGTAGTGCGGCCGCATTGCCTTCAGTGTGGACTACACAAAACCTTCTGCGGCTGCACTGCCTTGATGCCTAAAGTACCAACTCTCTGAGTCTCCCTAGTACGTACCACACAAAGTGTAGTGCGGCCGTACTAGGCTTGTTTTTCCTGAGTTTGTCTTGTCTTTGGTACTTGTGCAAGTTTCACTCCTTTTGAGCTGATCTTTGACATCTTGTCACTTTATTGATCAAACCTGCAATCAAGCACAACTTATGAACCTTTTGGGTCTATTTTGTATGAATTTATAATCAAAGTGTAAGCAAGAAGGAGTATAAAATGCGTCAAAATTCCTAGTTATCAACTCCCCCAAACTTAAGATTTTGCTTTTCCTCAAGCAAACAAAATAAGACCCACCCCTTAAGGGAAAATCCAAGAAATTTTTAGCTGTCCTAAAACAACCTCACTAGCATCAATTGGGACTAACAATTGCCCTCAATACAAATGAGTCATTAACAACATTTAACCTTTGAATAACCATGGATCAAGTGCGACACAAGAGCTTCAAGAGTTGACTCAACACATCAAAGAACTCTCTCAATTACTTTGGTCATTGTGGAACCCAAACTCACACATCCTCAACTCTCCCTAAGCAAACTTCACCTTAAGAATATTGGCACGCAAAATGAGGCTAATGGAATTTCACTCATCTCTCTCAAGAAAAAGTCACAAGTCCGGCTCTAAGTACCATATGCTTGCCCCTTATGTAAGTATCCACTAATTGAAGCTTCATTCAACTCAAGATCATATAGGGCTTTTGTGGAGATATTGTGAAGGCTTTTGGTTCAGGGTAGGACATGTTTTGGTCTAAGTAGGTTCCATCTTCCCTTAAGCACTTCTTTTGATTCATTTGACACACATTCTCTTGACTCTTTGAGTCATTTCACATCTTTATAAGGGGTTAGAGAGACATACTGTCACTCTATCTTATGCATTTCAAACTTTTTTCTCCTTTCTCAACTTTCCACACCTTTCATTCTTTGCTCTTTCTTGAATCCCTTTTGTATTCTTTTTCACTTGGAACATTCTTTTTGTCTTTTTGCTTTTCTTTCTTTTTCATTGCCCCCTTTTTTTCATTTTGTTTCTTTTTCGTGCCTTTTTACCACTTTGTTTCCATCGTCGTCTCTCCCCCCAAACTTATACTTTTTCCATGTGCTAAAGGAAAGATCAGGTGCCAAGAGAGGGTATCTTTTAGAACGGGTATAATCTTGTATCATGGTTCTTGAAAGAAAAAGGTCTAAGGCTCAAAATGGTTAACTAGGGATCATATCATTAGTAGGCTATGGAATTATTCAAACAATCATTTGGATCAAGGAGAGCCTATAATCACGTCTCAAGTCAAAATTCACTTAGGATTTCGCCTCAACAAACATTCAGGGCAAGTTCTAGACCAATGGCTCGGGACTTGGACTCGCAATTCAATTACTCACCACACAAGCTAAGGGATTGCTAAAGACAAAGAGTCGGGGGCCCCACAACGACCTTAGATACGATTTGAGTACACAATGGTCCCGAAAAACCACTTGATGATTATTGGTCAATACAAGAGTCTCAAGGTCACAACTTTCACCATCCTAAACACAACAACTTGTTTTTGATCATGAGATCAAAGGCAAATGTGCTAGGCCCAAGTGAAGCTTTGCTTGAGGTATCCTTAACTACAAACTACTAAAAACAAAAAGGAAAACGGACTCAAATCCTTAAGAAGGTTGTCACGCCATCCATCATTGAGAAGAGCCACCCGGTTCATACAACACTCCACCTTTGGAAAGAATCGTGGCATTAAGAAAAACAAAGGCTTATTGAAAATGTCCAAAACAAAACAAAAAGCTACGAACATAAATAAGAAGCTAAAAACGAAAATTTTTGCAGAAAATAGAATGAATATATACAAGAGGGGATTTGAATATACAACGGATGGGATGAATATATACAATTATATACAGACCCAAAGTAAAATAAAAGTGCAATTAATGTAACTAAATATCAAATTATATACAGACCAAAGATGAAAAATCAAGAAAGCATAAAAATGTATCAATATATATACAGTCATCCATCAAATGAATAGTAGGGCCTACCCCCTCAAATGAAAACTGGCATTGTCCCCAATGCCAACTAGTCTAAATAAGCACCAAAAAGATAGAGAAAAAGGATATAGAAGACTCCCTAAGCCCTGTCTATCTGCATAGGATCATGAGTGGTCCCTGGGTCCTCTGTGTGCTCGGGAACCTCAGACTGGTTCCCGGTGGTCTGCTCCTCTGCTACTGGACCTGGGCCTGAACCTCGACAGGCTCTAGAACTAGTACATCCTGTGGCTGACTGGAGGAAGTCTCCGGTGGGTCCTCCAACTGGATGATAGCATCATCAGCTCTAGGAATCCTCCTCCTCATCTTCGGAGGTCTCTGTGTCTGCTCCTGCTGTGGCTGAGCTGCTGGGACTGGGTCATCGAGCAATAAGTCTAAAGGCAGCTGATCTGCCTTCAGTCTGTCACCATCTGAATGCAGCTCCTTCACGGACCCCTTAGAGGCCCGTGTCTTCCGCAACTTCTTGTGCTCCCGAGCAAGATCCTTGAGAGCCTTGATATGTGAAACAACTACCTTTGAGAGCACAACCTGAGTGTCGAGGATCTTCTTCTGATTGTCAAGTATCTCCTTGAACGTATCCTCTATTGACTGGGGCACCTGTAGGGCTGGGGGGCCGACTGAGCCTCTACAGTGGTTCAAGATGGACAACTTGGATGAGGCAGTCTGCATCCAGTTGTTGATACTCAGAAGTGCTTGGATCAGATGGTGGACGGTAATAGGATGGGACTAGGAAGACGGGACCTCCGGGCTCGCTGAGGTGGATGGACCGACAGGAATAGCTGTGGATGCGAAAGGTCTGTGAGGGATGTCAGCAAAAGTGGAGGTAGACTCAGCAGGGACCTCTACCACAACTGGCTCTTCAGACTGGCCAGTTGGGGCAGAAGCAGGAGCTTTGTAGTTCTTTCTTTTGGGATTGTAATCCCCCTTCATGCTATACCAGGAAAATGGGGCTATCGCCTTGACCTTGATGTTATATGGCCTCTTGTCCACTTCTAGGTCCAGGAAGTACATTGTGAGGAAACTAGGGAAAGGATAGTTCCGGTCATGCTCTGCTCCCACTATAGTGATAATCTGGGACATCACATTCCCCACGTTGATGGGGTACCCTGCCAAGATAGAAGCCACTAACACAACCCGGTGGAGAGGAAGGGTGTTTTCATGAGTGGTAGGGTCCAACCGGCTACAAACAAAAGTCTCCCATCCCCTCGCTTCAAAGTTCAAGGTCCTTCTCAATAATTTGCCCCCAGCAGTCAACCAATCGGGGACGGTACCTGGGATTGCCAGGTACTGTGATAGCCATGGACGTACCTCCTCACCCATCTCCATCTTCGCCATATACAGAGTCTCATCCTCCTCATTGAAGCCCAGATATTCATTAATCGACTTCCCATCAAATAACACCTTGAGGTTCCGAACCTTGGTCACTTTGGATCCCTTTTTGATGTGGGCTACATTGCAATAAAACTCCTTGACCAATTGTTTGTTGGCGTCCACACAAGCATCTGGGAAATGCTCCCAGCCCACTCTAGTCCTAAAATGTCTCTGCACGTCGGGGTTGTAGGGTAGTAGGTCTCTATCTATGAAGCTCCTCTTCGGAATCAATTTTCTCACCGGCCACCACTCTCGAAACTTATGGTATGCTACCTCACTTACAAATCTATCTTCCCAAGCTTCGGGTATCCTAGTTCTAGCAATGCCTCCCACTTGAGGCTCACCACCTTCAGCTACTCCCTCATCTCCCTGTATATCCTCCTCACCTCCTCCTGCACCCTCCCCGAATAATGAAGCTGTTGGAGAGGTGGAGTATTCCTCACTACCTTCACCTGAGCCCTCAGACGACCCAGAAGAAATGTTCACTGATGCTTGGGCAGCGGGGAAAGAGGGAGGAGTGTCTCTATGTCTGGCCCTCTACGGATACGGGATGTATTCTGGGACTGAGTCCGAAGAGATCTCCTAAGAGGGCATGTACTCACTCCCTGACATGTCAATGGCTCTGTCAGCCACTTTTATGGCATTCCTCATGTTCTTGATGTTTTGCCTAGATTGGGGAGTGAGTTTGACCATTTTCTATTTCCCACCCCGGGAGGATTCACCTCTGCCGGGTTGTTTCGAGCCTTTTCCTTGTTGTTTAACCATAGCCTGCAAGCATAATCAAATGAACTCATTAATATCATTACAGTAGTTGAAAGCAATGTTACAGAATGAGTTGCAAATCAGGCATGAAGAATTGCAGACAGTTGCAGAAAACAGCCAAGTGCGAACCGCACAAAATGGAGTGCGGCCGCACAGGGGTCAGTGCGGACCGCACAAAATTGACTGTGGTCCGCACAGGGGTGGGGTTCAGAATACCCACCCTCTGTATAGTGACAGTGCGGACCGCAAAAAATAGTAGTGTGGCCTCCCAGAAGTTCTTCAATGCAGTCCGCACAAAATGGTACTGCGGACCGCACAAGGGCACCGCGGACCGCACTAAAACGACCGCGGTCTGCACTGAGTGCCCAGATGTGGCACTAAGCTAGGGGTCATGAAAATTTTCTTTTAAGTCCAATTTTTGCACCTAATAGGTATTTCTAAGTGATTACCCAATCCATTAAGCTAACTAATTCCACATGAATCAAAATTTAAACTAACCTAACTTAGCAGTTAAGAAAAAATGAAAGGAAGAAGAAATAGCAACTAAGAAAATGAAAATTAAATGAAATTGACAAAATTAAACAAGTAAAAAGAAGATTATGGTACCAGATTATGAGATGAATTGAAGCAAATAAGTTCCAACAAGTAATTATGACCAAGTAAGGGTAGTGAACAGTGATTATACTCTCTGAGATTTCAAATTTGCAAAAAGTGTAAAAGGGAGCCCTCATGGTCTATTTATAGAAAAGCCCTTGGGGCCCTTTCACACCAACCAGTGCGGACCGCAAAAAATGGACCGCGGTCCGCACTATACAGTTATATTCAAACCTGAGAAGGCAACGCTCTGCGGTCTGTACAAAATGGACTGTGGCCGTAGAGGTCCACCGCGGATTGCACAAAATGTAGTGTGGCGGCGATGGCAAACTTTGAAGAGGCTTCATTTTACCTACACCAGTGCGGTCCGCACCAAATGTACTGTGGCTGCACTGGAAACTTCAGAGACCTGTGCATTTATTCCACTATGTCCTGTAGTATCAACACAACCCTGTAACATCTCACAACCAGTTAGCCCAACAATCAATCCTCTACTACAAAGAAAATCAAAGAAAACAAGAAGAAAAACACATGAGTTGCCTAGAAGCGCCCGATTTAATGTCGCGGCATGACGCATGTTATCACATCATTTGAAATGAAGGAGCGCCACCACGTGGCTATCATCAATTTTCCCCAGATAATGCTTGACCCGGTGGCCATTAACTCTGAAGATGTCACCATTTTTATTTTTCAAATCAAGAGCACCAAAAGTGGTCACAAACATAACTTCAAACGGTCCACTCCATTTGGATTTGAGCTTTCCCGGAAACAGACGTAACTGAGAGTTGAACAAGAGAACCAAATCACCTACTTTGAACTCCTTTCCATGAGCATATTTATCATGAAGGTACTTCATCTTGTCCTTATACAAGGACGAACTG
The DNA here is from genome assembly GCF_000715075.1 of Nicotiana tabacum. Classification (NCBI taxonomy): domain Eukaryota; kingdom Viridiplantae; phylum Streptophyta; class Magnoliopsida; order Solanales; family Solanaceae; genus Nicotiana; species Nicotiana tabacum. Next base: position 26,082,150 of record NC_134100.1, read on the forward strand.
GAGTAGGCATGGAATCTAAATTCATCAAGTTCATTGAGCTGCTCTACACGAAGATTGGCTGCAACATCCCATTCAAGATTCAACTTCATCAAAAACCACATGGACTTGTGCTCTAACTCAACCGGAAGATGGCACGCTTTCCCAAACACCAACCGATACAGAGACATACCAATAAGAGTTTTGTAAGCCGTCCGATAAGCCCATAGAGCGTCATCCAACTTCTTCGACCAATCGGTCCTATTTGCATTGACTGTCTTTGACAATATGCTTTTGATTTCCCGGTTGGAGACTTCTACTTGACCACTTACTTGAGGATGATAGGGGGTAGAAACTTTGTGATTGACACCGTACTTAGAAAGCAACGTGTCAAAAACTTTATTGCAAAAATGAGATCCCCCATCACTAATAATCGCACGGGGAGTGCCAAACCTTGTGAAAATGCTCTTCTTAATAAATGCAACAACACTTCGGGCTTCATTGCTAGGAAAAGCCACGGCTTCAACCCATTTTGAGACATAGTCAACAGCCACGAGAATGTAAGTATTCCCATAAGAGCTAATAAATGGACCCATGAAATCGATGTTCCAAACATCAAAGATATCCACTTCAAGAATGGTATTGAGAGGCATCTCATCCCTTTTTGAAATTCCGCCTGCTCTTTGGCAATCATAACACCTCTTCACAAAATCACCCGCATCTTTGAACAAGGCTGGCCAATAGAATCCACAAGTAAGAACTTTCTAGGCGGTCCTCACCCTACCGTGATGGCCACTATATGGTGAAGAATGGCAAGCCTCTAAGATACTAAATTGTTCTTCCTCGGGACATATCTACGAATCATACCATCCGTGCAAATCTTGAACAAGTATGGCTCATCCCAATAGAAATCCAAACAATCCTGCTTGTTCTTCTTCCTTTGGTTAGAAAAGAGCTCACACGGGATTACTCTAGTCACAAGGTAATTGGCAACATCGGCAAACCATGTCATATCATTCATTGACACCGCAAGGAGTTGTTCGTCGGGAAATGAATCATTGATCTCAAGGCCATCACAAGGCCTCCCCTCCTCCTCCAAACGGGACAAGTGGTCTGCCACTTGGTTCTCACTACCTTTCCGGTCCACAATTTCTAGATCAAACTCTTGATGTAGTAACACCCATTGCATCAATCTTCCCTTGGAGTCTTTCTTTGTCGTCAAGTACCTAAGGGTGGCATGATTAGTGTACACTATGACCTTGGCCCCCATAAGATATGGCCAAAACTTTTCCATTGCAAACACTATAGCCAACAACTCTTTTTTGGTAACTGTGTAGTTCCTTTGAGCCTCATTCATGGTATTTCTTGCCTAGTACAACTAATGAAATATCTTGTTAACCTTTTGACCCAAGACAACCCCAATCGCAACGTCACTTGCGTCACACATGAGCTCGAAAGTCAAGCTCCAATTTGGTGCGGTAATGATTGGGGTAGTGGTTAACTTAAGATTGAGAAGCTCAAATGCTTTCATACATCCCTCATCGAACACAAACTTTGCATCCTTTTCTAGTAGATTGCACAAGGGGTTTGCCACCTTTGAAAAATCTTTTATAAATCTCTGGTAGAACCCTGCATGCCCAAGAAAACTCCTCACCCCTTGATGGAAATGGGGGGAGGAAGCCTTGAAATCACCTCTATCTTGGCTTTATCAACTTCAATTCCATGCTTTGAGATCTTGTGGCCCAACACTATGCCTTCCTCCACCATGAAGTGGCATTTCCCCCAATTAAGCACGAGATTTGTGTCTTCACATCGGGCTAATACTCTATCCAAATTTCTCAAACACTCTTCAAAGGAATCACCAACGATACTGAAATCATCCATGAAGACCTCCAAGATATCTTCCACTATGTCAGTGAAAATAGCCATCATGCATCGTTGGAAGGTCGCCGGAGCATTACACAACCCGAACGACATCCTAGAGAAAGCAAATGTGCCATATGGACAAGTGAATGTGGTCTTTTCCTGATCTTTTAGAGCAATCAAGATTTTATTATACCCCGAGTATCCATCCAAAAAGCAATAAAAAGCATGCCCCGCAAGACGATCAAGCATTTGGTCAAGGAATGGCAATGGGAAATGATCTTTTCGGGTCACCTTGTTTAGATTTCGGTAGTCCATACATACCCTCCATCCGGTAACTGTCCGAGTGGGAATAAGTTCATTGTTGTCATTTGTTACCACAGTCATACTACCCCTTTTAGGTACACATTGCACCGGAGAAGTCCATAAGCTATCGAAAATGGGGTACACAACACCAGCATCCAACCACTTGATTACTTCTTTCTTCACCACTTCTTGCATTGCTTCGTTCAATCTTCTTTGATGCTCCAAGGAAGGCTTTGCATCATCCTCCAAAATAATTTTGTGCATACAGAATGCGGGGCTTATTCCTCGAATGTCAGCCAAAGTCCATCCAATTGTCATTTTCCGCTTTTGAAGCACCACCAAAGTGGCCTCAACCTGCATGTTAGTTAAGCAAGAAGAAAGAATAACTGGTAAAGTAGAATTTGAGCCTAAGAATTCATACCTGAGGTGTGGAGGAAGTGGTTTCAACTACAACACCGGTGGCTCCTCAATTGATGGTTTTGTTGGTGGAGTTTTCCAATTTTCAGGATCCAAAGGCAATTTTCTAGGCTCATAAGAATAAGAGTCCATTCCATGTAAAGCATTCATGCACTCCACTCGGCTTGCATCCTCATTGACATCAAGATTTAACAATACGGCTTCCAATGGGTCCTCCACATTGATCGTTGCACTACTGCCATCAATTATCACTGTTGTGATGAGGTCAACAAAAGAGCACACCTCGGTACTGTTGGGCTGCTTCATAGATTTGCACACATGAAAGACGACCTTTTCATCTCCCACTCAGAAAGTGAGCTCACCCGCTTCAACATCAACCCCTTCCCCGTTGCAAGGAAAGGCCTTCCCAAGATAATAGAAACCTCATAGTCCACCTCACAATCCAGAATCACAAAGTCGTCCGGCAATATGAATTTTTCCACTCGGACAAGCACGTCATCAATAATGCCCAAAGGTCGCTTCATCGATCGATCCACCATTTGAAGTCTCATTGAGGTTGGCCTAGTTTGGCCGATATCCAAAGTTTTGAAAACCGAGTAGGGCATCAACGTGATACTAGCTCCCAAGTCACATAGAGCCTTGGCAAAATCCGTACTCCCAATGGTGCAAGGAATGGTGAAAGCACCAGGATCTTCAAGCTTCGGGGCCATTGAATGCACTATATCACTAACTTGGTGAGTCATCTTTATAGTTTCACATTCCATAGAACGCTTCTTTGTAACCAAGTCTTTCATGAATTCTGCATAATCTGACATTTGTTCAAGTGCCTCCACCAAATGCACATTAATAGATAAGCTCTTAATCATGTCAATGAACTTTTTAAACTGATTATCATTCTTCTGCTTTGCCAGCCTTTGCGGATAAGGTGGAGGTGGCCTTGGCAAAGGAGCCTTGGCTTTTGGCACAACCGGCTCCGGCATGTCAATTATGTGTTCCCTAGACGAGTTCACATCATTTTGAGTTTCCACCTCGACTTCTTGAATATCAATCCTCACTTCATTGTTCATATTTTCATCAACCACATCTTCAACTACCAAAGGGACTTCGTCATCTTGCAACTCAACATCATCATCTACGACTTCTTTTGCTTAGAGGCATTCACATCACTACCTCTCCCACTTCTTGTTGTAACCGCCATAATATGATTGTTCCCACCCTTTGGGTTCACTACCATATCACTTGGTAGAGCACTCTTCGGGCGAGTATTCAATGACTGAGAGATTTGGCCTAATTGCACCTCCAAGTTTCGGATAAAGTTGTTGTGAGAAGCTAACTGTGCATCAGAATCCGCATTCCTCTTCATCATCTGCTCGAACATCATTTCAATTCTACTCATATCATTACCCAAAGAACTAGAACCTTGAGATGGAAATGGTGGTGGATTGTTCGGTTTTTGGTACATTGGGGGCCTTTGAAAGCCTTGCCCCCGGTTTCCTTGGTTTCCATTGTTCCATCCTCCTTGATTATTATTGCCACCCCAATTATTGTTATTACCATTCCAATTCCCTTGGTTGCCTTGATTGTTATTCTGATTGCCCCAGTTGTTGTTTTGGTTGTTGTTCCCCCAATTGCCACTATTTTGTTGTTGATTGACCCAATTGCCTTGAGGTCTCCACTATTGTTGGTTGGAAGAGTTTCCCCGTTGTCCTTGATAGTTGTTTAACCTCTTCACTTTGGTCATCATAACCATCATTTTGAAAACCATCACATGAATCATCAAATTGCTCAGAATTCCCTTGGTTTTGTTGCCTTCTCTTGTTGACAAGCATATTAACACCCTCCATGGCATTCACTTGGTTAGGATTTTGGACTTATTGTAACTATGCCTTAGCCAATTAATTCATAATAGTTGTCAACTCCGCTATAGCTTGCCCATGGTCATGTAATTTCTTGTGCAAATGAATAACCGTAGGGTCGCCTTGAGGTACATTGGCTCTACTTTGCCATGCAGAAGAAGTGTCAGCCATCTCATCAAGTACATTACATGCCTTATCATATGACAACTTCATAAAGTTTCCCCCAACAAGTTGGTTTACTATGCATTGATTTGTTGTATTGATTCCCCGATAGAAAGTTTATTGGATCATAGCGTCGGTCATATCATTATTGGGGAATTCCTTCACCATCACTCTATACTGCTCCCAAATCTCATGCAAAGGTTCCGTGGGCTCTTTCCTGAAAGCCAATATCTCATCTCGAGGTGCCGCCATATGCCCAGGTGAAAAGAATTTAGAAATGAATTTATCCGCCAACTCATCCCAAGTTGTGATGGAATGGTTGGGGAGTCTCTTGAGCCAATCTAATGCCTTCTCCCAAAGTAAGAATGGGAAAAGTCTCAACCAAAGAGCATCCTCGGACACATTCCTCTGTTTGCTCCCCTAGCATATATCCATGAACCCCTTGAGATGTTTGTAGACATTTTGATCCGCAGCGCCCGTGAAGTACCCACGCTGCTCAAGTAAGGTCAACATCACATTGGTTATCTGAAAGTTGCCCGCCCGGATTCTGGGTGGGACAATAGCACTTGAATAACCCTGGTTCGAAAGTACTCTGGGAGCCACTGTTGGAGGTGGTGGAGGAGGGTATGGAATATTGTCATTTGGATTAGCATTGGCATTGCGGCCTCTATGTTGTCCTTGAGGTACAAGAGGCACCTCATCTTGCTCAACATCATCTACCTCCTCCCCCGCAATCACGTTTCCATGAGGGTCCCAAGAGGGTCATTAGCGTTGTTCAAAGCCATATTGGTACCTGAGTAGTCACACAAACAAGTAAGTAACAAATAAGGAAAGAAGAACAATATACAAAACTAACTAAATAGATAGCCAAAACCGTTAGCTCCCTGGCAACGGCGCCAAAAAGTGATCGCAGCCTACTCCACACCACTAAAAAGTAGCGAGAGAGGGTCGCAATAGCTTTTACCCGATTTTTGGGTTGGGATCGATTTCCATAGAGAGCTAGAAAGGGAGTTGAGTATCTATTTAGGTTGGGATTGCGTATTGGTTCCAAATTGCACTTCTGTTCATTTTTGGGGTTTCTTTTATAATTCTACTATTATCAAACTACAACTTATAATTGCAACTAGTTTAAGCTAAGAGTCAAATGCTACAAGTTGTTCAAATATTCTAAAAGGCACTAGGGTAGTGACTTTCACCTAGGCAGCCAATTGACGGGTAATTGCGTCTAAGATACGATTGACATGATTGGGGAATATGTTATAACTGTTGCTCGATATTACCCATTCTCACACATTTCAGTAGAAAGAATGATTTTGCCCAATTGACTTTCTCAAGACCAATTTGGTATGCATATTTTCTCAAGCAACTAAGGTTCAAGTCGGGTATTACTCTCTCAAGGTTTAACCCTTTAATTGGGACTATCAATTCTCTTGAGTCCATCCCAATCCCTTGTTGGATCAATTTCGGAGACTTAGGCTCTCTTTCTCAAGAAGAGCCCAAGTCAAATTAGCACAAACTAGTGTTTGCAACCATTAATTCAGTAATTAAACCATGAAATTGACCCAAATAGCAAACACCCATAGTCAATCTAGCCCTAAATTGCAACACCCATCAATTACCCACACTAGGGTTGAGCCACAACCCTAGCTAATGGGTCTAGCTACTCATACTTGAAGAGAAAAACAGAGAAATAGATGAATATGAACACATATTAATTAATTGCTAAGCTAAATACAAAGATTCAATGATAAAAAGTAAGTAAAAATGCCCAAAATGGCTACAAGATATGTTCCCACGAGCACAACAACTATTCTAAAATGTCTGATGCCATAAAAATGGAAAAATGATCTATTTATACTAAGCTGAAAAAACTGGACAAAATGCCCCTGCGGGGTTAGTGCGGACCGCACATAATGGTGTGCGGCCGCACTAGGCTCTTGAACTTGAAAACTTGTCTCTCTGAACTCAGGCTCTGCGGACCGCACAGAATGGACTGCGGCCGCGAAGACTTCTAGTGCGGTCCGCACAAACTGGACCGTGGACCGCACAGGCTTGAAAACTCCAGCTTCACCCTCTCTGAACCTTGACTCTGCGTACCACATAGAATGGTAGTGCGGCCGCATTTCCTTCAGTGCGTACTGCACAAAACCTTCTGCAGTCGCACTGCCCTGATGCCTGAAGTACCAACTCTCTGAGTCTTCCTAGTGCGAACCGTACAAAGTGTAGTGCAGCCGCACTAGGCTTGTTTTTCCTGAGTTTTTCTTGTCTTTGGTACTTGTGCAAGTTTCACTCCTTTTGAGCTGATCTTTGACATCTTGTCACTTTATTGATCAAACCTACAATCAAGCACAACTTATGAGCCTTTTGTGACTATTTTGTATGAATTTACAATCAAAGCGTGAGCAAGAAGGAGTATAAAATGTGTCACAATTCCTAGTTATCATTGGCGTACTCACATTACTCCCTACACCCTCTGTGCAGATTCTGGAGTCTCGGGTCACGCTAGCGAGGGCTGATTGCTTCCAGCAGGCTATTCGGAGTTTACTAAGTAGCTGCTGGGCATTCACAACCTAGTACTTCTCCTTCCTGTCTTTATTTTCCTTGTACTAGCTTTGTAATAGACTTTGTAGTCCTTTTTCATACTCTTAGATGGATGTTTAGATGCTCATGACTGGTGACACCCCGATGTCGGGTTGTGTTTGTTTCCGCATTTGTTCTATTTCACTCTATTTTGGTATTTATCACTTATTAATGACTTAAGTATGAATTATTATAACTGTTAATTGGTTTGGGGGTTTGTGTCACTGGCCTTGTTTCACGATAGGCGCCATCACGATCGGGTCCGATTTAGGGTCGTTGTTGATACCCAATTTTTTCCTATATATTTTCAATATTTAAAATAACTTCAAAATATCATACATATGCATATATAAGCATGTCCAAGTGTTTAATTATTTTTAAATAATTTTAAAGGTTTAAATTGATTTATTTTCTCCCTTTTTATCCATAAAATCCCAATAATTATTTCTAAAATTATTGTTTTGATAATTCTTCTATTGTAATTCTATATTTATGCCAAAATATGGCTAAAGTAATTTTTACATATTTTTACAATTTTCATTTAGTATTTTTAAAGCTAAATTGCACATAATTGCAATACTAGCCTTTTTTAAGGTTTAATTATGTTTTATATTCATAAAACTGGGTCTTGTATTTTTTAAATTATTAATTATATGTTATAAATAATTTAATCTTTTTAAATTAATTTTCAGAAACCATTTACTATTTTTTATAAATTAAAAAGTGAAAAATGGCTATTTAAATTTTAGCCAAATTGGCTTTCAAATCTAACCCAAATCAAAACCCAATTTCCCGGCCCAATTTCTAATTAAACCCTAACCTAACCCTTTTAAACCCTACCCAAACCCGGATTCCCACCTACCCCATTTGATCTGGACCGTTGATCATTCAGATCAACGACCACCATTCCACCTGCCTAAAATAAACCTAAACGACCCCCTTAACCTAATTCATTTCCACCAACCCGCCGCCCTTGAATCCCCTTCCTCTCCAATCCTCTCTGCAACCCCACTCAAACCCTAGCCACCGCCACCCAAATCAACCCTAATCCCATTCGATCCTCACTCAATCCATGGACTCCCATGGCTATTTGAGATGTATACCGGTCCCCTATGTCTCCTGGTTGCCTATTTTCGTGATTTCATGGAAAGATCTTGAAGAGATCTAGTCCAGACCTTGCTCAACTTCTATACATGGTCCTTTTTTCCGGCCATCCATGGTCGTTCGAGTTAAATCCATGGCTTTTCCGGCTAAGATCGATAACTTTTCAAAGTCTTTCTCATTTTTCTAGGTTCTCCAAAACCCTAACTTTAAAGGCTTTCCGATTTTCTTTCAGATCTGTGTATGTTATGAACCTCTTAAGTGTTTTCTTAAAGGATTTTCGATTTTTAAAGCGACTCTTCATTTTCAACGATTAGGGTTTTCTTAAACTCTTTTAAAAGATCTTTTCTCCGATTTTCAATGTTATTTTATGTTTTTACTATGTTTAAATGATTTGTTTATGTTTTTCTTCTACCTAGTTCATCGTGTTAAAACCCTAAGTATCTTTGGTTTCATCCGGCGTTCAGAAACTGTCTTTTTGTATGTATGCTTGTTTCGATTGAGTTCTTCATGGTTAAATCCTCTCCTTTGTGTGTCTTGACTGATTCTGAGTTCTTACCGTTTTTGTTAAAAACCTAATTTCCTAAAACTTTTCTCACTTGTTACTGTGAGTTTTTAAAGACTTCCTCTACTTATTTCCGTGTGTTGGTCTGATCTCCTTTACCTGTTGTTATATGTTAGACTGGTTTCTTCACTTTGGTTCTATGTGTGAGCCATGACTGCTTGACCTTGTTGATTACCATGCTTTGAATAGTCCTTTGCCTATTCATAGCAAATCTGTATGTTTATGTTCATCTAGTTTGCTCCTTTGTCAATGTGTTTGACCCTGCATGTCTGATACGCCCATTCATTCCTTTCTATTTGTATGTCAAAGTGCAGAATCATGACTTCCTTTTTGATTGATCCTGATTTCCTTAAGTTACAATTTGATTGCAAGGTTTTCTTATCCCTAACGTTACTCGCTTGTTTAAATTGATTGATTCCCTCCCTTTATTTGCTGTAATGTATCACCCCTACTGAATCCTTTCCCCAAATTAAGTATATTATGTACTTAGACTCAATTATATGCCCTATACTTTTATTACCCCTTATATGGTAAAGATCAACCTTTTTCAAACTGATTCTCTTTCCATCCCTGTAGTATCCGTTTGAGCTGTAACTCCCTGATTAAGGGGGAGTACTTGTATTAATTGATTCTGATTGTGATTACTTCCATATTTGTGTTAAATCTTTACTTGCTACATTATTTTCCACTTATTTTCAAAGTTATAAATACCTTAAGTCTTTCATTAATAAGACACGAACAATCTAGTATTTAAGACACGAACAATCTAGTATTTAAGACACGAACAATAAGACACGAACAATCTAGTGTCCATTTCACTATCATATCACTTAGAAAATCCTGCATTAAATGTGTTAATACCTGGTATTTTCTGCAATCATATTCCTACTGCCATGCACACTTAGAGATCTTGTTTTAGGCTAAAACAACACTAACAAACATATCATCTCTGCATATTCTGGAAATCGTGTTTAAACACTGTAATGTTTGTGCATATAGAAATCCTGCTTAGGATTCTGCATTCTGCATCTCTGTACATTAGATACCATGTCTTTAGGATTTCATTTATATTCACTTAAGCACGCTTAGGCTAACCATGGATGCATAAAATGGAATAAAATAATTTTACTCAATTTTTTTTACAATCAACTGGCAATAATTCTATGTGTTGAACACCTAGAATAACATGTTTTAGGTAATAAAAATAATCTCCACTGTTTTAATGATTTGGAACAACTATTGCATCTCACTTTGTACCTAGGCAAGCCTTAGGTAATAACTTAAATAAAACTGGAATTGCCTTTGTTTAATTATCAACTGTTACAACCAGCAGGCAAGCCTGATTCAGACTTCTTATCTGAGTCATGTAATAAATCTGGTTCTGCCGCAACAACTTAAAAACCCTGTTTTAGGATTTTAAAATTCAGACCTTAACTGTGTATAAGTCATGCTGTCTATGTGCATCATCTATGGAGGTATAACTGAGCCTTCTGCTTGTTTTTTCTGTTTCCCCCCCTTTAAATGCAGTCCTACTTGTTTTGTATGTCGCCTTAGTATATTGCCTTTAAACCTGAGGGTCTGCCTAGAACCTCTTTATAGGATAGAAGTCCTAAATTCCTCCAGGACTAATAGGAAGGGACGGGTAACAACATGTAATAAGAGTCGAGACCAATCTTCACTTTAATTACCTCCACGGGGTGGGAAAAGGTAGATATGGACATGATGACCGGTGCGTTAATACCACATGTAGCCCCTCTTTGAGGAGTGTCATACCGGATATTGTATTGATATGATCCATATTACAAACAAACCAATGACACTCCTTTACATTCACAAATATGCTTAGATTATAATTCTTTCAAAAATCTCTTTTTTATTAATTATTTTCTTACGTTTGTGTATCTAAACTTAAATCCCCTATTATTTGAGCCATACTTGTTTATTTGCTAATTGTACAAATTCACAAAAACTGTCTGGTGGGGAACCACACTAGTGGATCTTGAGGGGTGCCTAACACCTTCCCCTTAGGATAATTTCAAGTCATTACCCTGTCTCTAGTTATCAAACATAGTTAGAAATGAACCCTGTAGGTGCCCTAATGCACCTTAAAATCGTTAGGTGGTGACTTTTTAAAATTGCAAACCCCTTTCCCAAAAGGAAAAGAGTTGTACCATACCAGAATGTCAAAAACCCAATTTTCCAATATGGAGGGAAAAAGGGGGCGCGATAGCATGGCGACTCTGCTGGGGATACCTTAGGCTTTTACCATTTCAGATTGTTCTTGTGAATTTATACCCCTCCCTATGTGCAATTACTTTTTTAATTTCTTTAAGTATTCAATTTCTTTTGAAAAGCAAAACTGCCATATCTTTCTTGTTTCCTTCCATTATAGTTGCTTTAAGTTATAAAATTGCTATATTTATCGCTTTCTTAACGTGCAAATGCATGTTAACATGCTTTTAATTATTGCATAATCATGCTCAATATCATACTCCACTCGTGACAAACAAATACTATAGTAATGCTTGATGAGTTGTTGTGCTCTTCCTATATCATTATCCCTTAAATTCGGAAAGACATATTTACGGTAAAACTAGTCGATCAGCGGTGCATGCGACAATTCCGTGCCTTCCCCCTTGAGTTGTCCGCTCAAGGGTACCAGTCTAAAACCCCATAGAAGCCTTAAATTGTGCATGCATCATGGTCAAACCTAGCCGGGTCAGTTATGTTGTCCACATAATGATCCTTTAAGATAGCCTTGTCCCAAAGTCCCCTGGGTTTCTCTAAAACCCAAACAGACATCATCACGTTCTATGCATTTATTTGGAGAACTAAATGCTTCATGCTAATTGTTGGTATTAAATAGTCGAGTCTGGTGGGGGTAAGGGCCTAACCTTATTTGCCTTGCAGAAATATGAGGCACGAAGTCCCCAGATTCGGCATGGTCACCAATATCCACCCAAGATTGCTAAGCTGGTGGAGAGATTTACACTCTAGTGACCAAACTCTCGTCAGAAAATATATGGGAAATCTACCATCCCTGCTGGAGATCCAACCTAACAACATGATCATAGAAGCTACCACATTGTTTTGGGATTGTGAAAGGGCCGTGTTTTGCTTTGGGGACATTAAAATGACACCTTTGCTAGAGGAGATAGGAGGACTGGCCGGTCTAGTGTGGGAAACTCCGGGTCTGCTAATGCTCGAAAACCGCACAGGCAGGGGTTTCTTTAAAATGATGGATTTGAAGAAGAATGTAGAATTGACATGCTTGAAGGAATCATACATCCCTTTTGACTACCTATATGAAATGTACGGTCATAACAAATCCTACCGTACCTACCCTGACAAGTTTGCCATCATGTCCTTGGGACACATCCATCGTAGGGTGTTCGTCTTCATGTTTTGCTTCTTGGGTCTAATCGTGTTTCTGATAAAGAAAGGGAGAATCCATACTAGCCTGACTATAGTAACCAAAACCCTAATGGAGGGTATTGGTGGGCAGACATTCAGCATTGTACCCATGATCATCGAAGACATATACCGAGCCTTAGAGAAGTGCCAACGAGGAGCAAAACACTTCGAAGCCTGCAATTTACTACTTCAACTCTGGTTCACGAAACATCTCCAAAAGGGCGAATACCGATAAGAAATTCAGCAAAGGGATTGGGATGATCACATCGCTTTCCACCATCCAAAGCGAATGAATGACATCCCCAACATATTCGTTCAGCCTAAGAATGCCAAAAGATGGGTTGCCCTATTTGATAATCTGACCAAGGAACAGGTTCAATGGATGTTCGAGTGGTTTTCGACAGAGGAGTTCATCGCCCGGCCCAGAGATACACCTTTCCTAATACTAATTGGTCTAAGGGGGACATACCCTTACGTCCCTCTTCGAGTTATGAGGCAAGCTGGTAGGAAGCAAGTTATACCCAGGGTCGACAAGATAAGCCATTTTAGAGCTGACTTCCAAAATGATGATAGTCCCTACAAGTGCCAAGCCAAGTATATGTGGCACTGCAAGATCGTAACGGGGAAAGACACCATTGAGCCAGACATATATCATGTCGGTTGTACTCCTTCGGGTTGGCTGGAAGACAATCATGATGGTTTGGGCCAGCCAGGGTTCATTCGAGGTCACAGAATTATAGATGAAAATGCCGAGACACAAGTTAAGTACAATCAGCTGTGCAAAAGGATCCGTGAGTGCGAGAGCGAACACCGTGAGATACAAGAGTCCAACCAGAAGCTGATTGAGGAATGGAAGGACATGGCTGTCAGCGCCAACAAAAGGCTAGGATACTTGGAGCGAGGCATAGTAGAATTGGAAAGAAAATTTCTCAAAAGGGTTGAAGATTGTCAAGAGGCTGAAGGGACCGAAGGCGGACATCTAGACAGAGCATACCTATTGCTGGGATTTTGCGAGTTGGGGAAGTTGTTCGACGGAGCCAAGGATGCCGAATCTGGGGAAGGTCCTTCTGGGACCAAGTAGATAGGAGATTATCTTTTTCGCTTTATAAATGTAATAAGGCCAATGGCCATTAGTGACTTTTATTTCTTGTTTATTTAGTGTCGTTTTGGAATTCGTCTATTTCTATCATTAAAATAAGGCATTTAACATTCTAAGTTCTCCAAACCACTTTGTCGCTAGGCCTACCTAGGGCACAAAAAGGTTCCCAAATTAGGACACGCTTTACATTCCCGCACTATGTGTTTAAATATTGCAATACTTTTTATAATTCTCACTGACTAGATTACCTTTGTTTTTTTATTATTATTCAACTCCCTAAAGGTTAGTTCATGCACTCTGGCATCATCATCTTATTTCACAAGATCCAAGGGCCCTCCACCCACTCCCCCTCTTAGTTCTATCAAAGGCAAGAAAAAAGGCAAAATGAAAGGTTTAAGCAATATCAGGAAGGAGAACACGACCGAACGGGTAGAGGCCACTGATAGCCAGGGTATTCGGGTTCCAAACAAGAATGTGTCGCAGCTTGAACAGATATTGTTGAAGTTCCAGAAAGAGCTCGATTAGGTTCGAAACCTGGCAAGCCTATCATTTTCCCTCAGCACCACAAATGTCAACTTCCCCAACACTCAAAACCCTACACCTCCTCAAAATATCCCAAAACAACAAAATCATCCCGCTCCTCACCATCACGCCGCTCCACCAAATAACCTATGTAACACCTACCATACCCCAAACAACACTCCACTACTCATTCCAGAACCTCAGAACTCCACAAACGACCATTTCCACACCTATACACCAGGCCACCATAACACTCCCATCTACGTGGAGACCATGCCACACTCCACCTAACCTATCTCATGCACACTTGAGTCTGATGAAAAGAATCTGCTTATTAGGAACTTGGCCGAGGAACTTAAGAAATTGACTAGCCGGATTTAGGGCATTGAGGGAAGCAAAGGAATCGAAGGGCTGGACTATGAGGATCTTTACATACAACCTGATGTCAAACTTCCCGCGGGATACAAACCTCCTAAGTTCAAAATGTTTAATGGTACAGGTGATCTAAAGGTCCATCTGAGGACATATTGCGACAAGCTGGTTGGAGTAGGGAAGGATGAAAGGATCCGCATGAAGCTGTTCATGAGGAGTTTGAAGGGAGATGCATTATCTTGGTACATCAGCCAAGATCCCATGAAGTGGTCAAACTGGGTAGGCATGTCGTTTGACTTTATGGATAGATTAAGGTTTAATACAGAGAACGCACCAGACGTGTTCTATATTCAGAATTTGAAGAAAAAGCCCACGGAGACATTTCGCGAGTATGCTACTCGCTGGAGGTCCAAAGCTGCTAAGGACAGACCCACCTTAGAAGAGGAGCAAATGAACAAGTTCTTTGTCCGGGCTCAGGACCCACAGTACTATGAACGACTGATGAAGATTAAGAACCACAAGTTCTCCGACATTATCAAATTGGGTGAAAGAATTGAAGAATGTATCAAAAGTGGTATGGTTACAAACTTCGAGGCCTTGCAAGCTACAAATAAGACTTTACAGTCCGGTGGTGTGTCCAAGAAAAGAGACGTAGGGGCTATGATGGTTGCACAAAGGACCAAATCTCCTCTCAAATACCAAACTCACCCAACACCTCCACTCACATACTAGTCAACCCAAATTACCAAGCACTCTCACCCTCGTACCAAGCTCCGCTACCAACTTATCAGTCATCTCCACCTCCTACATATCAACCTACCTCACCCAGATATTTCCTACCCGCTCATGTCTACCAAACCTATAATGCTCAACTATCCCACTATCAACCACCCCCTGCACGCCAAAATTTCCCTAGAGCTTGAACTAATTTTGATCGCAGATTTCCAAAACAATATACAGCCATCACTGAACCCATTGACCAGCTGTATGAGAGACTCAAAGCCACTGGTTATGTCACCCCCATCCCTGCTGCAACCCTTGAGAATCCTTCTCAGTAGGTTAACCCAAATAAGTCCTGTGCATACCACTCCGGCATGAAGAGGCACCCCATCGATGAATGTCCTTCCTTGAAAGACAAGATACATTCCTTGATTGATAATAAGATCATTATGGCAAAGGAGCCCGCTCCAAATGTCCGTAACAACCCTTTGATAGACCACAAGGGTGTAGGTATCCACATGATTAAAATAGAAGATGACTGGGATCCCGAGGGATCAATCGGATTGATCGCAGAAGGTGATGACCCAAAGAAACCAACAATTACCCTCAATCCAATCATAATCCAGATTCAACCGTCTGAGGATGCTGAGGTGAATATGTCTGTACCACTTGAGTTTGAAGCAGCGCCATCCACGAAGACACCAACACCAATTGAGGTTGAGTTCGTGTCTCCGGCAAATGCACCCGCACCATTTGAGGTTGCAGTCTTGCCGCCCAAGGCACATGGTCCACTCGAAGTGAGGATAGCCACGCCGATCCCAGTGGCAATGTCAACCATGACACCATTCCATACAAATGTTGTACCCTGGGACTAAATAGCCGAGGCAAGAAGGAAAGACAAGGTCAGGTTCGAAGAAACTGTCGCTGCACAGGGTATGACAAGAACTGGTAGAGTTTATACCCTTGAACACCTAGTTGAATCAAGCAAGCAGGCTTCCAATCGGCCTCCCCTCATTGAGATAGGTCCAGACGACCTTTGGAGGAAGATACAGGCTAGGGAATATTCGGTCATCGACCAGTTAAACAAGATGCCAGCACAAATGTCCATCCCCTCTTTGCTGCAAAATTCTGAGGCGCACAAGAATGCTCTACTAAAAGTGCTAAGTGAAGCATACGTGCCAAGTAACATCACTGGTGGGGAAATGGATAACATGGTAGGACAAGTGCTGGAGAGCCATAAGATCACCTTTCATGAGGACGAGCTTCCACCTGAAGGGTTGGGGCACAACAAAGCACTACATATCACCGTACAATGTGAGGATTATTTCATCACTAGAATCCTGATCGATAGAGGTTCCAATCTTAACATTTGTCTGCTTGTAACACTCAAGAAGCTAGGTAAAGGGCTACATGAGATAAAAGATGGAGCAATCAATGTGAAAGCCTTCGATGGTTCTCATAGGTCCCCCATTGGCGAGATTATTCTATACTTGTAGATGGGACCAATATGGTTCGAGGTTGATTTTCAGGTGATAGATGTGCCAGCGTCTTACAACTTGCTGTTGGGACGGCCGTGGATTCATGCGGCCGGGGCTATAGCATCTATGCTACATCAGCCAGTAAAGTTCGAATGGAATCACCAGGAAGTGATCATTCACAGTGATGGTAGCAACCATATATACAATCACCAGACTATTCCGGCTATCGAAGGAAAAAGGAAGCTGGGTGGAGAAACTTACCACCACATTGAGTGGGTCAATGCTATTGACAAAGACAAATGGTTGGATCACAAAATTGAAAGTATGCTAAGATGGAATGAGGCCTAACCTGGCAAGGGGCTCGACAAGAACCTCCAGGGAATCTCGAAACCCATAAAACTCAAGAAACATGACACCACTTTCGGTTTGGGATATGAATACACCTGGGAAGAATTCAATAACTGGTCGCCATCATGGCACGGTTCTTACTATCCACTGGAGCAGCCAATACCACCTCTGGAGCAGACCTTCCAACATGCCAATATTATTTATGGGTCAGATGAAGAAGAAGCACTTGCGGCAATGAAGAACTTGTTTCTAGAGGACAATGATATGGACTGTTGTATTATTCTCAAGGAGGAGGGGGAGGAAGTCCCTTCCATACAGGCTATGAGCAGAGGTGCACATCTCAATAATTGGATCATCAGGACAACCAAAGCCCGCGAGCTTCGGGGTAGCAAGGCTAAAACAAGCATTACTCACTATTTTATTTACTAAATAATTTTCTTTTCGCATTTTTAATTCCCGCAATAAGATCTTCAATGTTCATAATAGTTATTCCATTTATCAAAAGCATTTTCGATTTTTCTTATGAATTACTCCCTCCGTTTCAATTTATGTGAACCCATTTGACTGGGCACAAAGTTTAAGAAAAGAGAGAAGACTTTTGATCTTGTGGTGTAAAATGAGGCACATATATTTTGTGTGGCTATAAATCATTGTGTAAAGGTAAATTGTTTCCAAATAAGGAAAGGGGTCATTCTTTTTGGCACGACTAAAAAGGAAATAGGTTCACATAAATTGAAACGGAGGGAGTAATATTTATTACTATCATTTTCTCTCCTTACTTTACCAATACATCATTACTATTACTTATCTTGATGAACCAATGACTGTGACATGCAATGAGACAACGCAACAAACTGACATTGATTCAGAGGAAGATGACATACCTGACAAGATTGTCAAAGAAGTTGAGAACTTTGAGAACAGACCTAAGTCCAACCTAGACAAGACCGAGATTGTCAACTTGGGAGATGTAGAAATCCTCAAGGAAACACGAATCAGTGTTCACCTATCACCATCAGAGAAGAAAGAATACACAAAATTTCTAAAGGAGTATGAGGACATATTCGCCTGGTCATATGATGACATGACAGGTCTGAGTACGTCTATTGTGGCTCACAAACTGCCAACTGATCCAATGTGTCCACCGGTAAAGTAAAAGCTCAGAAAGTTCAATCCGGATATGAGTTTGAAAATCAAGGAAGAAGTTACCAAGCAGGTCAAAGCTAAGGTTCTTAGGGTAGTAGCTACCCGACATGGTTAGCCAAAATTGTGCCAGTACCAAAGAAGGATGGGAAGGTCAGAGTCAGTGTCGACTACCGGGATATCAATTGGGCCAATTCGAAAGATGACTTCCCTTTGCCAAATATACATATACTGATTGACAATTGTGCCAAGCATGAGTTACAGTCGTTCACAAATTGCTTCGCTGGTTATCATCAAATCTGGATGGATGAGGAAGACGCTGACAAAACAGCTTTCATTACGCTGTGGGGAATGTACTGCTACAAGATGATGCCATTCGGCTTGAAGAACGCAGGAGCGACCTACATGAGGGCCATGACTACCATTTTGCATGATATGATACACAAGGAGATAGAGGTATATGTGAACGATGTTATTATCAAATCCAAGAAGGCCACTGACCACATGAAAGATCTGAGAAAGTTCTTCAATAGACTGCGGAGATATAACCTGAAACTAAACCCCGCAAAGTGCGCATTTGGGGTTCATGCTGGGAAACTACTCGGGTTTATTGTGAGTCGCCGAGGAATAGAACTGGATCCATCGAAAGTCAAAGCTATTCAGGAACTGCCACTGCCAAAGAACAAGAAGTATGTGATGAGTTTCTTGGGAAGGCTTAACTACATCAGCGAATTCATAACATAGTCTACAGTTATCTATGAGCCAATCTTTAAGATGTTGATGAAGGACGCCACAACCAAATGGACAGATAACTGCCAAAAGGCCTTCGACAAAATCAAAGAGTATCTATCAACAACACCAGTATTAGTCCCGCCCGAGCCAAGTAGACCCTTACTACTCTACCTTGCAGTGTTGGATGGAGTTTTCAGTTGTGTTCTGGGGCAACATGATGAAACGGGGAGGAAGGAGCAAGCCATCTATTATCTCAGTAAGAAGTTCACCCAGTACGAGGCCCGATATTCTCTATTGGAACGCACATGTTGTGCTTTGACTTGGGTAGCTCAAAAGCTGAGACATTACTTCTGTGCCTATACGACATATCTCATATCGAGAATGGATCCTTTGAAGTACATCTTTCAAAATCCCATGCCATTAGCAAGCTAGCCAAGCGGCAAATCCTGTTGAGTGAGTTCGACATTGTTTACATAACTCAAAAAGCAGTCAAAGGACAGGAACTGGTAGACCACCTTACTAAAACCCCGTGGACGGAGGATACAAACCCCTAAAAATGTATTTTCCTGATGAAGAGGTATCATTAATAGGAGAAGACATTGCAGAATCCTATGACGGTTGAAGAATGTTTTTCGATGGAGCGGCAAACTTCAAAGGAGTTGGCATAGGAGCAGTCCTAATATAAAAAATCGGTCAGCATTATTCGGTGTCTGCCAAACTCAGGTTCCTCTGCACCAACAATATGACAGAATATGAAGCCTGCATCTTAGCGCTCAAAATGGCCATTGACATAAACGTTCAACAGTTGCTAGTGATTGGAGATTCAGACTTACTTATACATCAGGTACGAGGAAAATGGACAACCAAGAACTCCAAGATACTTATGTATTTGCATCATGTACAGGAATTAAGAAAGATGTTCACCTAGATGGAATTCCAGCATGTTCCCAGAATCCAGAATGAGTTCGTCGATGCATTAGCTACCCTATCATCTATGATACAACATCCAGACAAAAATTTCATCGATCCCATTCCGGTGAAAATCCATAATCGGCCATCTTACTCTGCCCATGTTGAAGAAGAAGCAGACAGAAAGTCTTGGTTTCATGATATCAAGGAATATTTGGCAAAAGGAGAGTAACCGGAGCTTGCTAATCCTACTTAGAAATGCACACTTTGGAGGGCAATAATTTCTTTCACAACGGAGAATTCCTATATAGGAGGACTCCTGATTTGGGACTATTAAGATGTGTCGACGCAAAGGAAGCATCCAAGCTACAAGAGGAAATTCATGCTGGGACCTACAGTCCATATATGAATGGTTTTGTCTTAGTGAAGAAGATACTCCAGGCTGGTTACTTTTGGATGACTATGGAGACAGACTGCATCCAATATGTTTGGAAATGCCACCACTGTCAGATACATGCAGACATGATAAAGGTACCTCCGAGCGAGCTCAACACAACAAGCTCACCGTGGCCGTTCGCCGCCTGGGGAATGGATGTTATTGGACCAATCGAGCCTGCTGCTTCCAACGGACACAGGTTTATCCTAGTAGCCATAGACTATTTCACCAAATGGGTCGAACCAGTGTCTTATAAAGCAGTGACTAAGAAAGTCATGGCAGACTTTGTCCGCGACCACATTGTTTGTCGATTCAGGATTCCAGAGTCAATCATTACTGATAATGGCTCCAACCTCAACATAGACTTGATGAAAGCTCTGTGTGAAACTTTCAAGATTAGACACAAGAATTCCACAGCCTACAGGCCTCAGATGAATGGAGTTGTGGAGGCTGCCAATAAGAATATCAAGAAGATATTGAGGAAAATGATAGAGAGGCATAACCAGTGGCACGAGAAGTTATCATTTGCTCTACTGGGGTATCGCACCACAGCCCGTACATCAACTATGGCAACCCCCTATATGCTGGTTTACGATACAAAGGCTGTTATTCCTATTGAGGTAGAATTCCTTCCCTAAGGATTATATAGGAAGCTGAGCTCGACGATGCAGAGTGGGTAAAAAGTCATTACGAGAAACTAGCCCTTATATACGGAAAGATAATGAATGTAGTTTGGCATGGTCAACTCTACCAGAACAGAATGTCCAGAGCCTTCAACAAAAGAGTCAAGCCAAGACAGTTCACACCGGGGCAGTTGGTGTTAAAGAAAATTTTCCGCATCAAGATGAAGACAAAGGGAAGTTCTCTCCCAACTGGCAGGGTCCATACATGGTTCATTAGGTTTTGACAGGAGGAGACCTCATACTTGCAGAAATGGATGGAGAAGTCTGGCCGAAGCCGATTAATTTAGATGCAGTCAAGCGTTACTATGTATGATTTTTATGCTTTCCTTATATGATGTAAATTGAAATACGCCTAATCTAATTCCCGTTTAAGAGGGGATACGTAGGCAGCCCTATGGGTTTGGTCAGAATTCAATAAAAATTTCATTTCCCCCTGCAATTGGAAACTGGGGCAGAATTTTGAGGAGAACCCTCAAAATTCCGAAGTAATTTTAGCCGATCGACGTACAAGCAATAGTCAGAAGCATCAACCCATCAAACTGGGGCAGAATTTTGAGGAGGACCCTCAAAATTCCGTAGCAAGAGAAGTTGCAATGTCCTGAACCACGTCACAGTCGTCGGTTCAACTAAAATTTGTTTTTAATTATATATTTATGTCATACTTTTACAAAATCATGCATGTTTATTATTGAAACTGTTTTGTTTAGCAACGTTACCCCAATGATACAGACGGTATCACCAGATCAAAGCCGAACAAGTCAAGCAAAGCCAGCAGGGATACGAACTAACCTTCCCCTTACGAAACTCACGATTTTTCTTTGGATGCAAGAACTAGGATTGCGAATCATTAAACATATATACGACCATGCGACAAACATTGTTCGAAATACGACTCTCCGAACCGTTATACTTGCCAAAATTTTCCATCAGCACACACTAGTGATGTCCCGTATGTTACAATGCTCCCAGTAATCATAATGCCGCAATCTGCTATCAGCTAAGAAAACTCTACTGTCATTTGCTATTTTATTTCTTGCATAAGGCTACTATTCTACCTTCCAACTTGCATAAGGCTACTATTCTGCCTTCAGAGACGAAACACTGTCTCCCTCTGCATTCTTGCATAAGGCTACCATTCTGCCTTCCGAGACAAAACGCTGTCTTCATCTGCATTCTTATCTCTGCATAAGGCTAACATTTTGCCTTCCGAGTTAAGCTTTGCATTATTGCGTAAGGCTACCATTCTGTCTTCCGAGACTAAACGCTGTCTCCATCTGTATTCTTATCTCTGCATAAGGCTACCATTCTGCCTTCCGAGACTAAATGCTGTCTCCCTCTGCATTCTTGCATAAGGCTACCATTCTGCCTTCCGAGGTTAAGCTATACCTCCATCTGCATTCTTGAATAAGGCTACCATTCTGCCTTCCGAGACTAAACGCTGTCTCCATCTGCATTTGCATTGCATAAGGCTACTATTCTACCTTCCGAGGCTAAACTCTACCTCCAATTTTCTTCAAAACTAAGCGTTATCTCAAGCACAATTCATCTCACTTTTCTTACGGGCTAAGCTCTGCCATTTAATTTGCAAGACTAAGATCTATCTTGTCTACATCATACTACTGCATATTTCATGGGCTGAAATATCACCAACTCATCCGAAGGCATCATCGTTCGGAGGTACCATCTTCATAGCCCGAGAACACCATGTCATGGCCTGATGATCTCTTTCAATCTTTTGCATATCATTATTCAAAGGCGTCATGTTTCAGATGCACCATCCTCATAGCCCGAGAACCTCATTTCATGGCCTGCGAATCCTTTATCATACGATTCATGGCCCAGGACATCATGTTCTGAGGACGGCATCCACCATCATCCAAAGGCAACATTCATGGTCCGACGGGAATTCACATCATGTTTAAATTTATGCACAATATATGCTTGTATTGTTTCTAATTGCAGGTAAATCGGCGAGCAACAGCCATCCCGGCAGGAGCAATTCCGCTCCAGTTCCCGCAACCACCTCAAACCTAACCGTTCCCGTAAACCTATCACTCACCCAGCCCTAGATATTGCGTCCGTTCTTGAAGCCGTCTTCATCGGTATACTCCGCCAATGGATCCTGAACTACATACAACCTAATTTCTGTAAAACTAGGGTGCATCCCAACCTCTTCAACCTGTTTCGCTTGGTCAAAATTGGCCATCATTTCTTTACCCGAAAACTCTTTCATTCTTCCCAGGTAAAGAGGGGCAGTTGTTGATACCCAATTGTTTCCTATATATTTTCAATATGAAAAATAACTTCAAAATAGTATATATATATATGCATATATAAGCATGTACACGTATTTTATTATTTTTCCATAATTTTTAAAGGTTTAAATTGATTTATTTTCGCCCTTTTTATCCATAAAATCCCAATAATTATTTACAAAATTATTGTTTTGATTATTCTTCTATTGTATTTCTATATTTATGCCAAAACATGGCTAAAGTAATTTTTGCAATTTTCATTTAGTATTTTTAAAGCTAAATTGCACATAATTGCAATATTAGCCCTTTTAAGGGTTAATTAAGTTTTATATTCATAAAACTGGGTCCTGTATTTTTTAAATTGTTAATTATATGTTATAAATCATTTTAGCTTTTTAAATTAATTTTCAGAAACCATTTACTATTTTTTATAAATTAAAAAGAAAAAAAATGGCGATTTAAATTTTAGCCAAATTGGCTTTCAAATCTAACCCAAATCAAAACCCAATACCCTGGCCCAATTTCTAATAAAACCCGACCCTAAACCTTTTAAACCCTACCCAAACCCGGATCCCCACCTACCCCATTTGATCTGGGCCGTTGATCATTCAGATCAACGACCACCATTACACCTGCCTAAATAAACCCAAACGACCCCCTTAACCTAATTCATTTCCACCAACCCGCCGCCATTGAATCCCCTTCCTCTGCAATCCTCTCTGCAACCCCACTCAAACCCTAGCATCCACCACCCAAATCAACCCTAATCCCATTCGATCATCACTCAATCCATGGACTCCCATGGCTGTTTGAGATGTATACCGGTCCCATATATCTCCTGGTTGTCTATTTTCGTGATTTCATGAAAATATCTCGAAGAGATCTAGTCCAGACCTGGCTCAACTTCTATCCATAGTCTTTTTTCCGGCCATCCATGCCGTCGAGTTAAATCCATGGCTTTTCCGGCTAAGATCGGTAACTTTTCTAAGTCTTTCTCATTTTTTTGGATTCTCCGAAACCCTAACTTTAAAGTCTTTCCAATTTTATTTCAGATCTGTCTTAGATCTGTGTATGTTATGAACCTCTTAAGTATTTTCTCAAAGGTTTTCCGATTTTTAAAGCGACTCTTCATTTTCAATGATTAGGGTTTTGTTAACCTCTTTTAAAAGATCTCTTCTCCGATTTTCAGTGTTGTTTTATGATTTTACTATGTTTAAACGATTTGTTTATATTTTTCTTCTACCTGGTTCATCGTGTTAAAACCCTAAGTATCTTTGGTCTCATTCGGGGTTCTGAAGTTGTCTTTTTGTATGTATACCTGTTTCGATTGAGTTCTTCATGGTTAAATCCTCTCCTTTGTTTGTCTTGACTGATTCTGAGTTCTTACCATTTTTGTTAAAACCCTAATTTCCTAAAACTTTTCTCACTTGTTACTGTGAGTTTTTAAAGACTTCCTCTACCTATTTCCGTGTGTTGGTCTGATCTTCTTTACCTGTTGCTATATGTTAGATTAGTTTCTTTACTTTGGCTCTATGTGTGATCCATGACTGCTTAACCTTGTTGCTTACCATGCTTTGAATAGTCCTTAGCCTATTAATGGCAATTCTTTATGTTTATGTTCATCTAGTTTGCTCCTTTTGTCAATGTGTTTGACCCTGCATGTCTGATACGCCCGTTCATTCCTTTCTATTTATATGTCAAAGTGCAGAATCATGACTTCCCTTTTGATTGATCCTGATTTCCTTATGTTACGATTTGATTGCAAGGTTTTCTTATAAATCCCTAACGTTACTCGCTTGTTTAAATTGATTGATTCCCTTCTTTTATTTGCTGTGATGTTTCACCCATGTTGAATCCTTTCCCCAAATTAAGTATATTATGTACTTAGACTCAATTATATGCCCTATACTTTTATTACCTCTTATATGGTAAAATCAACCTTTTTGAAACTGATTCTCTTTCCATACATGTAGTATCCGTTTGAGTTATAACTCCCTGATTACGGGGGAGTACTTGTATTAATTGATTCTGATTGTGATTACTTCCATATTTTTGTTAAATATTTACTTGCTACCTTATTTTCCCCTTATATTCAAAGCAATAAATACCTTAAGGCTTTCATTAACAAGACACAAATAATTTAGTCCAGAACATACACTTACACACTCAAATTCTCTCTCTTTCTCTACTACTATTTGTGCTACTGCTTTGTCTAGCCGGCTGAAAGCCAAGGCTAGACTGTGGAACTCTTATTAATTTACTTTTTCTGCACTTTGCTTCTTCAACTAGTATGTTCTTAGTTAAATTCTGAATCTCAACTCTATGTGTTCCTTAGTTTGTCAATCCTTGTTTCTTTCAGCACTAACTTAATGGCTCATGCTGTTAAATTGTACTTCTTGCTTACTGCTTTACTCAGCATGCTTAAAATTCTGCCCTCCTTTGTTCAAATATGATCAACATGTTTACTTGTTCCTGTTTATGTCCTTCAACTAGCATGTCTTCTAATGCACTAATTCATGACTAATTATGTGTTTCTGATTTGGGTCCTCTGTGTCCCCAAGCCCTACTTCCCTGCTTGTAATTGCTAAAGTTGTACTATTCTCTGAATTGGTTCTGTATGTGTGTTGTTGCTCCTACGCCCCTTTTCCTTTTCAAAAATTATTTTCATTAAGCAACTCTCCTGCTATTTTTTACAAACTCATTTCAAACGTGCAGTCTTTCAAAAAATGTTTTCTAAAACAAACTCCTCTTTCAAATATGTGTTCCTACACTTCCACTATACTCTTAGATCATTAGGTTCTGCCTCTCTTGTATGAACCTTACTTTGGGACCCTTGAGCTCCCTCTGAACCTGGAGACATAAGAGCTGGCCCTTCCACACCGCACTTACTCTTGGTTATGCAATCTGTGTGTGAGCACTGCACGGGATCCCTTGAGGTCCTTAGGGAACTCTGACACACCCACATATGAGAAAGGCTTTGGAATAATGTTGGCATCTAAAGTGGTTTATTACATAACTCAGAGAGGAAGTCAGAATCAGGCTTCCTATGGTTGTAATTTCTTATTTTTGCATTTCTTATGTAATTCAATCACATGGTCTTTAGTAATTTGTAAACAAGTATGGGGTTGTCTAGTGAAAAGGGATGGAAAATATGCATTCTATAGTTGTTAAAGGGTAGAAAGCATGTTATTAGGTTTATAGTCTTAATTGTGCAATAGAAACCATGTTTAGGATTCATTTCGTGCATTAGAGATCATGTTCCCTAGGACTTACACTTACTGTTTTCAGCATGTCCATTTCACTATCATATCACTTAGAAAATCCTACATTAAATGTGTTAATACCTGGTATTTTCTGCGATCATATTCCTACTGCCATGCACACTTAGAGATCCTGTTTTAGGCTAAAACAACACTAAAAAACATATCATCTCTGCATATTCTGGAAATCGTGTTTAAACGTTGTAATGTTTGTGCATATAGAAATCCTGCTTAGGATTCTGCATTCTGCATCTCTAGACATTAGATACCATGTCTTTAGGATTTCATTTATATTTGCTTAAGAATGCTTAGGCTAACCATGAATGCATAAAAAGGAATAAAACAATTTTACTCAGTTTTTTTACAATCAACTGGCAATAATTCTATGTGCTGAACACCTAGAACAACAGGTTTTAGGTAATAAAAATAATCTCCAATGTCTTAATGACTTGGAACAACTACTGCATCTTGCTTTGTGCCTAGGCAAGCCTTAGGTAGTAACTTAAATAAAATTGGAATTCCTTTGTTTAATTTTCAACTGTTACAACCAGCAGGCAAGCCTGATTCAGACTTTTTATCTGAGTCGTGTAATAAATCTGGTTCTGCTGCAACAACTAAAAAACCCTGCTTTAGGATTTTAAAATTCAGACCTTAACTGTGTATAAGTCATGTTGTCTATGTGCATCATCTATGGAGGTATAACTGAACCTTCTGCTTGTTTTCTGTGTTCTCCCCCCTTTAAATGCAGTCCTACTTGTTTCTTATGTCGCCTTAGTATTTTGCCTTTAAAACTGAGGGTCTGCCTAGAACCTCCTTATAGGATAGAAGTCCTAAATTCCTCTGGAACTAATAGGAAGGGACGAGTAACAGCATGCAATAAGAGTCAAGACCAATCTTCGCTTTAATTATCTCCATGGGGTGGGAAAGGGTACATATGGACATGATGACCGGTGCGTTTATACCACGTGTAGCTCCTCTTTGAGCAGTGTCATACCGGGTATTGTATTGATGTGATCCATATTACAAACAAACCTAGGACATTCCCTTTACATTCATAAGCATGCTTAGATTGTAACTCTTTTCAAAATCTCACTTTTTTCACTAGTTGTTTTCCAAACACTTGTGTATTTAAACTTAAATCCCCTACTATTTGAGTCATACTTGTTTATTTGCTAATTGTACAAATTTACAAAAACTCTATGGCTGGGAACCACACTAGAGGATCCTGAGGGGTGCCTAATACCTTCCCCTTGGGATAATTTCAAGCCCTTACCCTGTCTCTAGTTATCAAACATAGTTAGAAATGAACCTTGTAGGTCCCCTAACGTACCTTAAAATCATTAGGTGGCGACTATTCAAAATTGTAAACCCCTTTCCCAAAAGGAAAAGAGTTGTACCATACTAGAATGTCCAAAACCCAATTTTCCGATATGAAGGGAAAAAGGGGGCGCGACAGTCGTGAGAAGTTGGTATCAGAGCCTAGGTTATATAGGTATCACGAATCATAAGCAAGTTTAGTAGAGTCTCGCGGATCGATACAGTGACGTTTGTATTTATCCTCGGGAGGCTGCAGGACCTTTAGGAAAGTTCATATTCTTGAAATTCTTGTCATGCGAATTTGTTGATCCGAGTACTAAACTTCTGTTATTCTATTATCTCACAGATGGTAAGGAACCGAGCGACCAGTCAGGATGGACGCCCACTAGTGCCACCAGCTAGGGCCACTAGAGGCCGAGGACGCGATCGAGTCCATGGTAGGGGCATGGATGTAGCCCGCACAGTAGCTAGGGCAACACCTGTAGATCCACCAGCCGCCTCAGTTCAGGATCAGGTCCCAGTTGTGGACGCTCCAGCAGCACCAACTCAGGCACCAGTTGTGCCCATTGTGATTCCAGGTCTTCAGGAGGCCTTGGCTCAGATTCTATCAATATGCACTGGCCTAGCTCAGGCGGTCTCAGTTACTACAGTTGCAGTTACTTCTTAGGCCCGGGGAGGCACTTAGACTCCCATCGCTCGCACACCTGAGCAGGTTGTGCAGGGACTTCAGACACCAGGGGCACCTCCAGCCCAGCCGGTTGCAGCTGTTCAGGACTATGTAGCTCCTTCTATGCCAGAGGACGAGCAGCACAGGTTGGAGAGGTTTGGTAGAATTTAGCTTCTGTTTTTCAGTGGTGCAGAGGGTGAGGATGCCTAGGGTTTCTTGGACAAGTGTTAGAGGATTCTTCGTAGAGCGGGTATTCTGGAGATCAGCGGGGTCGCTTTTACTTCTTTTTAGTTTTCTGAAGCCGCCTTCACTTGGTGTGAGGCTTATGAGAGGCGTAGGCCTGTTGGTGCAGCACCCTTTACCTAGAAGCAGTTCTCCGTTCTTTTTTGGAGAAATATGTGCCATAGTCTCGTAGAGAGAAGCTGCGTATGCAGTTTCAGTGGTTGCATTAGGGAGAGATGACTGTGACATAGTATGAGATGAGGTTGTCAGAGTTAGCTCATCATGCTATTTGGTTGGTTCCTAAAGAGAGAGAGAGGATTAGGAGGTTCGTTGATGGCCTTATGTATCAGCTTCGGATTCTCATGACCAAGGAAGAGGGTGTCTGGTGCTACTTTTGAGGAGGTTGTTGACTGAGATTGAGTCATTTCGTCACTAGGAGCGAGATGAGAAGGAGGCCAAAAGGCCTCGGGGATCTAGTAGTTATGGTGGTGCTCCTTCGAGAGGTTAGTTTCAGCACGGCAGAGGCCGTCCATTTAGACATGCTCAATCAGCTCGCCCAGGTTATCGTACGGCGTCATTAGGTTATTGTTCTCACAGTTCTCACCAGGGCCAGTCATTACTCAGTGCCCTTCCAGCCCAGAGTTCGTCCCGTGCTCCATCAGTTCAAGGCTCTTCTATGCCAGGTGCATCTACTAGTCATTTCGGTGCTAGGGGTTCCCTTCAGTCCCCGTCTCCAGCACCTGGGAGTTGCTATGAGTGTAGAGAGTTGGGTCATATGTGGAGGCAGTGTCCTTGTCATCTTGGGGGTTCATCTTAGCAGAGGAGCTAGCCATCGGCTTCAGCACCAGTTACTTCACCACCACCCACCCACCCAGCTAGGGGTGGAGGTCAGTCAACTAGGGGTCTCCCTAGAGGGGGAGGTCAATCAGGCGGATGTTAGGCCTGTTTCTATGCACTTCCAACTAGACCCGATGCTATCATTTCAGATGTTGTGATTACAGGTATTGTCTCAGTCTGCCGCATAGATACCTCTGTGTTATTTGATCCTGGTTCCACTTTTTCATATGTGTCATCATATTTTGCTTGTTATTTGGATATGCCCCGTAAGTCTCTTGTTACATCTGTTCAGGTGGGTGATACTGTTATTGTAGAGCGTGTGTACCAGTCATGTATGGTAACTATTGGGGGTCTGGGCCCAGTAGGGTGATTTCATTCTTGAAGGCCCAACATATGGTTGGGAAAGGTTGTCTTTCATACTTAGCCTTTGTGAGGGATTTTCCTGATGTGTTTCCTGCAGACCTGCCGAGCATGCCACCGGACAAGGATATCGATTTTGGTATTAACCTGGTGCCGGGCACTCAGCCCATTTCTATTCCACCGTATTGTATAGCACCAACGGAGTTGAAGGAGTTAAAGGAGCAGTTTCAGGAACTCCTTGATAAGGGGTTTATTTGTCCTAGTATATCACCTTGGGGTGCGCCTGTTTTATTTGTGAAGAAGAAGGATGGCACAATGAGGATGTGCATTGATTACAGGTAATTGAACAAAGTAACAATCAAGAACAAGTATCCTTTGCCTCATATCGATGATTTGTTTGACCAGCTTCAGGGAGCGAGAGTGTTCTTGAAGATTGATCTCCATTCAGGTTATCACTAGTTGAAGATTAGGGACTCGAATATTCTTAAGACAACTTTCAAGACCTGATATGATCATTATGAGTTCTTAGTGATGTCTTTTGGGCTAACCAATGCCCCAGCAACGTTCATGCATTTGATGAATAGCGTGTTCTGGCTGTATCTCGACTCATTTGTCATAGTTTACATTGATGATATTCTGGTATATTTGCATAGTCAGGATGAGCATGCGGAGCATTTGAGAGTTGTGTTGCAGAGATTGAAGGAAGAGAAGTTTTATGCAAAGTTATCCAAGTGTGAGTTTTGGCTCAGTTCAGTGGCTTTCTTGGGGCACGTGGTGTCCCACGAGGGTATTTAGGATGATCCAAAGAAGATAGAGACGGTTGAGAGTTGGCCCAGACCGTCCTCATCAACAGAGATCCGCAACTTTCTTGGTTTGGCGGGTTATTACCGTCCGTTTGTTCAGAGATTCTCATCTATTACATCGCCCTTGACCAAGTTGACTCAAAAGGGTGCTCCATTCATGTGGTCGGACGAGTGTGAGGAGATCTTTCAGAAGCTCAAGACTGCCTTGACCACAACTCCAGTGTTAGTTTTGTCATTAGCTTCAAGTTCATATACTGTGTATTGTGATGCTTCGAGAGTTGGTATTGGCTGTGTGTTGATGCAGGAGGGTAGAGTTATTACTTATACTTCTCGTCAGTTGAAGCCCCATGAGAAGAACTACCCTGTTCATAATTTGGAGTTGGCTGCCATTGTTCACGTGTTAAAAATTTGGAGGCATTATTTGTATGGTGTGTCTTGTGAGGTGTTTACTAATCATCGTAGCCTCCAGCACTTGTTCAAGCAGAAGGATATCAATTTGAGGCAGCAGAGATGGTTGGAGTTGCTAAAGGATTATGATATTACTACTTTGTACCATCTAGGGAAGGCCAATATGGTGGTCGATGCTTTGAGTCGGAAGGCGATGAGTATGGGGAGTTTGGCATATATTCCTGTTGGGGAGAGACCTTTTGCAGTTGATGTTCAGGCCTTGGACAATCGGTTCATGAGGTTGGATATTTCGGAGCCCAGTCGGGTATTGGCTTGGGTGATTTCTTGGTCTTCCTTATTTGATCGCATTAGAGAGCGCCAGTATGATGATCCTCATTTTCTTGTCCTTAAGGACAACGTTCAACATGATGATTCTAGAGATGTGATCATTGGTGATGATGGGGTGTTAAAGATGTAGGGTCGGATATGTGTGCCCAATATAGATGGGCTTCAGGAGTTGTTTCTGGAGGAGGCCCATAGCTCGCGGTATTCCATTCATCCGGGTGCCATGAAGATGTATCAGGATATGAGACATCATTATTGGTGGAGGAGAATGAATAAGGACATTGTGGGATTTGTGGCTCGGTGCCTCAATTGTCAGCAGGTGAAATATGAGCATCAGAGACCGAGTGGCTTGCTTCAGCAGATGGATCTTCCAGAGTGGAAGTGGGAGTGGATCACCATGGACTTTGTAGTTGGGCTCCCATGGACTTTGAAGAAGTTAAATGCTATTTGGGTGATTGTGGATCAACTGACCAAGTCCGCGTACTTCATTCCTATGAGTACTACCTATTCTTCAGAGTGGTTGGCAGTGATCTATATCCGGGAGATAGTTCATTTGCATGGTGTCCCAGTTTCCATTATTTCAGATACGGGCACTCAGTTTACTTCACAGTTTTGGAGATCTATGCAGCGAGAGTTGGGTACTTAGGTTGAGTTAAGCACAACTTTTCACCCTCAGACGGACGTGTAGTCTGAGCGCACTATTCAGATATTGGAGGACATGTTGCGCACTTGTGTCATTAATTTTGGAGGATCATGGGATCAGTTTCTACCGCTCTCGGAGTTTGCTTATAACAACAGTTACCAGTCGAGTATTCAGATGGCTACATATGAGGCTTTGTATGGGAGGCAGTGTAGATCTCCAGTTGGTTGGTTTGAGCCGGGTGAGGCCAGGCTATTGGGTACAAACTTGGTGTAGGATGCTTTAGAAAAGGTGAAGGTGATTCAGGAGAGGCTTCATACAACGCAGTCGAGACAAAAGAGTTATGGTGACAGGAAGGTTCGGGATGTGTCCTACATGGTTGGTGAGAAGGTCCTGTTGAAGATTTCACCCATGAAGGGTGTTATGATGTTTGGGAAGAAGGGTAAATTGAGTCCTCAGTTCATTGAGCCTTTTGAGGTACTTCGGAGGATTGGGGAGGTGGCTTATGAGCTTGTTTTGCCACCCAGCTTATCAAGTGTACATCCTGTATTTCATGTTTCGATGCTCCGAAAGTGTATTGGCAATCCGTCTCAGGTTTTGGATTTCAACACGGTTCAATTAGATGGTGATTTGACTTACGATGTGGAGCCAATGACTATTTTGGAGCATCAGGTTTGAAAGTTATGGTCAAAGGATATAGCTTTACTGAAAGTGTAGTGGAGAGGTCGTCCCGTGGATGAGGCTACCTGGGAGACCAAGCGGGAGATGCGGAGCAGATATCCTCACATGTTTGAGGCTTTAGGTATGTTTCTTGACTCGTTTGAGGACGAACGTTTGTTTAAGAGGGGAGGATGTAACGACCTGACCGGTCGTTTCATGAGTTACCGCTCTGTTTCGCCAATTTCTGCTTCTTATTGCCTTGTTCAGCTGTATTATGTGTTATCAGGTTGGTTGGCTCAGGTTCGGACAGGTTTTGGTAAGGTTTGAGCACTTAGTCTCTTCAGAGTGACCTTAAGTTGGAAAAATCAACTGGATGTTGACTTATGTGACAATGAGCTCAGATGTGAATTTTGATGGTTCAGATAGCTTTGGGAGGTGAGTTGGGACTTAGGAGAGTGATCGGAATGTGTTTTAGCGGTCCGGAGTAGATTTAGGCTTGAATTGGCGAAATTGGAATTTTGGCATTTTCTGGTTGGTAGGTGAGATTTTGATATAGGGGTCGGAATGAATTCAGAGAGTTGCAATAGGTCCGTTGTGTCATTTGGGATGTGTGTGCAAAATTTGAGGTCATTCGGACGTGGTTTGATAGACTTTTTGATCGAAAGCGGAATTTGGAAGTTTTTGGGATTCTTAGGCTTGAATCCGATGCAAATATGGTGTTTTGACGTTGTTTTAAGCATTCCGAAGGTTGGAACAAGTATGAATGATGTTATGGGATATGTTGTCATGTTTAGTTGAGGTCTCGAGGGCCTCGGGGGAGTTTCGGGTGGTTAAACAGATCACTTCATGTTGAAGGAAATTGCAGAAAAACTGCTGTTGGTGTTGCAGGTTTTTGACCTTCGAGTTCGCGATGCATGTCCCCCATTCGTGAAGGGTTGGGATGTGAGGCTGTGAAGTTGGCATTCGCGTTTGCGAAGGTGGTCCCGCGATCGCGAAGGGTTGAGATCAATGGTCATCGTGTTCGCGAGGGATTTGCCGCGTTCGCGTAGAGGAAAGGTGAGCAACTGGGTCCAGCTTGATTTGTTCATCGCGTTCGCGGTGAGTTGGGAAGTTAAGACTTCATGTTCGCATACAGGGAGTCGCAAACGCGATGAAGGAAAAAGTGGTCAACATAAGTTTGTGCTTCACGAACGCGAGGCGTTGACCGCGTTCGCGAAGAAGGATTTTGAATAGCTGGGCAGAATGTTTTAAAAGGCTATATCCACGATTTTGGGTCTAAGTTTCATCATTGTTGGGTGATTTTAGAGTTTTTTGAGGAGGATTGAAGAGATAATCAAGGGGGAACACTTGGAGTAAGATTTATGGACTTAATACTCAATCCTAATGTGATTTCTACCTAATTAATCATGGAATTTGTGGAATTTAAGCCTAAAAATTGGAAGTTAGGGCTTGGAAATTGGAGACCTAAATCTAGAGATTTGAGGGGTCATTTGTGGTTGAATTTTGGTGTATTTGATATGTATGAACTCGTGAGGGCGTAAGGATTTTAGTATTGTGATTTTTATCGGAATCTGAGACATGGGCGCGGGGGGTCGAGTTTGGCGAATTTTGGAATTTGTGTTGTAGTTTGATTACTTTCGAGTGGGCTTTGTTCCCTTAGCATATTTTATAGTTATGTACTGATTTTGGTTAGATTTGGAGCATCCGGAGGCCGATTCGTGGGGCAAAGGCATCACGGGCTAGAGTTTGGACCGGATAGAGGTAAGTAATGATTGTAAATGCTGTCCTGAGGGTATGAAACCCCGTATTTCAGATTGTTGTGCTATTCTGAGGTGACACACACACTAGAAGACGAGCGTGGGGTTGTGCACCGTTGGGGATTGCGACTTTGTCCGTCCCGTATGACTGTTTAACTGCATATTTGATTGAAATTTTTTGCTATCATCATATTTTGGGCTGAATGCCATATTTGGGCCTCGTGCCAGCTGTTTTGGACCCTTATGGGATTTTTACTACTATTCCACATTGTCTTGACTTTATATTTGTACTCAGTCATACTATATTCTAATATTTTTATAACTTAGCCATGTTTACGCTATTTTGACATCTTAAATGATATTTTGGGTTGAGCATCATATTTTACTGTGCCCGAGTGGCTTTTAGAGATTTCTGACTGAGTAGGGCCGAGGGCCTGTGTTGTGAGGTTATTATGGGATCGAGTTGCGTGCCTCAGCAGTATTGTGATGATTCATGATTTTTAGGTCGAGGGCCTGAGTTGTACACCACGAGGTGGCTTGATAGGAGGCCGAGAGCCTGTTTGATTATGCCACGAGATGGCTTGATATTGTGCTTGGGCCATAAGGGGCCCCTCCCGGAGTCTGTACACTCCTAGTGAGCGCGGGTACCCAGTGTGAGATGTGGTGTAGTCCGTGGGGCTGATGTTATTCCATGTTATTGCCTGAGGGGCTGATACGAGTGATTGTGAGATAGCCCGAAGGGCTGATTCTGTTGGTATTTTGTCCGAGGGGCTGACTTTATGTGTCTATCTTTTCTCACTACTTTTTCATTTACTCGTTTAAACTGCTAAAAGATGTTTTAAAGAGATTTTTACTAAACTAAGATGTTTCTACGAGCTTTTATTGTTTTATTACATTATTCTGGTGTTATATTGCCTCTTTGTAGCATTTTGCTGTGATTTACGTGTTTTCTTATCGCTCAACTGCCTTTACTTTTATTACATACTGAGTTGGCGTACTCACACTACTCCCTACACCCTGTGCACAGATTCAGGAGTCTCGGGTCACGCTAGTAAGGGCTGATTGCGTCCAGCAGGCTATTCGGAGTTCACTAGGTAGCTGCTCGGCGTTCGCAGCCTAGTGCTTCTCCTTCCTATCTTTATTTTCCTTGCACTAGCTTAGTAATAAACTGTGTAGACCTTTTTTATACTCTTAGATAGATGTTTAGATGCTCATGACTGGTGACACCCTGATGTCGGGCTATGTTTGTTTCCGCATTTGTTCTATTTCACTCTATTTTGGGATTTATCACTTATTAATGACTTAAGCATGAATTTTTATAACTGTTAATTGGTTTGGGGATTTGTGTCGGCTAGCCTTGTTTCACGATAGGCGCCATCACGACCATGTTCGGTTTAGGGTCGTGATAATTAAAACTAATCAACAGGTAACATTTTGAAACATTTACGCGTGTTAGAACACACAGAGTTTAAGTTAAACCCGAAGTTTAGTGCCAGTGTAAGAAAACAAATCTGCTCAGTAGTAACAGAGCAAGCTATAGAAGAATAGCCTTTAAGAGTTATCGAAAATGGGGGGGGGGGGTTCCCTAAGATTGACAGTATGAGTAGAGTTAAATTATTAATATTGTATATGATAGTTGTGAATAATTATCTTTCCGTTTATGTAAGTAATTTGGTTTTTTCTAGTAACAAGAATTGCTCTGAAGTAAGTCAGAAGATGAGTTTTCATTGACATAAGGTGCAAAGAATTGCAGAAGATAAGGAAGGTTGTTCGGATCCCAACATAAGAGAAGGATCCGCAACTACAAGACCTTAATCTTTGGTCTAAGGAGAGATGTGAAAATCGCCATTAAGTCCAGTTGGAGATTTGAAACCCGCATAGTTAGCATGGGATATAAAATTTATAAAATCATGCCCAATTATGTATCATGAGGGTAGTTCCATTGCATGAGAATTTAATCTTTGGAGTACTGGTCAAAGACTTAGCTCACAATAATACTATAAGTGTTTTCAGGAAGTGCTTAAGAAAATATAATCAATATGGGAAGTATAGCTCATGGTTTAGGCGGACAATAGAAATATGGTGAAAGAAGTTCACCGCATAGCCAAGCTAGGAGTTCGACTTTTAGACTCCGAAGATGGTGGAGTTATTGTCCAAAACATGACTTGTTCCTCCTTAGTAGCCGAAGTAAAGGAGAAACGGTTTGATGATCCATACTTTTTGCAGTTGAAAGAGGGGGATTCACAAGCATAAGACGATGGATTTTGAGCAAGGGGAGATGATGGTACTTTGAGGTACCAAGATAGATTGTGTGTTCCAACCATACATGGACTTAGCGAGAGGAACATGTTAGAAGCCCATAATTCCAGGTATTTTATCCACCTGGGTTCCCCAAAGATGTATCATAATCTTAAGGAGATTTATTAGTGGAACGACATGAAAAAGAACATCACACAATTTGTGGCCAAATATCTAAATTGTCAGCAAGTGAAGGTCGAGCAGCAAAAAACTAAGTGTTTATCTCATGATACACATATTCGTTAGTGTAGATGGTAAATATGGACTTTATAATAGGATTGTCTCGCTCATTTTGAAAGCATGATTTAATGGGGCATTTCTAAAAGTTTCGCCTATGAAATTTGTTATAAGATTTGGGAAGAAAGGAAAGCTTAGTACCAGATACATCGGGCCGTATAGGATCCTACGAAAGGTCGGACGAGTAGCTTATGAGTTAGAGTTTCCACCAAAATTGGTGGATGTACACCCAGTATTTCACGTGTCATATTACAAAATTCAAGTTTCTAGTACTCAGATACTCATATCAGTTCAGTACTCAAATACCCATATCAGTTCAGTACTTAGATACTCATGTCAGTTCAATAATTAGATATTCGTTCCACTACAGTATTCATATATCCATGTTAATTCAGTATTCACGTATCCATGGCAGACCAATATTCACATATATGTTTCATGTTATGTGCATTATGATGCCCTGTGAGGCTTGTGATATGCTATGATAGCTGGCAGGTGTTTCAGAGAAATGTTGAAGGTAATTAACCTTTTCATTTGGACCTTATGTTATAATCTCCATGTCTTTCAGTATTCAGTCAGCTCAATATTGAGTCAATGCGATAGTCATTCAGTTCAGTATCTCAGCAGTTCAGTAATCATGTATTCATTTAGTTTAGTATGCAAGTGTTCATAAAAGTTCAGTGTTCAGATGTTTCCTTTAGATCCGTTTAAGGTCCAGAGTTATCTGTAGTTATAGTCAGGACAATCATTCGAGGACGAATGATCCCAAAGGGGAGATAGTGTAACATTCCATAAATTTGGACTAGGTGTGGATGTGTTAAATGAGTATTAATGTGACATTTTAGACATATGCTGTCTTATCGGAATGAGTATGGGTGGAAATAGTTGTTTTGGAATCAAGACGGAGAGTGAGGTGCATAAGATTCGATAAAATCGACTAAGTTTATGGAATGTCTATCGTCTAGCAGGATTTAGTGAATATCTATTAGGAATTTAGGAAAACCTAAAACATGAAAGTTGTAACCCTTTGAAATACATTTTAATGATATTTTATGGAACCCTAACGGACCACTCTGAAAAACGTTATGTGTGTTTTACTGGACAATACACAGTATGCATGCCCAAGTCTGTATCCAGTTGGTCCTGTGCGCGGCCTCATACTTGGGACATTTCTACTGCTTTTGATGCACGTTCAGGTGCGCGGTTGGGCCTTCAGCTGCATTGGGGCACATCTGGGAAGCCGTTTTATAAGCCCTACTTCATCCCTCACACCCCAAAACACAAAAACTTACTCTTGAAAAGGAAGCTCTCAAGAACCTAACTCCTCAAAGGTCCCTCCAGCATCCAAGGTGAGTTCTAATGGTGATTCTAAGTTAATTTCAATTCTCCAATACCTTATCAACATGGGCAAGCCCTTCAAATCATTAGATATTCTATTAGGACAACATTATTGAAAAAAGAAACCCTAAAACTCAAATTTAAGAGGATTGAAAAGGTAATATCTTCACGCTCTAATTGATTATAGTATTGGATTAATGATTATAGATTCTAAGTTCATGAGATATGAGTTGATAGGTTTGATAGAAAAGCATGAATGATTATTGGTTTGTTGATTATTGATTAAGGGTCTTGTTTATCTTATGGGTGATGAAGAATGGTATTGATTATAAGAAATTTGAGATTTTAGAATTTTATAGGAGCAAGAGAATGGGTTATTGGGTGTAGAAATACCATTAATAAGGGTTATGAAGTTTTATACCCATCAAGTATTTGAGAAAATGCTTAAGTAACTAAAAAATGAGTGTTATTGCTAATATGGAATCCCTTTGACTTGTATTTCTATAGATTAAAGTTGAAAGGGTGGGCGAACGTTGTATTACGCTCAAGAGCAGGAAGTTAAGGTATGTGAGACTAACTCTCTATCTTTGGGAATGTTAATAATTCTCCCTACACTATGTTTCTTTTACAACGTTACTAATTGCCTCATAAATATAGTTAAGCCTAGTTTTTTGAATAGTTGCAGAACTTTTATTCTCTAACTTCGTAATTCGTTCATGACTTTCATCCCTAACGTCGTGAGCTCAGTTCATAATCAATATAGACTTGTGTTTGATGCCCACGAGTCTCAGTCTAGGTTACTCAGCATGTCATAAACAGTTAAAGTTTTAGTTTTCGTAATCAGTTCATGAATACATGTCTTAGTCTATTCGTATTCAGTATTCTAGTATCATGTATCTCAATATGATTCAGTATTTAAGCATTACATATTAAAATGTGATTCTTAGTACCTGAATTCAAATCCCTAAATGTTGAACACCTTTATTTAGGCCTGAGGCCGTAGTTTATGCTTTATGCATGTTTGGGCCTGAGGCCGTAGTTTATGCTTTACGCATCTTTGGGCCTGAGGCCATAGTTATATATACATATACTTTCGCCTTAGGCCGTATCTTGTGCACATATATATTATGCCCGAGGCCGTAGTTTATATAGATAAAGGTGATTCATAATTCAGAAGAGGGAGTATTCATATTCTTACTTCCTTTGTTCAGTTATTAGTTATCATTTCAGTTATCAATTATCAGCTCAGTTTCGGTTTCAGCATTTATAGTTCTTTCTTTCAGTTGTTTTACACATAGTGTAATTCAAATTTACTAACGTCCCTTTCGCCCAGGGCCTGCATCTCACGATGCAGATAATGATTTACTGGTTGACAATTCAAAGCACTAGGATTCTTGTACTAGCTATTTGGTGAGCCTCGGTTCTTTCGGAGCATTGTCATTACTTACAGTCTTTCAGTATTTATAGACAGTCAGTGTTCTCAGTACTTCATTAGAGGCTTCATAGACTAGTGTAATAGTTAGATAGAGTTGTAGCTCCCGTTTGGCAATAGATTTTGGCTTTATTTTTTCAAAAAAAAAATTAAAAATATTATTTGTTTATAAAATATGATCATGTTTTGGGAAAAATAATTTCAAAATATTTTGATTTCCGAAAAACTAGTTTAGGGCGGTTTTTGGGTGACTTTTTCTTCCTCTCACAAAACTTCAACTTTTCTTCAAATAAAATGCATGTCCAAACACAACTTCAACTTTCAAAAATTATTTTTCAACAGAACTTCAAAAACTATATTTCAAGTTTGAATCAAATCTATGTCTAAACGCTAGTGTAGTCTTTTCATGTTAAGTAATGTTGGCTACAGATATATTTTAGACTTATAATAGTGTTTCCGTACTTGATTTATCACTATCAGTATATCAGCATGTGTTAGTTTATCTTCCGCATTCAGGATGTTATGATATCACATGTTGATTCAGCCAACCAGCTGGTTTGCTCGGTCGCATGTAGTCAGGCACCGGATGTCGTGTTGCGTTGAGGCCCAGGTTCGGTGCGTGTCAAAAATAATCCTTTGCAAGGACGTGCTAGCAATAGCTCTTTTCTATATTATTCGAGTTTCATCAACAGCAGTGTGTTTCAATTCCATAAGCACATTGTTGTTTTAATTTTAATAGTTATGGGATGGTCGTTATTCAGTCAACCTTAACTTAATCTATTTTAACCGAGTAGATTTTAGGAAAATTAAGGTCATGATCCGTCTAATGACATAGTCATTTTGATCGATTCAAATTTGACCCAACTCGTACATTTATACCCCAATATGAAATAAGTAATATTTTCGTATCTTCTTAAATACAAAGACTAATTCAAATAATTTTAGGTAACATAGTTATCACTTATCACTCCTCCTGAAATGATGCTCGGCCTGAAAGAATACAGATCTTGTCGCGTAAAAACAATATCTGTGGTGATAGAAGTGCTTTGGTCAATAAATCAGCAAGTTGATCTTGGCTAGGGACATATTGAACTTGGAGAGCACTCGAGACAATTTTTTCACGAACAAAATGAACATCAATTTCAATAATAATGTGAATTCTAATAAAAATACCTCACAAACAAGGTAGATGGATTGCCAAGACTATATCGACCTTATCCTTACACTCAACTTAGAGTATTCAATCTCGCTTTAACTCCTTAGAAGGACAGAAAGCACTAGGGGAATGAAATCCCG
This sequence comes from Nicotiana tabacum, assembly GCF_000715075.1. NCBI lineage: Eukaryota > Viridiplantae > Streptophyta > Magnoliopsida > Solanales > Solanaceae > Nicotiana > Nicotiana tabacum. The sequence goes on from NC_134100.1 coordinate 26,122,943, forward strand.
TGCCTAGAAAGAAAAGTAGGGAAAATACCCCTTTAATGACTAAATGAAATGGTAATGGTTATACACCTTACCACATTCACTACTTCCAAAGAAAGAACTCAAAACTGTGCCCAGAATCAATCAAAAAGCTTATTGATTTGATTCATCCACCTGAATCGAACTTAGTACGAGCGTGTTGAATAAGATTTTGTGCCAAATAAAAATTGCTAATATTGTCACAAAAAATTGTAGAAGGTGAAGAAAGAGAAACATGGAGTTCTCGTAGTAGCGAAAGTAGCCACGTGCTTTCAGTAGTGGCATGAGCAACTACTCTATATTCAGCTTCAGCATGATCTAGAAATAACATTTTGCTTCTTAGAAGACCAGAAAATAAGATTAGGGCCAAGAAAGATACATTAGGCCAAAGTAGATCGATGAGTGGTAGGGCAGCCAGCCCAGTCCGCATCACTATAATATTTTAAATTGTCAATAGAACCACCAGAAAATAAATAAACCATGATCCAGGGAACCTTGAAAATAACGTAGGATTCTTTTGATAGCAGTATAATGAATGTTCGAAAGAGAATGCATAAATTGAGACACTTGATTAACAACAAAAGCAATATCTAGACGGGTGAAGGTTAAGTCTTTGAGACTACCAACAAGACTTCTGTAAAGAGTAGGATCAGAAAAGGGAGCAAAATCTACAGAATGAAGTAGTGACACAGGAGAAAGAGAAGTTGAAACTGGTTTGGAAGAAAGCAGATTTGCATGACTGAGAAGTTTTTTAACATACTTGGATATTGCGAGCAATTATAGAAATACCAAGAAAATAATTAACTATCCCTAAGTCATTCACTGAAAACTCGGACTTGAGAGTATGAATTAAAGATCTAAGTAACAAATTAGAAGAGGCATTGGGGAGAATATCATCAACATAGAGAAGAATAATAGCAATATTTGAGTTATTTTTGTAAATAAAAAGAGAAGGACCAGACATGATATTTTGATATCTATTACTCTATATGAAACCATGCCCGTGGGCTTGATTTAATCCATAAATAATTTTGATCAACCGACAAATATAATGAGAAAATTATGGATGAACAAAACCAGTAGGCAGTTTCATGGTATGAGAAGTCTAGGTTTTGTTTTTCTCTTCTGTTGAATCATGACTCCCAACTCCTCTAATGAATCAGTTCCTACATCCCCAACCTCCATGACTAATGCTTCCTCCTTTATTCCATCCTCTCCCTATGCTATTTTTATCTCCAACATTAAAAATCTTGTTCCTACTGTTCTTGACTTTACAAACTATATGTTATGGAGAGAGCTTCTCTTACCAGTCTTCAAAGGTGATGGTGTTTATGGATTTATTGCTGGAAGTTTTTCGTGTCCTGCTCCTACTATTCTTCGTGATGAAGTTACCTCTATCTAGAATCCTTCCTTTCAACAATGGATTCAACTTGACTCCATTATTCTTTCGTAGATTCAAGCAAATATTTCTCAAGAGATTCTTCAAGATATTATCAAGCCAAATAATTCTCTCACTTCTAGAGATGCGTGGCTTCAAATCGAGCGTTTATTCCGTGATCAAGTCAGTTCTCGGACACTTCAACTGAAAGTCCAGTTTCACAACCTTAAGAAAGGTAATCTTTCAATTAATGAATATATCCATCGTCTCAAGTCCATTGCAGATGCATTGACGTCCATAAGCAATCCAATTTTTTAATGTGATCTTGTTCTACAAATACTTTCTAGATTAACTCCAGAATATATGTCTGTGAGCACCTCTATCTCTATTCGTGTTTCTCTTCCTACCTTTATTGAAGCACTCTCTTTACTTTTTTCTTCAAGAAGCCCAATTAACTAGTCTCTCTAGTTCTTCTAAGGATAATTCCACCACTACTTTTGTGGCCAAGCAATAATCTTGTTCCTCTTATGGTCGTGGTCGTAATAACAATAGTGGGTGTTATTCCAATGGTTTACGTGGTCGAGGCCGACACACTCAAGGAAATACCAAATCTTTTAATGTTGAGCCTCAAGAATTCACTCCTCGTCTATGTATGTCTTCCATTCTAGGTCCTCCTCCAATTTCTTATCCTATTGCTTCATTCCCTATCAACCTAGTAATGTGAATCTTTACCGCCAACTTTGCCATTAGCCACACCACACTGTTCGCGATTGTCCGTCTTTAAATTCTAAGGCCTTTGTGTCAGACATTAGTTCTAACTACTTCTTTTCTTCACTCAGTGATGCCTCTTGATTTGTGGATACCAGAGAAACTTCACACATGACTCCAAATGCATCCAATTTATCCTCAGTTACTCCATACAGTAGCTTGGATCGTGTAGTTGTGGATAATGGAACTCTACTTCCTATCTCCTACACTGGACATGATACTCTCTATAACTACTTCTTTTATGATTTTCTCGCTTTTCGCTTAGATATATTTTAATTGGTCCTCATATTTCCACCAATTTATTAAGTATTCACAAATTTACTACGGATAATAAATTTTCCATAGAATTTGGTCCTTTTGGTTTTTTACTTAAGGAACCCATGACGAAGAGGCATCTCCTTCGCTGCAATAATCTTGGACCACTTTATTCAATTTCTTGATGTATATTATAACAAGGGAAAAGAGTCAAAAATACTCCTCTACTATGTGAAAAGGATCACTTATTCCCTCTGTTATACTTTCAGTCCACCATTGCCCCTGCCATTACAAAACTGGTGCGAAAATACCCTTCCTCCGTTTGGATCCTCCACCATGGCCACATGACCTGACATTTTGCTGAGGTGGATGCCAAGGTGCCACCTTGCTGCCCCCATCCCAATTTTATCCCAATCGTCCCACTTCTTCTTCCATCACCACTTATCCCTTCATTCAACCACAACAATCATCACCTCTAGATACAGATAAGCTGAGCGTAATGGCGTATTCTAATTCAAGTATCGATTTTGTTACCATCACTGTTGAGACCATTTATCTTGGAATAAAGGCTTGATCTTTTTTCCTTTCCTTTGACACCTATTACGTGTCTATTTCTTGTATGTGTACTGGTAAATAAAGTAAATGGATTGCCTTAGTATGTGACTAATTGACTAATTTAAATTTCTCAAGAATGGATGATGCGCTGCTTTCTTTTTGAACTATTTTTGGGCATTGATAATACATTGTGGGTTTACATGTATAATTATCCATTTTTTGTGCGAAGACAACTTTTTTTGGAGTTGCTTAATATGGATTATTAGATTGTAGATCCGTCTATAAGTTTTATTTTCTGTCTATCAAGTAATTTTTTTTACAAGAAGATTGACGTTTGAATTATCCGCCAGAGGTGGCGATTTTCTAAAGATCAATAAACACATGGTTTTTTTCATTTTCTTTTTCTTTTTCTTTGGTTATAGAAGAGCGCAAAAAAGTTGCACTTTGAATGGTGTTTCATCTTCTTTTCTTGTCTTAATTGTTGCAAACTCACTTTACAATTTCCAAATAATTTTTTTATTCTGATTGTTTAGCCTTTGATTTCTTAAAAATTCCATTACTTTTTTTGAGATCAAATCGAGTACTCATGAATAATGTTGATAACTGCTAAATCACTCGATTTAGTGATAAGGTTGGGGGTGGTGAGGTGGAATACCACTTGGTGACCAAACGGAGGAAGGGTATTTTTGTGCCAGTTTTGTAACAACCGGGGCAATGATGGATCGAAAGTATAACGGAGGGCATAAGTGATCATTTTTGCATAGTAGAGGGGTATTTTGACCCCGTTTCCCTTATCATTTTCGCATAGTAGAGGGGTATTTTGACCCCGTTTCCCTGATAATAAATACAATGCTATATATAATGTACATCTTCTTGTACATATAACGTACTTATCTTCTTATGTATAAAAACTAATTCAAAATAATTTAAGTAACATAGTTATCACTTATCAATATTAATAAACAATAGTAATATAAAAGATATGTATAACCATGTGTATTGAACCCTGACATTTAAGTCACACCTTTGGGTGAGGTATAATCGTTTTATGTTTGGGGCATATTTGTTCCAGTCCTATTTATTTATTTATTCTCTTGAAGGTCTTTTTCTCTATTTTATTTCATGGTATCAAAGCCAACAAGAGAATTAGGGTGATAAAAAAGTGAAGATCTTTATACTGACGCTCTTTTTCTATTATTTCTTTCTGTCATATCCTTAATAGCTGGTTGGTTACACCTACAACTGAAATGGAAACCGAGCATTTCTTGGTTCAAAAATGTCGAATCTCGTCTGAATCATCATTTGTTAGGGTTCTTTGGCGTAACGATCTATTACTACCAGCGCGGTTGTTCCTATTTCATTTTCTTCTTTCAAGTCCTTCTTAGAAAACACTCACTGAGTTACTTACACGGCTGGGGCCAGCTGACTAGTAGATCTAAAAGGATCCAGCTATAGGCCTGACCGATTATTGTTTGTTCACAAAAAAACAAAAAAAGTTGGTTTTTAGTAGTAGTTCATGAGACCTCGAATATTTCGAAATGAAAGATTGAAATTTCTTTTCAATTTTTAAAGAAGAAGGAAAATATTTTCGAATTTGTTTTATTTTATTATATATATATATATATATATATATATATATATATATATATATATATATATATATATATATAAGTAAAACAGTAATATAAGATAAAATTATTAAAAGAGAAACCACTTGTATGAAACAGCTGATTAGTCCAGCGGTTGATGGCTTCCATTGGCTGTGAGACGTCAAGGGATCAAACTCCCTTGGCTCAAATAGTTTTTTGCGTGTTTTCCCTTGACTCCCTTGGCTACTAGTTACGGGGGCCTATTACTAAAATTATGGGCTGTATTTAAAAACTACTTGACCCTAATTTGTTAAAAACCTTTCAGAAATAGGAATTGTTGCCCACTTTAAAAACAATTCTTTGCCCTCAATTAGCATAAAAACTACTTGACCCTAATTTATTGAAAACCTTTCTGAATTAGGAACTGCTGCCCACTTTAAAAGCAATTTTTTGCCCTCAATTAGCATAAAAAGTACTGCTGCCCACTTTTCAATTTTTAAACCCCAAAGAAGCTAAATTGCATCAGGTTAGTACTAATTCTTTGTCTCTTTCGATGATAGTTTTTTATTAAGTACTTATACTTTTATTTTTTTTATTTCTTTATGAATAGAACTGTGAATCTACTTTGTAATTTGAATTTATAATTAATTTTTTGGTGTATTTAATGATTTTGGGAGTTAACGAAGTTGTTAATTATAAATTATTGTCGTGCTGATCAATCTACTATTCATCACTTGCTTAGCTCGATGAATAGTGATTGTCGTTTTCTGTAATAGACCAAGTTATTAGATAACAAAATTAAGAGTTTAAGTTATCTAGAAAAACAAATAAGAGTATTACAAAATTGTAGTAGTAATCTTTGAATAAAGTGGATACTTAAATTTTTGATTCAGAGAATTACAATGAAGAGATTCTATACTGCAACTTCCAAAATTCTAAATTCAAGTTCAACATCTCAAGATTTATCTAATTTGGAAGAAAGGACTAATGAGTCGGAACAAGAGCAACATCAACACAGTGAAAGAGTTAATTTAGACACGTTAGAAGTTGATCCCGGGGAAAGATTAACAATTCTAAAATATCATCCAAATGACCGTGATGCAATACGAAGAACATATCTTCAAAGAGGTGCTTTCCAACCTCGAGAGCACAAATTTCCTCAAAGAAATTTTTATGGTAAATTGTGTCCCTTTAATCCTCAATGGTTTTCTGAATATGGTTGGTTGAAGTATAGCGTAACAATAGATGCAGCTTTTTGCTTCTATTGTTATTTGTTTCAAGATGAATGCATCAAACAAGGGGGAGGAGATGTATTTTCAAGCGTAGGATTTACAAGTTGGAACAAGAAGTATAGATCTGATATGCATATTAGTGGACCCAATAGTATTCATAATCAGTCAAGAAAGAAAAGTAATGATTTGTTGAGACAAAAACAATTCATTCAAAGTGTACTTGCTAAACAATCTGATCAACAAAAGCTAGAATATCGGATTCGTTTAGAGGCTGCAGTTGATGTGATAAGATATCTTTTACACCAAGGATTATCATTTCGAGGACATCGTGAAGATTAATCATCTCTCAATAGAGGTAACTATGTTGAACTTCTTAGATGGTATACTAAAAGGTGTGATCGTGTTGCCGATGTATTTAAAAAAGCTCCAAAGAATAATCAATTGACTTCTCCATACATTCAAAAGGATATTATTACTGCATGTAAGATAGAAACAGTTAAATGTATCATTGAGGATTTAAATAATGATCACTTTTCCATATTAGTTGATGAATCTCGTGATGTGTCATGTAAGGAGCAAATGGCTATTATTTTGAGGTATGTTGATAGAAGGGGAAGTGTGATGGAGCGATTTATTGGTATTGTTCATGTTCGTGAAACTATTACTTTGTCTCTAAAGAATGGAATTATTGGTTTACTTGCTCAACATTCTTTAAGTCCATCTTCCATACGGGGACAATGTTACGATGGAGCAAGCAATATGCAAGGTGATATAAATGAGCTTAAAATCTTGATGCAAAAAGAAAGTAAAGGTGCCCATTCTATTCATTGTTTTGCTCATCAGCTTCAACTAACTCTTGTTGCAGTGTCTAAAAGATGTGATGAAGTGCAAGAACTTTTATTGGTTGTTTCCGATATCTTAAATATGGCGAGATCTTATTTCAAGCGTAGAGATGAACTTCGCGAATTTCAAGTGGAAGAAATTGAAGAAGCATTACGTAAAAGTGAGCTTGAAACTGGTAGGGGCTTAAATCAAGAATTAGGTCTTGCTAGAGCTAGAGATACTCGATGGGGTTCTCACTTCAAATCCTTTAACAATTTTATTCTTATGTTAGGCCCTATCATTGATGTACTTGATGCAATTGCTGTTAATGCACGTTTTGAAGAAAAGTGTAAGGCAAAGGGATACCTTAAAGCATGTTTAACATTTGAGATTGTCTTCATGTTGCATTTTATGCGCACTATTTTAGCAATCAAAAATGAGCTTAATGTTGCCTTTCAAAAGAAAGAGCAAGATATTGCAAATGCTATGATACTTGTTAGAGTGGAAAAAGATCGATTGCAACTTCTAAGAGAGAAAGGTTGGGCTTCACTTATTGATGAGGTATCTAAGTTTTGTATCAAATATGACATATTGATACCTAACTTTGATGAACCTTATGTTATCCTTAGAAGATCACGTCGTAGAGTTGCAGAGTACAATTTTTTTCATCACTACCATGCTGTAGTATTCTGTAAAATTATTGACTGGCAATTTCAAGAACTCAATAACCGCTTTGATGAGGTGACAACTGAATTGCTTCTTAGAGTTGCTTGCTTGAACCCAGTTAACTCTTTTTCAAGTTTTGACATTGAAAAGATATTGAGATTAGCGAAGCTATATACTGATGATTTTGATAAATATTCTATAGTTGACCTTCATTTTCAGCTTGAGAATTACATTGTTGATGTCAGAGATCATGACAACAGGTTTTTCGATCTTAAGGACTTGGTGATCTTTATAAGAAACTAGTAAAGACAAAGAAGCATGGGACTTATCCTCTTGTATTCCGGCTAGTGAAATTTGCTTTACTTTTTCCAGTTGTTACGGCTACGATTGAAAGAGCTTTCTCAGCAATGAAGTTGATTAAGACTGACTTGCGTAATCGAATGAATGATGAGCTTTTGAGTGGTTTTTTGGTGCCTTATATAGAAAAAGAAGTATTTAGTAATATTTCTAATGAGGCTATTATGGATACATTTCAAAACATGAAAACTCGTCGAGGAGAATTGTAGTTACGTGCTTAAATTGTGTTTCGTTAATATAATTTAAGTTGTCTTTTTAAAATATGATATATTATATTACAATAATTTATTCAATTGTTCACTCTATTAAATAGTGACACCGCTAATAAAAATCCTGCGTACGCCACTGCTGCTAAAGATGGAGTTGCAGAGGGTAGTTCCGGTATGAGAGAGAAAGTTTGATTGATAAAGGGACAATGAATCCCCATCAAGTGTTGGGCTGAATAATATATCAACTACCAGGACCATTACTTTGCTTAGTCAGTACTTTTGATTTTATTCTTTGGGCCCAATTTTGTATAGGACACGACCCGGTCCAATTTGTAACTAAAGTCATGTTTGACTATATACTTCAATAGATGATTCTAGAATGAGACCGAAAAATATAATAAGAAAATATCTTTCCTTCTTCTCTCTTTTCTCTCTCTCTCGATTAGATTTTCTTTCATTTTAAAATTGCTTCGATTGACTCCGTTAATGGAGTCTAGCATGGTATCAGAGCACTCCAATCGATCTGCCTTACTCAGAGCTTTTGTCTGATGGTAACCATCAAGTTTGGTTCACTGATTTCGTTCAGATCGAAGAATATTCTGTCAGAACCTTTTGGAGATTTCCTAAGTTTTCATTTGTTTCTGTTACACCCCATGTTTTCGTATGTTAGAGTATTCATAAGTCAATTGATGTAAGCTCAGAAATGAGATCAACTTTGAAAGTACGTAAAGTAAGTTAATTGCCACGACCCAAACTGGAGGGCCATGACTAGCACCCGACCATACTTGCCGAGAACCAACGTACATTTTATCTAACTTTCTTTATTATCTTTTAGGGTTGACAAGATCAATATAAATGGTAGACATGGATCATGGACAACCAACAATAAAATATGATGGCATGAATATACATAACATGGGATGACCAGACAATCAAGAAACTACATATAAGGTATGAGCTATCACGCTACCATGAAAGACTATACAATAAAAAACCAGTCGACAAGGCATACCAAACTATACATGAGTCGACACCGGTCTATGAGCCTCTAAATGAACATAAGTGCTGCAACATAGCCGGAACAGGTCCCTGACATACCCATAATGTCTATAACAAAAATGCATACCAAGACCATGGCAAGTCCGGAGAAGAGATCTCGCAAATCACTGCTGAACTGGACAACCTACTGTGGTAGGGGAGCTGCACCTGCCTGTCTATTAGGGCCTACAGCACGACATGCAGCGTCCACAAACAAAAGGACGTCAGTACGAATAAAGTACTGAGTATGTAAGGCAGGGAACCATAAATACGAACAGTAATGTAAGCAGGGATAGAGAATATACAACCTGGAACATCTGAGTACCTCTGAGGGCTACTGACATGAAATGCATGATACATATGTATGTATACATAAACTTTTAAAACATACGCCTCTGTGGGCATCATCATCATCATATCGTACCCAGCCATAATAGGCTCGGTAAAAAAAATGTACCCGGCCATCGTAAGGCTAGGTAGTATCATACCCGGCCACGTGGAGCTTGGTAAAACCCAACTTATCAGTGGTTGCACAATATGTGCCATACCCAGCCGACTATAGCGCGGCTCGGTAGAGTAAAATAGATACATATATATAATGCATGCTCAACTCATGGAATCACATTCTAAACCTTTCGGAGTGACGTAAGGTCGGTATCCTCTGTACACGTTATTAGGACTAACTCTTCACTATGAACCTTATAAGAATCAGGAAGTACCAACAACATTGATAACATAAGAATAAGAGAAGCAACATTAACATCAATCATTCCATAAGAGGGAAAACAATGTAAGTACTGCTAGCTTCTAAGAGTAGAGTATCTTTGGAAGCTCGTTCATTACATTATGTACAATCGGAGTCGTGCAAAAGAAGGAAAGAGATAGCCTCACTTACCTTGTATATACTGCCCCCAATCTCAAGCTATGCAATTGTAACAACTTCTTAGTCTACAATAAGAGAAATGATACTATCGTTATCATTTAAGCGTCATAACTATTATGCATCGACCACAACCTATTTTACGATGAAACAGACAACACCTCCCCTGTATATATGACTTCACACAATTCAAAACAATCACAAAACAACCCAAACAACATCAATAATAATCATATTGATCCTCTCAAAATAGTCCACGCACAACCTAATCACTTCATACATACGACGACCACCGTAGTCGTGTCAAACGACCCGGAAATGTTACGAAGAACTATCAGCCCACAACCCTACATATATATGGTGTTTCTCCACCCCCTTCCACCTCCAAAACTCCACAAAACAGTAGTAAACCACGCAGCCCAACAGCAACATAAAACAGTCCACAAAACAGTCCGCTACAAGTGAATAACTCGAACTCACGGCTTCCTATCACCGTCCCGTGAGTTCTTACATGTATAGAATGAATTACCATGAATTAACAGCAGATAAAATGTATTAAATAGGGAAGTAACTTACCTTACTTGTTGGATAACTCAGCCCTTCCCTTGTTTCTTCAAACTCTAGGTTTTATCATCAATTAGAACTTGAAAGAGAGGGAAAATCGATTAGGGTTTGTGTGGGATTTTTGTGGAGGAGTTGCAGGGGTTTAATTTAGTTTTGAAGGTCTGAAATAAGGGTGAAATAACTGAGTTTATAATCCCTTAAAATTCCTCTCTTGGCCGACTTTGGGACTTTTACTTTTGTCCTCTCATTTTGGCAAGTAGGTGACGCACCTACTTGTCACCTACCAATCTGCGTAGACTTGCAAAAATACGAATATCTCTATACTTTAAGATCGTATTGACAAATGATTTAATGCGTTGAAAGCTAGACTCATAGATATTTAATTTGGTGGGTAGATCACCCCGTAATTCCTTGTAAATTTGGAGAAAAGCTTAGAAACATTTGACCTAATGTTTAAGTAAAATTATGAACCTAAGTTGCGACAACGTTTGTCGACTTTTGTTTCATAACTCGTTTGACTTCAAGACTTATGATACGGATATTATATGATTCAAATACCTTAATACATGACCTTTTGAGTGTATTAAGAACCTCTAGGTTTACCTAAAAATACGAGTTACAACATCCTTGATTCGTTTAACTTCTAATACTTGTTAATCACTCTTATACACTCTCGTATCACTTAAGACCAATAGGATTAACTTCTTATCATCTCAAAGGTAATTCATTCTTGGATTTATATTAACTAATATATGGCATGAACTAACGTGTGTGGATATGGGTTGTAACATCAATCATTTTACAATGGAGGTTACAAATATTTAAGATCATAAATACCAAGTACCAAAAGGGTTTGAAGACTTCAACGCTAAAGTTGTAAAATAACTCATTAGTCATATGATAGTCGTGTGTCATGTTTTGAAGTCAAGCGAGTTGTGAAACAAAAGTTGGAAAAGGTCATCACAAGTTACATTCATAAATATGGTAAAAATTAGGTCAAATGTAGCTGAGTATTTCTCTCAATGTACTTGGACTTATGGGATGATCTAACTACAAAATTGAAGATCTACGAGTGTAGTTTCCAACGGATTAAACCATTCATTGATAAAACATTTGAGTAGAGAGATATTCAGATTTTTTGTGAGACTGCGCAGAATGGTAACATTTCGGATTGTTTGGCACTATTATGGTTGTCGTTTTGTGTATGAAGTGATCGGGGTATATTGGGATATTTTGTGGTATTTCGCCAATGACTTATGAGTTATTTTAGTCATATGATAGTCGTGTGTCATGTTTTGAAGTCAAGCGAGTTGTGAAACAAAAGTTGGAAAAGGTCATCACAAGTTACATTCATAAATATGGTGAAAATTAGGTCAAATGTAGCTGAGCATTTCTCTCAATGTACTTGGAATTATGGGATGATCTAACTACAAAATTGAAGATCTACGAGTTTAGTTTCCAACGGATTAAACCATTCATTTATAAAACATTTGAGTAGAGAGATATTTACATTTTTGCGAGACTGCGCAGAATGGTAGGTGACAAGTAGGTGCATCACCTACTTGCCAAAAGGAGAGGCCACAATTAAAAGCCCTAAAGTCGGCCAATAGGGGTGTTTTAAGGACATATTAACTCATTTCAGTCACTTATATCTCAGACCAAAAATTAAATTGAACCCCTTCATCTCCTCCCCAAAAATCCCACACAAACCCTAGGTTATTTCGGATGTTATGATATGATTCTAGTACCGAAACAACATGCTAGTTTCTCTTTCTCCTTCATGTAGCTACATTGGGGGACTGATTTTTGATGGAAAAGGACTAGGTTTCGTGGTTCTACTCAGTCCAAGATAAGTTTATGCTTCTTCTTCCATTATCTATGCTTGTACGAGTTATAACTCGATCATAAAGACTAGACCTAGCGAGTTTCGAAAGAGTAGTATGTTTTTTCTTGCTGCATCACTATTAGCTAGTTGTAGACTTATTTTTAAGTTGAATTCCTGGCTGATATATTGGATACGAGTCTTAATTATGTACTATTTGTTGTGGTGCTCAATTAGAAAGAAAAGACAAGGCGAAACCTGTTTTAGTAAACTGAAAAATCAATTTTGAGTTGCTGAACTTGTGGGACTATTTTGTGGGATGTTTCGTGTTGCTGTTGGGTTGTCTCTTTTTCTACTATTTATATGGATTTTGGGAGGATAAAGTTTGTATAGAAACACCACATAATGGCAGGGTGGTTTGCTGGTCGTTCTTCGTAACATTTCGGATTGTTTGGCACTATTATGGTTGTCGTTTTGTGTATGAAGTGATCGGGGTATATTTGGCTATTTTGTGGTATTTTGTGATGGATATAAGGTTTAAAAATGATACATATATATTGTTATTATTGTGATCTTGTTGTTAGTGGTGTTATGTCGAATTGTGAGGAAGTAGAGATTATAGGGGAGATGCTGCCCATTTTATTATAAAATAAGCTTGTCGTTCGTTGTGCGATAGTTGTACCTTCCATAACTTGATGATAGTATTGTTATTGTTGTTGTAGATTAAAGTGCAATGAGACGAGTTTAACGTGGTTATTAGACATATTGTGATAAGGTATGTTAAGGCTAAACCTTTCTTTCATTTGGCATGATCAAGTAACTACATGTGTTTGACAACGAGACATAAAGAGAAGTTCATACTCCCAAATTTATATACACTATCCTAGTCTCATAAGTTACAATATTCTCCCTTATCGGGACTTCATATTTAGTTTAGTTTAGTCTTATGTTAGCCAAGAGATCAGAGAGTCTATATGTATACAATATTACAGTATTTTCACCGCCATCGAGCTATAATCGGTGGGCATGCCCCTATTGGGAATTACTACAGTATTTTCACCACCATCGAGTTATAATCGGTGGGAAGGCCTCTATTGGGCAACCTCTGATCAGATGGTAAGTTATATACCGAGTCTACTGTGGCCGAGCACCTATGAGCGAGCCCAGCATAGCCGAGATACAGGTCGAGATATAGAGCCTAGTATGGCCGAGCACCTATGAGCGAGCCTACTACAGTAGAGCAGTTATATATATATATATATACCGAGCCTTATAGGGCCGGACAACTATTTTACTTACTATATTGAGAGAGTTGAGTCAGTATCAGCAGGTAAGCATATCTTTAGATTATCTTTGACTCTCAGTTACTTTCAGTTATTATATTACCAATTCAGTTTCAACTTTCAGTTATTCTATTGCATTACATTCTCGGTATATTATTTCGTACTGACGTCCCTTTTGCTAGGGGATGCATTTTTCATCCTGCAAGTCCTCATTGACAGTTCGACAGACCCTCATAACAGACAGAGTCAAACATCAGCTTGGTTGGTAAGCTCCACTTCCTCGGAGTTACCAGGTCTAGACCTTGGAGTCCATTGTATATATATAGGTTTGATGAGTAGGTCGAAGTCCTGTCCCGACTATGGTACAGTTCAGTTATCTCTAGAGGCTTGTACATAATCCTGTATAGTTTGTATATCAGTAGATGTTCATGCCGGCCTCGTCAGCCTCCACACAGTTATATATATATATATATATGAGCTTTTGGGTATGTTTACCCCACACATGAGAGAGATGTTATTTTTGGATGATTCAGAATATGGCCTCATCGGCCTAAGTTGAGGGTTACCCCTCTAGAGTCCACAGTTACAGAATGGTACGCCCGGGCCAAGTACGGCACCGGGTGCCGGCCATGCCTCTTCAAGTTTGGAGCTTGACAAACTTGGTATTAGAGTAGTTCTATCCTAGGGAGTCTACAAGCCGTATCTAGTAGAGCTTTGTTTATAGATGTGTTGTGCACCACATTATATAAACGGGAAGCTACAAGGCATTTAGGAGTCTATTACCCTTCTTTAAAATCCAAATCGTGCTATAGAGCTGAGTTATAAGAGTTTGAGCCAAGATTTATGTTTGCTAATGATATAGAGATGCTTTCAATTAGAAAACAATTACAGCTAGCTAGAGGGATAATAAAGCAACAAGTAAGGGCACTAAGAAAAGAGAGTTCTTAACGACGTGTCCCTGTTTGAGGCCATATAAGATGGGAATAGGAAATACACCCCGTGAATAGCAAGCCATGGGAGTATCATAAGGTAAAAGTTTAAGTTTCAACATGTAATTGAAGCTAGGTGAAGGAGGGTACGAGGTACCCAATTAGTGGAGATTATCAATATTTACAATTCAGGAAGAGAAATACAAGTACTCTGAGTTTACTTTCAAACGTAATAGAGGTATGTACAATCGGCCACACCGATCTCAGTTATGCCCTATGGGAGCTAACATATATAGTTTAAGAGGAGGATGGAATATCAGGATCCATCTTGGGTTAGAGTAACCCAAAATTGTGGATTGAGCTAGGGAGCTAAAAGTAAAACAATGTTTTGTTGAGGTTTTCAGAATAATGTGATAGACAAAAATATTAGTAGGAGAAAAAGAACAGAGTAAATGAAGCATTATGAGTAAGGTATGCTAAATGAGTCATAACGGTAAATCAGAATATGACAAGATGACAAAGTCTATAGTCAAATGAAGGAAAAGACAAGTGGTGACAAGCCTTGAGAAAATAAAAGAGTATATGCCACAAAGTTGTATCCTTATTTTGAGAAATGAGTTGGTGACTCCAACATGATTACTAGAAGGCTAAGTTAGACCCTTTGAGTAATAGGAATTATTATGGGCTAGTAAATAAGATAAAACTGAACATGAGTTAGGGACCAGAGGATTTGATAATAGTCGACATCGTGATAATTTCAGAGATTGCATTTCGGAAATAATAGAATGGACAACAAAAGAATAACATTTAAAGGTCATTCAGGAAGATGCTTCCCTAAAGTGAGTGCTGTGAGCAAAGTTAAGCTTAAGGGACTAAGTGTGTCAGTTACACTAGGTGTGACCCTTGTGTGTAAGGAATTCAATTATCCTTGGTATAGAAGAATTACTGCAAGGCGAGTAGGAGTCAATGAAGATGTGAAAAGACGCCGAAGAAGAAGAGGTAAAATAATTGTTGGTGAGTCTTCATAGCATTAAATGTTATTACTCCCCTAAGGGGGGTAAGATGGGGTGATATGGTATTACGTCGGATTTAAGTGGTTCAGGTAGCTACGGAAGAGTAAAGGAGTAATGCGGTAAAAAGGAGTGGGATTGAATTTATTCAGATCATACATATATACTACGACTCTAGAACATTATGCAAGCACGATACCGGGGAGAGGCAGTAAGGGTTCCCGACCAGGATGTTATTGATAAATAAGTGTGAATGGGCACTTGATATATAAGAAACCAATACGAGAGGTAAGTTAAGGCAAAGGACATAACCCAAGAGAGGTTACACAAAATATAAATATGAGCATGGACTGACAAGTAGTTAGTAGTTGATCCAGAAAGAGCTTGGCTATGGCTAGACAAGAGGTCTCAGATAAATCAGTAGTTCATGCAAGATAAATGTAGTGAAACCCAACATAGAAAATTCAGTCTCTCAGACACGACATCGTAATCCACGAGAAATTTTTAGATAAGAGTTAGGGTAGTAGAAGGTACATCATAAGTGTTGGGTAAAAAAAAGTGCCACTAGGGAGACTATCAAAATTTGGGTTCAGAAGTAACCCAACGAGCACACGGGTACTGAGGTAAGTGACTAAGGATAATTATAGGCGAGTAAAAACATCAAAAATTCTGTTGGGTATACTATGTAATAAGCTCGTAGCTTTACAAGAGTCAGAGAGTCTTCCCTAAGTGATACAAAGAAAGACTATCTCAGGAAATAAGGAAGAAGGCATCAACATAAGCATAGTTACCTAAAGAAGAAATGATCTTGCAACAACAATCTCACTACGACTTTGTATGCTCTCCATAACAAAGTAGGAACGGGAAGTGAAATCCAAAGTAATATCCGAGATCATATGAGTTGAACAAAGTTTTAATATATGTGGGAACTAAGATAAGCCATGTATTCATGCAACATGTGGCAGAACGGCCAAGAAAGGTAATTGCTTACTTTTAATGAAAGTTGAGAAGGCACAAGAGGAATTATTCGATCTATGACCCAGAGTTAGTTACGTTATGAATACACTTAAAATTTCGGAGTGTTATCCATGCAACATATACATTGACAATGATACAACTATAAGATACTCCAGTATAAGTTAAAAGAAAGAATTGAGTCCACGTCATAGACAAAAGCTTGAATTGCTAGAAGGTTGAATCAAGGATATTCCATAGCGTCCATGAGGGTCTAAAATAATAACTATTACCTTGAGTCGTAGATCAAAAGATAAAGTAAGCCTACTTAAAGGCTGAGATAGAAGAGGAAACTAAAGAGTTACATCAGCTAAATGAATTAGGAGTCTGATTATTAGACTCCGATGAGAATAGAAATCGTGATTTAGAACATTGTAGAATCACTCTAAATATCAGAGGTACAAAAGAGATAGTATAGTAGCCATATTCTATAATGGATTTATGATAAAGCCAGGTAGGAGTGTACCAACCACATAAAGAGTAAATATGAAGCTCCCACCAGATCGTGTATGCACTAGAGGTGCAAGTATTATAGTAGAGCTTCAAGTTGTGGATATGAATTCCACCTATGTGGAAGGGAGGTTATGAAAGAGACAGAATATATGATGCAAGATTTAAAGATAAGTAAGGTACATGTGAATAAGGTACGAGATACCCAAGTACAGAAGGTTACGAATAATCTAGATATACGATAGAAGGCTAGAAGCATCGAAATTTTGTATCAAGAAATGATAGTGGTGTCGTCAGTGACATATTTTTCAGCCTGTGATTTCCATATATAGAAAGGACTAGTTAAGAGAGTAAAGAAGAGTTAGAGACAATATAATGTCTCGCTTGAGGTTCCAGAATAACATAAGTAAATCTATGGTGCCACCAAGTTAAAGGTAGGTTGCGAGTAGTATAAATAGATATGTGTAGGTCGCAAGCTAAAGTATGGTAAAGCACCAAGGTTTTAGGTAGACAGGAGTAAGGACAAGAAAAGGTGAGTGAGAAGGTGACGAGAATAAGTAAGTCCTCGAGATTAAACCCATCACAACAAGAGAACTGATGGTTTCCATAAGTTATAAAAAGCTCAGTATAGCCTGAGTGAACTTGAAAGACTTTAAGACTAGGAGAATTTAAAAGAGATGGAATGCTTCCCTAATGGTAGAATAAGGGTATAATTGTGATAGATAACATGATGACATTTAGGCCTTCGATTGGGTAATGATTTTGAGAAAAGGTAATTCATGAATTGCACGGGATTAAAATAACCCCATAAGATGAATCACGTTGGGATGCTATAAAATACGATTTTGAAATATAGTATTGACCTTAAGTGGATCAGGGAAATAACTCTAGATGTTCCCCGATGAGACGTGAGCCCTAGTGACAATATATTACATAAGAGTTTCGAGTTATCAGTGGTAGATTGTAGATCAACATTAAGGTGAATCAACAATAGTGAGATAGAAGTTCCAAAGTATGAGATGGGATTTCTTTGTCATTCTTAAGATGAACAGTAATGAGAAAGCATTAAAGGACTTAGATTTATACATATAGGATTAGCAGCAAGAGAGTAACTTGGAGTTTGGTAGTAGACCTCGGTAATAATAAATCAAAACATGTGTTATGGTATAGTATGGCCTACCTAGATGTAGTAAAGCCATAAGGAAAGATATACAAGGCTATGAAACAAGATATAGCAATAGTCGTAAGTTCGATAAAGTACCAAACGAAGGACTTCAATACACCTATAGATGCCTATAGGGACAACTTACCATAGTTCTATATATATTCACAAAGTGAGGCCTAGAGATTGGCTAAAAGCTGAAGAAAGTAGGAGAAAAGATTCGTATAGGCGCACATACAGGCTACGTGATAGAAGGTCGCAACAACTATGAGGTTTGAAGAATTTTGATAACAAGTCGCGGTGTGAGAAAGATACCTAAAGGGGGGAATTCCCTAGCCTTCGAATTTATACACAAAACAGTTGCCTAGATGGCAAGGACAATATTAAAATATTTGTAAGAACTATGGGTTATGAGACTAATAGGCGCATCAATCAACATTCGAGGACGAATGTTCCAAAGGAGGGAATGATGTTACACCCCATGTTTTTGTATGTTGGAGTATTTGTAAGTTAATTGATGTAAGCTCAGAAATGAGATCAACTTTGAAAGTACGTAAATCATTTTACAATGGAGGTTAAAAGTATTTAAGACCATGAATACCAAGTACCAAGAGGGTTTGAAGGCTTCGAAGCTAAATGAATTGAAGAAAATAAGTTTCGTCAAAAGTCGACAAGTTGGGAATGTTATAACATGTACTTTTGGGGTGAGACTACGATGCTTAACCTTATAAGGAGATTATATTATGAGTTATTTTAGTCGTATGATAGTCGTGTTTCATGTTTTGAAGTCAAGCGAGTTGTGAAACAAAAGTTGGAAAAGGTCATCACAAGTTACATTCATAAATAAAGTGAAAATTAGGTCAAATAAAGTTGAGCATTTCTCCCAATGTACATGGAATTACGGGATGATCTACCTACAAAATTGAGGAACTACGAGTATAGTTTCCAATGGATTAAACCATTTATTGATAAAACATTTGAGTATAGAGATATTCACATTTTCGCGAGGCTGCACAGAATGGTAGGTGACAACTAGGTGCATCACCTACTTGCCAAAAGGAGAGGCCACAATTAAAAGCCCTAAAGTTGGCCAAGAGGGGTGTTTTAAGGACATATTAACTCATTTCATTCACTTATATCTCAGACCAAATATCAAATTGAACCCCTGCACCTTCTTCCCAAAAATCCCACACAAACCCTAGGTTATTTCGGATGTTACGATATGATTCTAGTGTCGAAAACCCAGACAGCTTGCTAGTTTCTCTTTCTCCTTCATGTAGCTGTGTTGGGGGACTGATTTTTTATGGATAAGGACTAGTTTTCATGGTTATACTAGGTCCAAGGTAAGTTTATGCTTCTCCTTTCATTATCTATGCTTGTACGAGTTATAACTCGATCATAAAGACTAGACCTAGCGAGTTTCGAAAGAGTAGTATGTTTTTTGTTGTTGCATCAATGTTGGCTGGTTGTAGACTTATTTTTAAGTTGAATTACTGGCTGGTTTATTGGATAAGAGTCTTAATTATGTACTATTTGTTGTGGTGATCAATTTGAAAGAAAAGACAAGGCGAAACGTGTTTTAGAAACTGAAAAATAATTTTTGAATTGCTGCACTTGTGGGACTATTTTGTGGGCTGTTTCATGTTGCTACTAGGTTGTCTCTTTTGCTACTATTTATATGAAGTTTGGGAGGAGAATGATTGTAGATAAACACCACATAATGGCTGAGTGGTTTGCTGGTTGTTCGTCGTAACATTTCGGATTGTTTGACACTATTATGGTTGTCGTTTTGTGTATGAAGTGATAGGGGTATGTTGGGCTGTTTTGTGGTATTTTGTGATGGATATAAGGTTGGAAAATGATGTATATATATTGTTATTATTGTTCTCTTGTTGTTGGTGGTGTTATGTCGAATTGGGAGGAAGTAGAGATTATAGGGGAGATGTTGCCCGTTTTATTATAAAATAAGTTTGTCGTTCGTTGTGCGATAGTTGTACCTTCCATAACTTGATGAAAGTATTGTTATTATTGTTGTAGATTAAAGTGCAATGAGACGAGTTTAACGTGGTTATTGGACATATTGTGATAAGGTATGTTAAGGCTAAACCTTTATTTCATTTTGCATGATCCAGTAACTACATGTGTTTGACAACAAGACATAAAAAGAAGTTCATACTCCCGAATTTATATACACTATCCTGGTCTCATAAGTTACAATATTCTCCCTTATCGGGACTTCATATTCATTTTAGTTTTCTTATGTCAGTCAAGAGAGCAGAGAGTCTATATATATATATACAGTATTACAGTATTTACTGTTAGGAAAATTTCCACTTCATTTGATTTCCTTGTCGTGCGAGATTTTTGATATCACAATTCTAAACTTCTGTCTTTTATTCTTTCACAGATGGTGAGGACACGTGCTTCCAAAGATGATCAGGCACTCGTGCCCTCTACTAGAGCCGTCAGAGGTCGGGGCCAGGGTAGAGGTCGAGGACGTGTATGTGGTGCAGCCAGAGCACCTGCGCGAGCTGCCACCGAGGTGCCACCAATAGTTCCAGCCAGAGTCCAGGCACCTAATACGCCTACTGCTACTACTACTCCAGCTCTCCAAGAGACTCTTGCATAGTTCATGAGCATGTACACCACTCTGGCTCAAGAAGGGTTGCTTCCCCTTACTGCAGCCACATCTCAGGCTAGGGAATGAGCACAGACTCCCGCCGCCCGCACTCCTGAGCAGCGAGTGCATGTTGATCAGGTCCTAGAGATTATTCCTGTACAGCCTGTAGCCCCAGATCAACCCGAGGATAGGGCAGCAGTTTCTGAGGATGAGCAGCGGAGGCTTGAGAGGTTCAAGAAGTGTAAGCCTCATGTATTCAGTGGTCTAGCATCAGATGATGCTCTGGGATTTCTAGATGAGTGCTACCGTATTCTCCGTCCCATGGGTATATCAGGATTGAGTGGAGTTTCTTTCACTACTTTCTACCTTTGAGGAGCTGCCTATGAATGGTGGCGTACTTATGAGTTAGATAGTCTAGATGAGGCAGCTTCCCTGACTTGGACTCAGTTTTTAGATATGTTCCTGAGAGAGTATGTTCCTCAGAGCCTCAGGGACGCATGGCGCGCAGAGTTTGAGCATTTGTGCTAGGGTACTATGACTGTCTCGGAGTATGTTGTCTGTTACACTAGCTTGGCTAGACATGCCCCGGCTTTGGTTTCTACTGTTCGCGAGAGGGTTCGCCAGTTTATTGAGGGGCTTATTCCCAGCATCAGGTCTAGCATGGCTCGTGAGTTAGAGATGGATATTTCTTATCAGCAGGTGGTGAGCATTGCTAGGAGGCTAAAGGGTATATATGCTCAGGACAGAGAGGAGAGGGAGGACAAGAGGTCTCGAGTATCGGGCCATAATTATGGTACCCGTGCCCCAACTGTAGGTCGTCATGGTAGGGGTTATGTGAGTCGCACCATTCATTCAGCTCTTCTAGCAACCAGTGGTATTCCAGCTCCTCCTAGGCCTTACGAGCCTTATTATGCACCTCCAGTATCTAGTGCGCCTCCTGCGCGGGGTGCTTTCAAAAGTCAGTCCAACAGACCTAGCCCGAGCCAGTCACATTCGCCACTTCCTCCCAGAGCTTGTTTTGAGTGTGGTGACACACGCCATATGGTGAGGGATTTCCCTAGACTTGGGAGGAGTGAACCTCCACAGACTTCTCAGGCACAGCGTGCCCCGCAGAGTTCTTAGGCTATGGTTACAACTCCAGTTGCTACCCCACCTGCTCAGCCAGCTAGAGGTGGAGGTCGGGGAGGTAGAGGTTGCCCTAGGGGGAGGCTAGGCCAGATATTATTCCCTTCCTACCCATACCGAAGTTGTCACCTCCGATTCTGTCCTCACAGGTATTGTCCTAGTTTGTCATAGAGATTCATCAATTTTATTCGATCCAAGATCCACTTACTCTTATGTGCCTTCTTATTTTACCCCGCATTTAGGTGTATCTCAGGATTTTTTTGAGTTCTCCTATTTATGTTTCTATTCCTTTAAGAGATTCTCTTGTTAGGGACCGCGTTTATCAGTCGTGTGTGGTTGCTCTTAGTGGTTTTGAAACCAAAGCCGATTTATTATTGTTCAGCATGGTAGATTTTGATGTTATCTTGGGCATGGACTAGTTGTCGCCCCATTATGCTATTCTTGATTGTCACACCAAAATCGTGACGCTGGCTATTCCAGGTGTACCGCGAGTAGAGTGGATGGGTACCTTAGATCATACTTCCAGTAGAGTTATTTCATTATTTAAGGCTCAGCATATGGTTGAGAAGTGGTGTGACGCGTATCTAGCTTATGTGAGAGATATCAGTATTGATACCCCTACAGTTGATTCAGTCCTAGTAGTACGTGATTTTTTTATGTGTTTCCAGCTGATCTTTCGGGCATACCGCCCGATAGAGATATTGATTTTGGCATTGATCTGTTGTCGGGCACTCAGCCCATTTCTATTACTCCGTATCGTATGGCCCCTCCTGAGTTGAAGGATCATTTACAAGAATTGCTTGATAAGCGTTTTAGATGGCCCAGTATATCACCTTGGGGTGCTCCTATCTTGTTTGTGAAGAAAAAGGATGGTTCTATGCGTATGTGCATTGACTATCTCCAATTGAACAAAGTTACAGTGAATAACCGTTATCTTTTACCTCGTATTGATGATTTGTTTGACCAGCTTTAGGGTGCACGGGTGTTTTCTAAGATTGACTTGCGTTCAGGTTACTATCAGTTGAAGATTCGGGAGCCAGATATCCTAACGACTGCTTTCAGGACTCAGTATGGTCATTACGAGTTCCTTGTTATGTCATTTAGGCTGAACAAATCCCTAGCAGCCTTTATGCATTTGATGCACAGTGTGTTTCGGCCGTATCTTAACTCGTTCGTCATTATCTTTATTGATGATATTCTAGTATACTCTCGGAGTCGGGAAGATCATGAGCAACACCTCAGGATAGTGCTTCAAACTTTGAGGGAAAAGAAGTTATATGCAAAGTTCTCAAAATGTGAGTTTTGGTTGGATTCTGTGGCATTCTTAGGTCACGTGGTATCTGTCACACCTCCTTTTTCTCTACACCCGCAAGGGCATAAAGGAGTTTTTCCATTTAAAGGACAATCGGAACGGGATTTAATTATTAATTATTCAGAGTCGCCACTTGAGAGATTAATGATGTCCCAAGTCACCGGTTGAATCCCGAACCGAGGAAATTTATGACTCTGTTAACAGTCCGCGTACCAGAAATCCGAGTAAGGAATTCTGTTAACCCGGGATAAGGTATTAGGAATTCCCGGGTTCCATGGTTCTAGCACGGTCGCTTAACCGTTGTATTTGATTTTATCTGATTTTAATACATGCTAACTTATGTGCCTTTTATTCGTAAACCGCTTTTATTGTTATTTATTTTAAAAGAATTGCGACGTTGTGAAAACGTGTTTCGATCCACGTCGCAATCAATGCGCCCGTGGTTGTCAACACGTTTCGACTTCGTCGAGATTTGGATTTGGGTCGCATCAATGCACACCCGAGTTTAAGAAGGTACTTTAATTAAAATCGCGCCTAAAGATTCTAACGTAATACTATTTTGGGGAGGACCGTGGAGTTTGCTAAATGGTCATCCCAAATTCTAATCATTTTTTTATATACCCACATTGAGGGCCCCGTAATTAGTGGTTTTATTGGGGAGAAGCTAGTAGTAATCCCGAAGTAACTATGATTTCCTACTTATTATGTGTCTCTAAAAGACTAATTAATTTAGAATTGAATTACACTGAAGTAAACTAAGAAACAAATTCAAAGAAAGATTGGGCCTGCCTCATGGCTTTGATGCGGTCCAAACGGCCCAACAAATATGAGTAAGATTCCAATTGCAACAATTGATATAACACCAACGAGTCATCAACGACAATGTATACCCTCATTTAGCTGATAGCCGTGAACTCCAAAATTATTAAACCGATTTATCCTACCAATTACCTATCAAGACCTGCTGCTTTTAATGAACTAAATCAATTATGAATGAGTTTTGTTTCATGATTTTTAACTGGTTTCAATACCAATCTACCAACAATAACTCAGGTTTGCCTACCAATCGATTTCAGGACGTTTAATCAAAAGCAGACATTCTACTACACTAGCATGATCAATGACAAAAGTACTAGTAACTAGGCTAAATGTCACTAGACTTGCTCCTGAATTCACATGTCATTTATATAGATCCAATTACTACTGATGACTATTGAATTCACACAAACCTTCAAATTAGACCAGGCCTATGCTCAATGCTATTTCAAATGCCCAATTCAACAGTTCAATGTTATGCAACATTCAACATGTAATCAACCTTACTGAACAATCTCAATTATACATATAACTGCTATTTATATAACATGAAACTACACTATTAATATCAGTTAAAATACACACTACTTTCAGTTGAATAACAGACCCTTTGAACATTTCATTTCAACTTCAACGAGCATACATCAGTGAGGTTCAAAGAAATGTACCTGGAAATTGGAATGTAAATAGAGAAAAGGAAAGGAGTCAGCTACTTTGAATAGCAACAGCAACAAACTCAACAATATACACCACAGAACATGCCAGGAACTGCTTTTGAAAACCAGAAATACAAGCAGACTCCACAGATCAATTCAACACACACATTGAAATACACTCCTAGCCCTTACAGCTGAATCTAATTACCTCTGAAATCCTGCTAGACCCAAACCCAACTGAAATCCAAAACTAGTAATGAAACTGTAAAATTGTTTTGGATTTCTTCATTTTTGATGTTTTATTTTCTGAGTCAACTTGGAATTAAAGTGCCAGCTGAAATTGAAAGCAGGGAGGAAAGTTTTTTGTGGGAGTTTTCGAGCTTAGAGCTGAATGCCGAAGAAGAAGAGCCCCCTTTCCCAAGGCATTTCATGCCCTTATATAGGCAACCAAAGAGAATAGATCAGATTTTAGGCCTTCTTTTTTAGTCCCTCCCTTATTTCAATTTTAGTCCCTCTATTATTGACTTGATAAACAAGTAAACACCCCTATTGTGCTGAAATGTGCACTAAAATCCTATTCTAGAAGGCCCTAGGGTATTCTTCTACCCATACAATACCTATACTGCCCTTTCATATGCTTTGAAATTACTATTCCTATCATAACTACCCTTTTCCATACTCAGACTACGCCTGAAGGCTTCTCTAAGTTACTGATCCTACCCTTATCCTTAACAGCTATAACCAATCCCCTAATTTAATCTAAAACTAACTGAAATTGATTAATTAGCACTCAGAAATCAACTAATTAAACTAACCAATCTCAATTGCTCAAATACACCCACTTAATCAAACTAAGACAAACCAGAAACTAGGATCAATCAAAGCAGGGCTTAAGCTAACATAATCAACGTTAAATGAAATTAAGCTAATTCTTAACCAATAAACTCACAATCGACCATTCAAATATCAAACTCAGAACTAACAGTAATTGACAGAACTATACTAATACAAATAAATCATAAAATTAACAGAACAATTAATGAAACAAAAACTGTAACTAAAACTTCAACCATGCGAGTGAAAAGAAACAGGAAAAACTCACAGAAGCACGAGGAACTCCGGCCAGTCACGAACGTCTGAATCCTTTCAGATTTTTGACGCGTAACATCCCTAACCATGTGTTCTTACAAGAGAACACATGGTTAAGGATACTACGGTTCGAAATCACAAAGATTTTGGTTTAGGGTTTTGGCCAGAAATTTTTAGATCTAAGATTCGAGCCGTTTCACAGAGATTTGAAGGAAAATAATCACGGATTAGTGTTGAGGGAAGACCGGGGATTGTGTAGTATGACTTTGGGCTGGTTTGGATCAACCTGCGATCTGACCGGAAACTTCAGTCGAAGATTCGACGAGCTCCGGCCTTATTCGAGGGGAACCAGTGGGTGGAACGGAAAGAGGGAAGTGAGGAGGACGAGTGGTGTAATTTTGGGCTTGAATGGTGTAGGTGACGTTCACCGCCGGCGATGGGTTTGATGGCGGCGCGGGTTAGGGTTCGTTGAGGATAGGTAGGGTGAGGAAGATGAGTCAAATGGGGTAGGGGGATTTTTCGGACATTTATATACAGACAACCTAGTTAGATCCGGACCGTTGGATTGATGAGATCCAATGGTCGTGGTTGAATGCTGGGGAAATGATGTCGTTTCAACACCTGAGAGGAGGACCGGGTTGGGGACTTGGGCTGGGCTGATTTGGAACGGATTTAAGGCGTTTGGGCCTGAAAAATCTAACAAATTGGCCCAAATTTGGGTCTTCTATTAAGACCAAATTTCTATTCTTATTTTCATTTTATTTTTTTTCTTACTTTTACAATTTTTCTAATTTTTCTAATTTTTATGGAGATGTAAAACTAACATGAAATCCTAGTTATTTCAAAACAAAGACTAATTAATTCCTAAAATTGTTCAAAAGCTATTTCATGACAAATTCACAATAAAATTCATTAAAATGCAAAAGTGAGCTAATTTTGTGATTTTTCATGCTTTGTTCTAAACCAATTATCCCTTAATTGATACTAAATATGAAAATTAAAACCTAAATGCAAAAGCATATTCCG
Organism: Nicotiana tabacum; assembly: GCF_000715075.1. Taxonomy (NCBI): domain Eukaryota; kingdom Viridiplantae; phylum Streptophyta; class Magnoliopsida; order Solanales; family Solanaceae; genus Nicotiana; species Nicotiana tabacum. The sequence continues at coordinate 26,149,585 of NC_134100.1, forward strand.
TATTTTATAAGAATTAACATGCGCAAATAGAATGCAACAATCATCAGAAAATGACACCAAAATGCACAACAATTGTAAAAATAAATAAAAAAATAATTATTTTGTTTGGGATTTTGGGAATAATCATATTTAGGGAAAAAATCACGTGCTCACAGCTTTCCCTCTTTGCTTGAAAACATGAAATATTTTCGGGCAAAGATAAGTGAGCGAATACGAGCGATTTTTGCCCGTTTGAAAATTCCGTGTGAAGCATTTTTGAAAAGTTTGACCGCGTCCTGCTTCAGAGGTTGCCTACATATCCTGGGCTAAACAGGAATCAGGTCAGTGTAGTTCGGGAATGTCTGGTAGCTGGGACTACCAGGAACTGTGATTGCACTGCGCTTGCTGTTGTTACTGCTGCTGTTACTGCTTGCTGACCTCCCTTATTACACCATATCAAAGATAAAAGAAGCTAAACTAACTATGCTCTATGAATTACAAAAATCTTATCTAAATTCTTCAAACTTGCTCTTGTACTTCCTTGCTGCCTTGTTGTCTTGTTCTTTCTCGATAAAATTCCCTGTTGCTATTCCCCTAGGCGGACTCCCAACTTCTGAAACTTGAACTGTATGTATTCCTCTGTTATCCAGGCGGGCTCCTGACTCTATTCTCCAGGCGGACTCTTGACCTCCGAAACTTGAATTGCCTGCCTCTATTCTTCAGGCAGGCTCCTGACTTCAAAATAGACAAAGAGATTGATTGAAAACTAAAATTGAATTATATTACCTTTGTTCTCCAGGTGGGCTCCTGGTTTCGACTGGTTAAAATATTTAACACCTCAATTTTCCAGGCGGGCTCCTGACTGTTGAACTTAAAATTGAAACTACTCCTCTATTATCCAGGCGGGCTCCTGATTGCTAAAATTAAATTGTATGTCTCTATTCTCCAGGCGGACTCCTGATTACTAAAATTAAATTGTATGTCTCTATTCTCCAGGCGGACTCCTGATTGCTAAAATTAAATTGTATGTCTCTATTCTCCAGGAGGACTCCTAATTTCTGAATTTGAAATTAAATGTATTCCTCTGTTATCCAGGCGGGCTCCTGACTGCTCCAAAAAATTATGAACCTAAGGTGTTACTTCTCACCGCACCAAGGTATCTTACCTGGGTATATGAATTACGTCCTATTATCCAGGAAGGTCCTGACAACTTGCACTTATTCTAATCATGCAAACTTTGCAACCAAATTCCATTCCCCTTGTGCATTTCAAGATTATCTTGTATTTAATCAAACTGCACTTTACGATCAAACCTGATTACTGCTTGTTTTTCCTTCTTGGAGAATTCCTTCTCAACGACTAGCTTTCTTCCCCTGTTACAAGCAAAGAAAATTTCGTCAGTTTAAAACGGTGGTTAGTTGATGGCCTTCTTGCTGAAAATTCCTTCCACTGCCTTGCTTTGTGTTGACTGTCTTCCACGCACTGTCCCTGAACCGCTTGACTTTCTGACCAACTTTTAAATTTCCCAACATCCGGTGACCTAAATGTTTTACACCCACGCTGTTATTTCATTTTTCTGACCCTTTTGTTTAAGCTTTTGCCTTTCCCACGACATTCCCCAATCATTTCACCGATGAAACTTCCGTTAATTCCCTGTATTCCACTTGGCATCAAGTTGTTTTGACATGCTCTGACCACGTTGTGCTTTACAATTCCAGAAGCCGGTAGTGAGCTTTGAAGTCCTTTCCGCTTGCATTGACCAAGACTAGTACTGAAACATCTTAACTAGATAAAACCCTCAAAAGAAAATGAAATGCGATGATTTTTTAGTCAAGGATAAGAAGAATCCAAAACCAGATGGCTGTTTTAAAAAGAGAAGGAAAAGAAACTTATCTGAGCGAGACAGCTGGTACCAATGGTTTATGAAATGCATTTTGGATTGATCGGCCCAATTTGTCCAAATAACCAACTTTCGATTGCCATACTTTGTTGCTCAGAACTTCCATCAATGGTTTGAATTACCCAGACCCTAACCTTGTTTTCCTGCAGTACCACGCAACGGTTTCCATCAACAGACCTTTCTCAGTTTGCCATCCCTCAACTCACTTTCGCCTTGAGGTGCCCGTGAAGGTTTTCAACACTAAGACTATCTCATTTTATTTTCTCTCAGCTCCCGTCGCCTTACGGTGCCCGGGAAGGTTTTCACCAATAAGACTCTCTCATTTTTACTTTTATTCTTTCTTGCTTGAACCAGAGTGTTGCCATTGATACGAATTACCGCTACCTGCTCGACCTGGCATTTCTTAGAAATTGATCAAAAGGTCTTTCTTTGGACCGTAATGTAAGCTTTTGGATTGGGTTAGAAAGAAAGGTATAAAAGGCTCAAAACAATTCGAATGGGTTTAAATTACAACTTTCGGAATCCAATTTTTCACAAAAATCACAACTTCTGCCCCAGTTTCTTGCTTGGGGATTTTTGGATTTCTATTTTGGTATGACTGAACCTCGGAGTAAGGTTGCCTACGTACCCTTTCGGGATCAAGTCAAACGTAGTTCACTATATCGTAATTAACTTTTGTTGTTGTGTTTTTCTTTCTTTCCTTTTCTTTCCCTTTCTTTTTCTTTTCCTTTTCTTTCTTTTCCTTTTCCTTTGTTTTTCTCTTCTTTCTTTTCTTTTGCTTTCCTTTCTCTTTCTTTTCCTTTGTTTTTCTCTTATTTCTTTTCCTTTTGTTTTTCTTTCTTTTCTTTTCTTTTGTTTTTCTCTTCTTTCTTTTATGTTCGACACCTGTGTTCCCTGATAGTGTCGTTGATTCCGAAAGAGGGATATGAAAAATAAGTAAGGCTCAAAAGGGAATAATAAGGGATAAAAGTGTTTGGATAGCAGGACAAAACGCCTTCCTCATTTCAATCTTTAAGATATGCCAAATACAAACAGATACATTCAGAAAATAAAGAAATCATACATAATATCTCTTGACCGCATCGGAATTGATGGCCATTTCTATACATTTTCCTTCCACATCTGTCAAATACAATGCTCCGTTAGACAACACTCTGGTTATTACAAATGGTCCCTGCCAGTTTGGGGCAAACTTTCCTTTTGCTTCAGCCCAATGAGGCAAAATCCGCCTCAGTACTAATTGTCCGACTTCGAATTTCCTGGGACGTACTTTCTTGTTGTATGCTCTTGCCATTCTTCGTTGATACAGTTGGCCATGACACACTGATGCCAATCTCTTCTCATCAATCAAACTCAACTGCTCAAGACGGCTTTTCACCCATTCATCATCATCGATCTCAGCCTCTGCAACGATTCGCAGAGATGAGATTTCCACCTCTGGGGGTATTACTGCCTCGGTGCCATATACCAATGAATAAGGAGTTGCCCCCACCGAGGTACGAACGGTGGTGCGATATCCTAACAATGCAAAAGGTAATTTCTCATGCCACTGTCTATATCCTTCAACCATCTTCCGGAGTATTTTCTTTATATTCTTATTGGCTGCTTCAACCGCACCATTTGCCTTGGGACGGTATGGAGTAGAATGCCTATGAGTAATCTTAAACTACTCACATGTCTCCTTCATCAAATGACTATTAAGATTAACCCCATTATCTGTGATGATTACCTTTGGAATCCCTAAACCGACAGATGATATTTGAATGCACGAAGTCGACTACAACTTTCTTAGTCACAGACTTGAACGTCTTAGCTTCCACCCATTTGGTAAAATAATCTATAGCTACCAAAATAAACCTGTGCCCATTTGATGCTGCTGGATCAATTGGCCCAATAACATCCATGCCCCACGCAACAAAAGGCCATGGTGCGGACATCGTATGTAATTCTGATGGTGGAGAATGAATCAAATCTCCATGTACTTGGCATTGATGACACTTACGCACAAAACTGATACAATCCCGCTCCATCGTGAGCCAATAATAACCCGCTCGGAGAATCTTTTTTGCTAGAACATACCCACTCATATGCGGTCCACAAACTCCGGAATGTACCTCAGTCATGATAGTTGTGGCCTGTCTTGCATCTATACATCTCAACAACCCGAGATCTGGAGTTCTTTTGTACAACATTCCTCCACTAAGGAAAAACCCGCTTGCCAATCGCCGAATCGTTCTTTTCTGATCACCGGCGGCCTGTATCGGATATACTCCCGCTCTAATGTACTCTTTGATATCATGGAACCACGGCTCTCCATCAATTTCCTCTTCTATCACATTATAGTAAGCATGCTAATCACGGATCTGAATCTGCAATGGATCAACATAAGCCTTATCTGGATGGTGCAACATTGATGCCAAAGTAGCCAAAGCGTCAGCAACCTCATTATGAATACTTGGAATGTGCTTGAATTCTATGGCCTGAAAATGCTGACAAAGCTCATGTAGACACTGCCGATACGGTATAAGCTTCAGATCCCGTGTTTCCCATTCTCTTTGAATCTGGTGTACCAGTAGGTCTGAGTCACCCATGACCAAGACTTCCCGTACACCCATATCCACAGCTAATCTCAATCCCAATATACACGCCTCATATTCTGCCATGTTGTTTGTACAGTAGAAATGAAGCCGAGCTGTAACAGGGTAATGCTGACCTGTTTCAGAAATAAGTACCGCTCCTATTCCTACGCCTTTCATATTTGAAGCCCCATCAAAGAAAAGTTTCCATCCCGACTTCTTAGCTTGTTCCAATTCATCAATGTGCATCACCTCTTCATCAGGGAAATAGGTTTTCAAAGGCTCATAATCTTCATCGACGGGGTTCTCAGCCAAATGATCGGCTAAGGCCTGTGCTTTCATTGCAGTCCGTGTCACGTAGATAGTGTCGAACTCTGTAAGCAAGATCTGCCACTTTGCAAGCCTCCTTGTGGGCATGGGTTTCTGAAAAATATACTTCAACGGGTCCAAGCAAGATATAAGGTAAGTAGTGTAAGATGACAAATAATGTTTCAACTTCTGTGCTACCCAAGTCAGGGCGCAACATGTCCTTTCCAGATGAATATACTTAACTTCGTAAGATGTGAACTTCTTGCTGAGATAGTAAATAGCATGTTCCTTTCTGCCCGTAACATCATGTTGCCCCAGTACACAGCCGAATGAACTATCCACAACTGTCAGATATAGAATCAAAGGCCTCCCTGGTTCTGGCGGAACCAACACGGGTGGGTTCGACAAATACCCCTTTATCTTATTAAAAGCCTCCTGGCATTCATCAGTCCATTTGACCGCGGCATCTTTTTTCAACAACTTGAAAATTGGTTCACAAGTTTTCGTGAGTTGAGCAATGAACCTGCTGATATAGTTCAATCTTCCCAACAAACTCATCACCTCGGTTTTGTTTCTTGGAGGTGGCAACTCCTGAATGGCTTTGATCTTCGACGCGCCTAATTCATTGCCCCGCCGGCTGACTATAAACCCCAACAACTTCCCAGATGGCACCCCAAAAGCACACTTTGCAGGATTGAGCTTAAGATTGTACCTGCGAAGCCTTTAAAAGAACTTTCTCAAATCTCTAACATGGTCGGATTGCTGTCTAGACTTTACGATCACATCATCCACGTATACCTCGATTTCCTTATGTATCATATCATGGAATATGGTTGTAATGGCCCTCATATAAGTTGCCCCAGCATTTTTCAAACCAAATGGCATGACCCGATAACAATACGTTCCCTACGGCATGATGAATGTCGTCTTTTCTGCATCTTCCTTGTCCATTAGAATCTGATGATAACCCGCATAACAATCCACAAAAGAGCCAATATCATGTTTGGCACAATTGTCGATCAATATATGGATGTTGGGCAATGAGAAATTATCTTTTGGACTTGCCTTGTTAAGGTCTCGATAATCGACGCACACCCTGGTCTTGCCATCTTTCTTCAGCACAGGCACGACATTAGCTAACCAAGTGGAGTATCGTGTAACCTGAATGACCTTTGCCTCAAACTGCTTGGTAATCTCCTCTTTGATCTTCACACTTATGTCCGTTTTGAACTTTCTCAACTTCTGCTTGACAGGGAGGAGTGCCGGATCAGTGGGTAATTTATGAACCACCAAATCAGTGCTTAGACCTGGCATATCATCATATGACCATGCAAAAACATCTTTGTACTCATGCAATACTTTAATTATCTCCTCCTTGAGTTGTGGCTCCAGATGAACACTTACTTTAGTTTCCCGCACATTGCCTTGATCCCCTAGATTAACTGCTTCTGTGTCATTTAGGTTAGGTTTGGGTTTTTCTTCAAAATGACTTAATTCTTTACTAATTTCCTCATATGCTTCATCGTTGTTACCATCCACCCCATCATCACACTCGATTTCTTGTATTATTACTTCCGAGCTAGATTGGCTTTTAAAACTGGGCCGAAGATTCCTCATGCATGTCATATCATTGATATCAGCATAAAAAGAACTGTACACAAGAAAGAAAACAAAAAATGGAAAGAAAATTAGGAATGAATAAAATTGCATTTCATTGAATGTAAAGATAACAAGGTTTTAACTCATCCAAACGGACGGAACATAGCAACTGGATTACAAACCCTGGAATAATCCAGGTGACAAAAGGAAAACAAAACCCACTACCACGACTCCCTCCGAATTGGAAGAGGAGTAGCTTCCCAATTGTTGATGTTAGCATGTGGTCCGATGTACTGTATATCTGCTCCGCTTGACCCTTCCCCGGCCTCAACCATGTTTACTTCAGCAAATACTCTCTCGAACACCTTATCCAAATTCCCCTCTGCCCCAATCAATGAACCTGACATCTTTGCCAATGACTGTTTCTTGATACCCGGCCTGACGAAGGACCTGGACAAATGTGGAATAGGTTTAGGAAGAACCCAAGCTTTGTTTTTCAATTTACGGGCCCTTCTAACATCTGCCGCTGTTAGTTTGAAACCTAATCCGAAGGTGTCCAGATTTTTGGGCAGGGACACAGGTTGAATAATGCCCTGAAGTTTAGCCCCCAGACCTTTCCCTGGCACGAACCCGTTATTCAGCATTTCTGATACTACCATGACGGTCGCAGCTGCCACCCTGGGACATGTCATGCTTTTACCTTCGGGCACTCTGCTCACCGGGACCGTGTCGAAGACCTGATAAACCCATGGTCCCTTATCATCTTCAGTTTCTATAAAGGGCACAATGGCATCATTCATGGCGTATGTGGGATCTTCCCCATGTAACACAATTTTTTGTATGTCCCACTCGAACTTGACCATTTGGTGCAGCGTGGAAGGCACGTCTTTGGCCGCGTGAATCCATGGCCGACCCAATAAAAGATTGTAGGATACTGCAGCATCCAACACCTGAAATTCCATAGTGAACTCGACTGGGCCAATAGTCAATTCGAGTACAATATCCCCTACTGTGTTTGTTCCCCCTCCGTCGAACCCTCGAACACAAATGCTATTTTTTCGGATTCTATCCTCATCGATCTTCAACTTGTTCAACGTGGACAACGTGCAAATATTAGCACTCGACCCGTTATCGATCAGTGCTCGAGTAACCATTGAACCTTCACACTTGACCGTCAAATAGAGAGCTTTGTTGTGTTCTGTGCCTTCCACAGACAGTTCATCATCAGAAAATGCTACCATGTTCACTTCAAAGATCTTGTTGGCAATTGTCTCTAAATGGTTCACTGAAATTTTATCGGGCACATGAGCCTCATTCAATATCTTCATCAAAGCTCGGCAATGCTCGTCAGAGTGAATCAATAACGACAACAACGAGATTTGGGCTGGTGTTTTTCTCAGTTGTTCAACAATGGAATAATCTTGCACTTTCATCTTTTTCAGAAACTCTTCTGCCTCTTCTTCCGTTACAGCTTTTTTGACTGGCACTGGATTGTCTTTAGCGCCCTTAGCCTTTCTCAACTCTTCGGGGGCAAAACAACGTCCCGACCGAGTTAGTCCTTGTGCTTCACAACTCTCTTCCTCAATTTCCTTTCCTTTGTATGTCACCACTACCATGTCATATCTCCACGGTACGGCTTTGCTATCAACCATGGGTAACTAGACTATCGGTTTTATGACAACCGGTTCTACGTAGGCTCCTTTCACAACCACCACGGGTGAAGATGATGACCCTGGTACCACTAACTTGACTGGCTCCGGCTTTTTTGCAGCCACAAATGGTCCCTTTTCCATTACCTACACTGGCTTGTCTTTTATTGCTTTTAACTGAACCACTGGCCTTGCACCCACTGTCTTTTCTTTGGCTTAAGTAGAACTAATCACCATAACCACCTGCGAAGGTTTTTTAGGCTCTGTCCCCTTATGTATCAGTTCGATCATATTGGCCTCATAATGCGCTGGTAACGGATTTTGGGTAATGTTTGGGGCCTCTAGAGCCTGTACTTCAATACGGTGATTATCAATGAGCTCTTGTACCGCGTTTTTCAACTTCCAACATTTTTCAGTATCATGCCCCGGCATCCCTGAGCAATACTCACAGCTAACAGAATGGTCCAGGTTTCTGGGAAGGGGGTTTGGTGCTTTGGATTCAATCGGGGTCAACATTCCCAACTGTTTCAATCTATGGAAGAGAGTAGTGTAAGATTCTCCCAGCGGAGTAAATGTTTTTCTGTTTGGGGCCTTCTCACTTCTAAAAGCTTGGTTTGGGCGGAAGCTGGTTCCTGGTCGGTTTGCCCTGGGAGGTGGATAGGTGTTTTGTGGGGGTGGATGTGTGTTTTGGGGATTCGGTGTACGCCATTGCGAGTGCACCGGGGGCTGAGTGTAGGTCTGGGCGTGGTGGACCGAAAAGTGTGGTTCTGGTGGTGGATAATAGTGTTGCGGTGGGCCATATGGGGTATATTGGTAGTTTGGGTGGTGGGGTCTGGGTTGGTTGTAATAGAGTGGAGGGTTATTGGGCCTGGACCAAGCACTAGCTTCAACTGTAGCAACTTCTTCTTTCTTCTTCTTTCCAAGCACACCACCAGTATCGCTCTGGATGGCCTGGGTGGTTGCTTTCAATGCCGAGTAGTTCAAGATCTTGTTAGATTTCAATCCTTCTTCAATCATGACCCCCATCTTTACCACCTCATTAATCGATTTTCCGACGGAGGTCACCAGATGACCAAAATAGGTGGGCTCCAATGTTTGCAAGAAGTAATCTACCATCTCACTCTCCCTCATCGGAGGATAAACCCTTGCTGCTTGTTCCCTCCAGCGAAAACCAAACTCTCTAAAACTTTCCCTAGGCTTCTTTTCTAGCTTCAACAATGACAGACGGTCGGGGACTATCTCAAGGTTATATTGAAAATGGCCAATGAATGCTTGTGCCAAATAATCCCATGTATACCATCGGCCGGGGTCCTATCTCGTGTACCATTCTAGCGCTGACCCGTTCAGGCTTTGACCGAAATATGCTATCAACAATTCATCCTTTTCCCCAGCACCTCTCATTTTGCTACAAAAACTACGCAGATGGGCTACTGGGTCACTGTGCCCCTCATACAAGTCAAACTTCGGCATTTTAAACCCCGCAAGCAACTGAACATCAGGGAAAGGCACAAATCTTTGTATGCAACGCTGACTTGGTTACCTAAACCATGCATGTTCCTGAAGGATTGCTCCAGGCTTTTGACTTTACGAATCACTTCCTCCTGTTCTATATTCTTAACCGGTTTCTCAACCTCTCCCGGAATTTCAAAATGGGGAGAATAGGTATATGGCTCAGGCGATTTGAAAGTGGGTTCGGGAGGGTAATATTGGGTGTCGTGAGTTTGGAATAGCGGCTCACTGGACGATCTATGTAATGGGGCTGGGGGAGGTGCCACAAAGACGGGAACCATGGGTGGTGGAGGGTTCTGTTTAGGGGGTAGAGCTGGGGGAGCGTATGAAGTGGTACCATAACCCTAGGCGTGATAGGGGAAGGCTGAAGATGCGGGGGGAGTGGTAGGCTCCTGAGCTTGAGCTAGGGGTGGGATATAAGATGGATTAGCGGGATATAGTGGTGCCGGATGTCCCTGAGACCATGCCCGATGCATTTCAGCCATTTGTGCTTTTAATTTCCTCATCTCTTCTTTCATAGCACCCACATCTGTTACCTCAACCTCATTTGAAGGGTCTACGATGTTGATTTCCGAATCTTGCCCTGTCATTTTTACTTGATCTTTCGATCGGGTGTTGTACGGGTGAGTTGCCAGAATTGCCAATCAACTAACCACCTGCCTGGACTCACACATTTAGACATCCACTTTGTTAGCGATTAGTTTTAACAGATTTAACAACCACACGTTGGCATGAATGCATTTATACAATTAATCATTTCTTATTATGCATTTGCTCGATCACATGCGTCATCCCGGCACTTCGTTCCTCGTTTCTTTTACCCTTCTTTCAAATTTCATCACCTCATCCCTCTCTTGTGCTCTTCTCTTTCTTTTGTTTCCTTCTCTTTTGTGTTCCCGCTCATTTCTCTTTTGTTTTTCCGCTCTTTTCTCTCTTTGTTTGGTTTTTCTTCTTTTTCTTACGATTACGGTCGAATCCTATAGGGATTGCCTACGTATCGTGACCCCGCACGAATCAGACCAAGCGTAGTTCATGAAAATAAATGCGACAATACAGGGTGAAATTTTTTTTGGGAATTTTCAATTTTCATTACTAAAACAAACTATTACAAACTCAACACTTTCGGAATGAAACTAACATACACAAATTAAAAGCAAATACAGACTCTAAGACTGCAGACGTACTCGACCTGGAAAGATAATGGACATACAAAAGATTGACTCAAAATGGTAGAAAATTACAGACACAGACTATGCATACTCTAGTGCTTCAAACTTAGGTGCCCGCGGGGCGTCTTTCGGCCTCGCCGCGGGCCTAGGATCCAAATCCCTTTCAAGCTGCTCTAACTCATTCATGGTTCGCTTCACATAGATCATCACTGCTGAGACAAAAGTAGTATGGGTCATGTGTTCACAAACCCGGCATCTCCTGAAAATAGCATGAGCAATGGCTCTAATCCTGTCTTTTGTTTGCTTCTTTTCTATGAGCAAGCGTCTTATCTGATCGCTGCACGTATTTAAAGCTCGAGAGTCCTGCAGGTGTTGGTCTTGCAACCGCTGCACTTCTACCTCCATTTGGGCCAACAAGTCGTAACAATGTCCACTTTCAATTTCAAAATCTCTAGCCTGCCTAACCGCTTTACCCTCAAGGGCAACCACTTTTCTCTTTAAATTGGCAACAATTTTCTCATGGTCCCTTTTCAACTGATTCAAGTACTGGCGACGCTCCTCTGTTCTTGTAGCCCATTGTGCCTTATGTTTTGCCATGACATTCTCAGATTTTTCTAATTCATCTCACCATTCCCTGACTTCGTTTTCCAATCTTTTTACCAATTGCTCATCGGATCGGCTCCTCGGTTGCTTATCGATGGTTATCTTCAACTGCCAGATTTGGGCCCTAAGTGCTTCATTTTCTCGAGCCAGTCTATTCTTTTCACCTTGATCCGCGGCAACCTGTACACTGTTCTCGAATTTCAGACTCTCAACTTGCTGTTTTAGTTTAACAATCTCAACTCGATAGCCTTCTTCCTTTGCTAACCAGTCCTACTGCTCTTGGGACGACTTGGCGAAATCTTTGAGATGAGGTCTTTTAGCCGGTCTCCCACATGCCACGTCACCTCTGAACCAATCGTGATACCCTGGGGAAACTTCCCCTTTGACCCTATCTGACACACAAGTATTTGCCATCAGATGTTGACACTCACTCCAGATTTGGCGAACCTCTTCCTCGGGGAACCGACCGTCAGGACTAATTTCGACCACCTGGGTACTCAAATCTTCATCTCTCGGTACTACTTGATACCTCCCGAGTTTCCTCAGAACCCGATATGGTGCATAGGGCTGGATGCTTTTGAGTCCCATCAACAAAAAATGCGGTCGGGCTGCTGGCATATATATGACTTCTTCGACAGGCAACCATCCAAGCACCCACTGTATCTGGCTGGCATTGAGGTTCCGAAATAATAATGCCCAGGCCGTGACTCCTTCAGGTAGACTAGCCCCTTTGATTCTTGTGTAAAATTCACCTATACAAGTTTTCTCAACCGAACCATAACTCAATAACTGAGAGCGAGGGCACAAATGCTCAGTCATCCACATTTGTAACAGCAGGTTACATCCCTCAAAAAATTTGCCCCCAACTTTGCACGCAGTGAGAGCTCGGAAGATATCAGCCACGATCATAGGTGCTAAAGTGCTTTTCCCATGGTTTGCAAGGTACTGACGACCCCTGCTACTTTCAAATCAATATTACCATCTTTCCTTGGGAATATTATGAGGCCCAAAAAGGCTATCATAAATGCCACCCGTCTGTGTTCCTCCCATTTTTGTCGGCTATTTCTACTGCATAGCTTAAAAGCTGGATTGTTGAACCCACCCACATGGCCATATCTATCATACATGAAGCAGAAACTGCAGAAACCCTTTGCAAAATCTGGATGATGAACTGTTCGGGGTATTTTCAAGGAATCCAAGAATCGGTGTATGGTAATGGCCCTAGGAGCAATCAAGTATTTAAACCTCAATGGAGCTTGATCACTTCCAATATACCCCGATATTTCTTCCAATGTCGGGGTGAGCTCAAAGTCTAAGAAATGAAATACATTATGTGCCGAATCCCAATGGGCGACCAATGCCCTGATAATATCCCCCCGAGGCTGAATGTTTAATAAATCCAGAAGGTCTTTCAAATATTTTTTCACTTCGTCTTGCCCTTCTTTGACTAAATCATTCCACCATAATTGCAGCTCAAAAGGGATTTTGGTTATTATTGAAAAGGGCTCATTTATCATCGTGCTCATCCTGCACATTTATTAGAGCGTTTAAGCAAAAGAAAACTTTTATTTGAAAAAAAACTATCTATATTTTGACTAAAGATTACCTATATATTTTCAAGCAAAGCACTTGACTCTCAAACATGGCCCTTCAGCATTTTGGGAACAAAGATTTTAAGGTTATTTATGACAAGACGGCTCTACTTAGTTTATTCACAATTCTTACTTCTCTTTTTAGTTTAAGATGAAAATACCCAGTATTGCAACACGGCCTTTCAACGCCTCGAGGACGGAAACTTAAGGCTATGTGGATTGAAAAAACATGACCACAGGTGGCTATCTATGCAAGGTCAGCCTTCCGGCGTTCCGTTTGGGAACATTTGGCTATTTTTGACAAAACGGCATCACCTGGTTTATTTATGACAAAATTAAAATTTTGGGATTTTTGGCTATTTTTTGCAAAGGGGAGGTTGGACCCGATGAGGGTTTCCTACGTATCTCATACCCTGTGAGAATCAAACCGGCGTAGTTCGGGCAAATTAACCGAACTATTTTTGAAAACAAAACTCTTTTCTTTTTCATTTTCCATGGCATGACAAACTATTTTTCCTTTTCTATTTTGAAAACAAGACAAAATAACGACTCTCTTTTTTTCTTTTTCATTTTCAACAAACAATAAAACGACCTATTTTTCCAAATTAAAAATAAATGACTCGTTCCTATTTCTTTTTAACAAACAATAAAACAACCTATTTTTCCAAACTAAAACAAAGACTTTTTTTCCTTTTTGAGTAACACAAACTATTTAAAACTAAAATAATTTTTCATTTTCTCAAAATTTTGGCAGAGTTTCGGCAGTATTTGGGCATTGGTTTTTTTTCTAAAAATAAGCAATTAGCTCTCTACACTATTATTTCTCTCTTTTTCTCTTTTTCTTAATTTTTCGATATTCAAAAGCCGGTCAGCATGCAAGTCTGAAGCAAATAAATACAGAGAACAAGTAGGATGCATCAGGATGGTCTTTTTCATTTAAGGTTGCTAGTCCTAGACGGACCCAACCCCTGTGTTGAGTCCCCTAAGTCAAATGCAACATGATGCCAAAAATCGTTCCTACTAGGGATCCGGCATGAAGTCATGTTATTCTATGTTCAAAACCTGGGTCGGGGTTCTAGACTGTGTACCCGAGCGGACAACTCGAGTCTAGGAGGGGGCAATTTACTGGGAACCAAAAGGCCATCCATCTTCGTAACTTGTCTGGCCTCTTTCTTATTTCAGGGTATGACACTAACAGAATAGGGAGTCTCAACCAGTAAGCACATCCCCGGAGGTGAAGAGAGAAGGGTGTCGGCACAGTTTATATACAGTTCAGATAATATCAAAGCGGTAACATTTAGCACATTCAGCATGACACATGTAGGAAAATCAAATATAGAAAAATACAACAATTTATCTAAGCTTGAATTCTGAACCCTGAACCAGAGATTCTGGGTTCGAGTCCCCAGCAGAGTCTCCAGAGCTGTCACACCTCCTTTTTCTCTACACACGCAAGGGAGTAAAGGAGTTTTTCCATTTAAAGGACAATCGGAACGAGATTTAATTATTAATTATTCAGAGTCGCCACTTGAGAGATTAATGGTGTCCCAAGTCACCGGTGGAATCCCGAACCGAGGAAATTTATGACTCTGTTAACAGCCCGCGTATCAGAAATCCGAGTAAGGAATTCTGTTAACCCGAGAGAAGGTGTTAGGTATTCCTGGGTTCCGTAGTTCTAGCACGGTCGCTTAACCGTTGTATTTGATTTTATCTGATTTTAATACATGATAACTTATGTGCCTTTTATTCGTAAACCGCTTTTATTGTTATTTATTTTAAAAGAATTGCGACGTTGTGAAAATGCGTTTCGATCCACATCGCAATCAATGCGCCCGTGGTTGTCAACAAGTTTCGACTTCGTCGAGATTTGGATTTGGGTCGCATCAATGCGCACCCGAGTTTAAGAAGGTACTTTAATTAAAATTGCGCCTAAAAATTCTAACGTAATACTATTTTGGGGAGGACCGTGGAGTTTGCTAAATGGCCATCCCAAATTCTAATCATTTTTTTTATATACCCACATTGAGGGCCCCGTAATTAGTGGTTTTATTGGGGCGAAGCTAGTAGTAATCCCGAAGTAACTATGATTTCCTACTTATTATGTGTCTCTAAAAGACTAATTAATTTAGGATTGAATTACACTGAAGTAAACTAAGAACCAAATTCAAAGAAATATTGGGCCTGCCTCATGGCTTTGATGCGGTCCAAACGGCCCAACAAATATGAGTAAGATTCCAATTGCAACAATTGATATAACACCAACGAGTCATCACAACGACAATGTATACCCTCATTTAGCTGATAGTCGTGAACTCCAAAATTATTAAACCTATTTATCCTACTAATTACCTATCAAGACCTACTGCTTTTAATGAACTAAATCAATTATGAGTGAGTTTTGTTTCATGATTTTTAACTGGTTTCAATACCAATCTACCAACAATAACTCAGGTTTGCCTACCAATCGATTTCAGGACCTTTAATCAAAAGCAGACATTCTACTACACTAGCATGATCAATGACAAAAGTACTAGTAACTAGGCTAAATGTCACTAGACTTGCTCCTGAATTCACATGTCATTTACATAGATCCAATTGCTACTGATGACTATTGAATTCACACAAACCTTCAAATTAGACCAGGCCTATGCTTAATGCTATTTCAAATGCCCAATTCAACAGTTCAACGTTATGCAACATTCAACATGTAATCAACCTTACTGAACAATCTCAATTATACATATAACTGCCAGTTATATAATAGGAAACTACACTATTAATATTAGTTAAAATACAGACTGCTTTCAGTTGAATAACAGACCCTTTGAACATTTCATTTCAACTTCAACGAGCATACATCAGTGAGGTTCAAAGAAATGTACCTGGAAATTGGAATGTAAATAGAGAAAAGGAAAGGAGTTAGCTACTTTGAACAGCAACAGCAACAAACTCAACAATATACACCACAGAACATGCCAGGAACTGCTTTTGAAAACCAGAAATACAAGCAGACTCCACAGATCAATTCAACACACACATTGAAATACACTCCTAGCCCTTACAGCTGAATCTAATTACCTTTGAAATCCTGCTAGACCCAAACCCAACTGAAATCCAAAACTAGTAATGAAACTGTAAAATTGTTTTGGATTTCTTCATTTTTGATGTTTTATTTTCTGAGTCAACTTGGAATTAAAGTGCCAGCTGAAATTGAAAGCAGGGAGGAAAGTTTTTGGTGGGGGTTTTTTAGCGTAGAGCTGAAGGCCGAAGAAGAAGAACCCCCTTTCCCAAGGCATTTCATGCCCTTATATAGGCAACCAAAGGGAATAGATCAGATTTTAGGCCTTCTTTTTTAGTCCCTCCCTTATTTCAATTTAGTCCCTCTATTCTTGACTTGTTAAACAAGTAAACACCCCTATTGTGCTGAAATGTGCACTAAAATCCTATTCTAGAAGGCCCTAGGGTATTCTTCTACCCATACAATACCTATACTGCCCTTTCATATGCTTTGAAATTACTATTCCTATCAGAACTACCCTTTTCCATACCCAGACTACCCCTGAAGGCTTCTCTAAGTTACTGATCCTACCCTCATCCTTAACAGCTATAACCAATCCCCTAATTTAATCTAAAACTAACTGAAATTGATTAATTAGCACTCAGAAATCAACTAATTAAACTAACCAATCCCAATTGCTCAAATACACCCACTTAATCAAACTAAGACAAACCAGAAACTAGGATCAATCAAAGCAGGGCTTAAGCTAACATAATCAACGTTAAATGAAATTACACTAATTCTTAACCAATAAACTCACAATCGACCATTCAAATATCAAACTCAGAACTAACAGTAATTGACAAAACTATACTAATACAAATAAATCATAGAATTAACAGAACAATTAATGAAACAAAAACTGTAACTAAAACTTCAACCATGCGAGTGAAAAGAAACAGGAAAAACTCACAGAAGCACGAGGAACTCCGGCCAGTCACTAACGTCTGAATCCTTTCAGATTTTTGACGGGTAGCATCCCTAACCATGTGTTCTTACAAGAGAACACATGGTTAAGGATACTACGGTTCGAAATCACAAAGATTTTGGTTTAGGGTTTTGGCCAGAAATTCTTAGATCTAAGATTCGAGCCGTTTCACAGAGATTTGAAGGAAAATAATCACAGATTAGTGTTGAGGGAAGACCGGGATTGTGTGGTATGACTTTGGGCTGGTTTGGATCAACCTGCGATCTGACCGGAAACTTCAGTCGAAGATTCGACGAGCTCCGGCCTTATTCGAGGGGAACCAGTAGGTGGAACGGAAAGAGGGAAGTGAGGAGGACGAGTGGTGTAATTTTGGGCTTGAATGGTGTAGGTGACGTTCACCTCCGGCGAGGGGTTTGATGGCGGCGCGGGTTAGGGCTCGTTGAGGATAGGTTGGGTGAGGAAGATGAGGCAAATGGGGTAGGGGGGATTTTTCAGACATTTATATACAGACAACCTAGTTATATCCGGACCGTTGGATTGGTGAGATCCAATGGTCGTGGTTGAATGCTGGGGAAAAGACGTCGTTTCAACACCTGGGAGGAGGACCGGGTTGGGGACTTGGGCTGGGCTGATTTGGAACGGATTTAAGGCGTTTGGGCCTGAAAAATCCAACAATTGGCCCAAATTTGGGTCTTCTATTAAGACTAAATTTCTATTCTTATTTTCTTTTTATTTTCATTTCTTACTTTTACAATTTTTATAATTTTTCTAATTTTTATGGAGATGTAAAACTAACATGAAATCCTAGTTATTTCAAAACAAAGACTAATTAATTCCTAAAATTGTTCAAAAGCTATTTCATGACAAATTCACAATAAAAATCATTAAAATGCAAAAGTGAGCTAATTTTGTGATTTTTCATGCTTTGTTCTAAACCAATTATCCCTTAATTGATACTAAATATGAAAATTAAAACCTAAATGCAAATGCATATTCCGTATTTTATAAGAATTAACATGCGCAAATAGAATGCAACAATCATCAGAAAATGACACCAAAATGCACAACAATTGTAAAAAATAAATAAAAAAAAATATTTTGTTTGGGATTTTGGGAATAATCATATTTAGGGCAAAAATCACGTGCTCACAGTATCGAGTGAGGGTATACAGGTGGATCCGAAGAAAGTGGAAGCAGCGCAGAGTTGGCCCAGACCATACTCAGCTACAGAGATCCGCAGTTTTCTTGGCTTGGCGGGTTATTACCGTTGATTTGTTGAGGGGTTTTCAATCATTGCAGCCCCTATGCCCAGGCTGACCCAGAAGGGTGCTCCATTCTAGTGGACGGAAGAGTGTGAGGCGAGCTTTAAGAAACTCAAGACAGCTTTGACTATAGCCCAGGTTTTGATATTGCCTTTAGGTTCGGGGTCTTATATTGTCTATTGTGATGTCTTAAAGATTGTCCTTGGAACAGTATTGATGCGTGACAGTAGGGTGATTGCCTATGCGTCCAAACAGTTGAAGGTACATGAGAAGAATTATCATGTCCATGATCTCGAGTTAGCTACTATTGTTCACGCTTTGAAGATCTGGTGTCATTATTTGTACGGTGTTCCTTATGAGATTTATACTGATCACCGGAGTTTGCAGCATTTGTTCAAGCAGAAGGACCTTAATTTGCGCCAGAGGAGGTGGTTAGAGCTACTAAAGGACTATGATATCACTATTTTGTATCACCCGGGCAAGGCCAATATTGTGGCCAATGCTTTGAATCGCCGGGCGGAGAGTTTGAGGAGTTTGGCTTATTTACCAGCAGCGGAGAGGCCCATGGCGATGGATGTTCAAGCCTTAGCCAACCAGGTTGTGAGATTGGATCTTTTGGAGCCTAATCGGGTTCTAGCTTGCATGGTTTCCCAGTCTTCATTGTTTGATCGTATCTGGGAGCGAAAATTTGATGACCCTCATTTTCTTGTCCTCAAGGACAAGGTTTGGCATGGTGATGCCAGAGATATGACTATTGGTGATGACGAGGTATTGAGGATGCAGGGTCAGATTTGTGTACCCAATGTTGATGGGCTTCGGGAGTTGATTCTAGAGGAGACCCATAGTTTGCGGTATTCCACTCATCCAGGTGCCGCAAAGATGTACCAGGATTTGAGGCAGCACTATTGGTGGAGGCGGATGAAGAAAGATATAGTTGGGTTTGTAGCTCGGTACCTCAATTGTTAGCAGGTAAAGTATGAGCACCAGAGATCGGGTGGGTTGCTTCAGCAGATAGAGATTCCGGAGTTTAAGTGAAAGAGGATCACCATGGACTTCGTAGTTAGGCTCCCATGGACTTTGATGCCATTTGGGTAATGGTGGATCGGCTGACCAAGTTTGCACACTTCATTCCTGTGTGTACTACCTATTCTTCGGAGTGGTTGGCAGAGATTTATATCTGGGAGATTGTTCGTCTGCATGGTATTCCAGTTTCCATCATGTCCGATAGAGGTACTCAGTTCACATCACAATTTTGGAGGGCAGTACAACATGAGTTGGGTACTCAGGTGGAGTTGAGTACAGCATTCACCCTCAGACAGACGGCCAGTCCGAGCACACTATTCAAATTCTTGAGGATATGCTCTGTGCATGTGTGATTGAGTTTGGAGGGTCTTGGGATCAGTTCTTGCCATTGGTGGAGTTTGCCTACAACAACAGCTATCAGTCAAGCATTCAAATGGCACCATACGAGGCTTTATATGGTAGGCGGTGGGTTGGTGTGAGCCGGGTGAGGCTAGATTATTGGGCACAGACTTGGTTCAGGATGCTTTGGAGAAGGTTAAGGTGATTCAGGATAGACTCCGTACAGCCCAGTCCAGACAGAAGAGTTACACGGGCCGAAGGGTTCATGATGTTTCCTATATGGTAGGAGAGCTCGTTCTGTTTTGGGTTTTGCCTATCAAAGGCGTTATGAGATTTGGTGAGAAAGAGAAGTTGAGTCTGAGGTTTATTGGCCCTTTTGAGATATTGACACGTGTTGGGGAGGTTGCTTATGAGCTTGCCTTACCTCCCAGTTTGGCAGGAGTTCATCCGGTATTTCATGTTTCGATGCTCCGGAGGTATCACGGTGATCCGTCGCACGTGTTGGATTTTAGTTCAGTCCAGTTGGACAAGGATCTATCTTATGTTGAGGAGCCAGTGGTGATATTGGACTGGCAGGTTCGAAAGTTGAGGTCAAAGAACATTGCATCAGTGAAGGTTCAGTGGTGGGGCTAGCCAGACGAGGAGGTGCCTGGGAGACCAAGCAGGATATGCGCAGACGTTACCCTCATCATTCTACTACTTCAGGCATGTCTCTATGCCCATTCAAATGAATGTTTAAGTGTAGGAGGATGTAACGACCCGACTGGTCTTGTCAAGAATTAAAGCCCCGATCCCCTATTTAACTGCATTCCTCGTGTTTGTTTCTACTATTGTGAGTTGTCGGTAGAATTTAATTGGAGTTTCGGAGAGTTTTGAGACACTTAGCCCCTAAATGAGAGCTTAAGTTTTGGAATTTGGGCAGTAGTTGTGAGCACGTGACTTTTGCTCTATGTGAAATACTCCTACAAATTAAAGAAAATTTTCCCAATTACTTGTAATTTTGTAGAATTTTGTGTTAATTGTTTGCATTTTTGGGCGTGTTTACTTTTATTAAAATCGTAAAAATACAAAAATACCTTGTATTGCATTTAGATTTAGTTTCCATGTTTTTAGGATTAATTATTTTACTAAAATGAAAATCACAAAAATTTGCTAATTTTTACATTTATTGTTTTTAATTCTTAAATTAGTGATTTTTCTCTTTTATTTTAAGATCAAGAAATCGTTTAAATTGATAGTTAAATAATTAGTGTAACTTTAAAATTTAGATAAATTAGGAATTTAGTTTAGAATTTTATTAATTAAAGAAAAGGAAAAAAATAACAATTGAAAAAAGAGAAAAACGAGAATTAGAGAAAAAAGAAAATAGGTTGTTTTAATTGATCAAAATTGATGAAGCCCAAACCCCTTTTACCCAATACGCCCTAGCCCACTCCCTTTACCAGGTCCAGCTCCCACTTAAACCCCAAAACGACGATGTTTCTGACCCTCTCATCTCAACAGTTGGATCATTGAGATCCAACGGCCCGAAACTCATCACCCCCCAACTATATAAGTGTCTGAACCCCAGTCAAACCCTAGAGACCCCTTCCTCATCTCCCTCGTCCCCAAGCCATCAAACCCTAGCCGCCTAAAAGAACCTCGCCGCCTCCGCCGCTAACCACCACCGAAAATCACCTCACGGCGGTTCTGGTTGTCCAAACCTCCCCAAATATTTACCATGCAACCCCCTTTCTTTCCACTTTCCAAATCCCTAAACCAATTCCTTCAAATCCTCACCAATCTCTTCCGATTTCAGATCTAAAGCACCAACCCCAAAAACCCTAACTCACTAAAACCACCCCAAGTCCACACCCTATAATCACCAGGCCTCCCCAAACCCAAAACCCTTAACAATTTCCCCAAACAATCTTTGAAACTTGTCGAATCCTGGATTTAGGTTCGACCTAATTTCTGATTTTGGGATTTATTTGAAGTTTTGTTCGTCTTGGTTGGAAGCTCGCCTAAATAGGTTATTCTTGACCAAAATAATTTTTGGGGTCAGTTTCAAGCCTCATCGAAGCATTCTGAGCCTGGCCAGCCTTCCGATTTTGCTTTTGTTGATCGTCTGGTTGATTAAATCGGTACTCCCTAGCCTTTAGTCCTTTCTTCATCTCTGTTCTCTTCTGCTTTTGTTTCCTCTGATCTCTTCCTCTCAATTATGTTTAGTTGCATGGTAGTTTTGTGTGTCATGTTTTGTTTTCATATTAGGGCTTCAGATTAGGTTTTCATCGCATGTCTAAGGTCCATTTAGTCGATGTATGAAATATGTTTGTTTCCAATAGTAATTTCTGATTTTCAGTTTATGATAGAAGAATTTAAGTGTAGTTCAAGGTTCAAATTGCATTGTTGTTGGTTATTTGAGCATGTTTAGTTGTTAATTCTATTTTAGAATGCATCAATTTACCTATTCTGGTTGCTAGAAGCATTCCAGTATTTGTGCAAGATCCATTTGGGGTTCTTTGTCTAGCTTAGTTCATTATGAATTGATTTCGTGTTAGAAGTTTAGGTTCATTCATCAGTTTTAGATACTCCTTTCAACTTTGAACTTTGGTTTTCTTTCAATCCGTTTGTAGATATAAGTTTGCTTGTTTTCTGTTTGTCTAGTTAGTAATTGTTAGGAACTCTTAGGGCGTTAATTGAGCAATTGAAAACTTGGAGGTTTAATTTGAGATTAAAAGATCAGATTTTCTTTTAGGAAGCTTCTAGAATATGGGGCAGCTGGCCCAATTTTGGCCAGCACAAGTGTTGGAGCCAATTAAAGGCTGCCAACTGTCCCAATTCTGTTAGAAAAGATGCCTTGTGAGGGAATAATTCCCATTGTTTTTTCAGCAGCACATGGTACCCAAAAAGGGCTATATATAGACCTTTCTTTCACTCAAAAAACAAACATTGATACTCTGAAAAAACACTCAGTTTCTGCATCATTTTTGGTTGATAATTATTTGGAATTGCTCTTTGGTTTTCACTGTTAGTAAGAACTTAAAAGTTTCAAGGGATTTTTGGTTATCTGGGTTTAAATGATCTCTGAAATGCAATACTGTTGTTTCCAGTTGAAATATGTAGTTCAAGTCGAAGATCTAATACTGAAGGCTCCCTTTTAATTTTATTCCCATGTTTCTCCCAAGTTCATTTAGCTCCTTTAATAGCTTCAGTCTTCTGTAGTGTTCATGCAGTGTATCCTAGGATATGTTGGATGGCTATTTGTTTAATGGAAAGTGTTCTATGTGAAGGTCTAAAAGTTTATTAGTGTGAAATAGGTAGAACTTGGCTCTAGCATGTTTAAAATACAGTACTCAACATGTGTATATTTTCAGGATTTTAACTTGATAGAACAATCGTATATGTACTGGTATAGTTAGTAAATAGTTTCATAGTGCAAGTTCATGTTGTTAGTATTATCAGTAATGATTTGAGGTCTATAATATGGTTGTTATTGCTGTAATCTTAGGATTTGCATATGCTGTTGTTCCGTGTGATTTGTGGCCATTTATGGCCTCAGTAGGGCCTTACTTCTTGTTATAGTCCTGCCAAGGTTTAAGGTTGAATCTAGCCCAAATAGGGCCGCCTGGGTGGGGGCCAGTCCCTGTTAGGCCTCAGTTATTTCTATTCTTCTATTGGGCTCAATTTCAAGCCTAAACCTCTTCAGCTCTTATTACCCCTCAAAATAGCCTATCCTGAGTAATGAATTGGGCCTGGATCAATTGGCCCACTTGGAAATAGGCGACCGTATGCCTGGCCATGTTTTTGAACTCGTTTATGAGCCTAGTTTTCCTTTTAATAATTTGTTGGGTTTAAGCTCAAACCAGAATTAGCTTTAAATAATTAAAGGCCCAGCATCCTCAAACTTTTACTAATTGTCATTTACTAAGTTCAAGTCATTTGTAAATAAGAATATCCCTTAGGCCTATTTAAGTGTAACTCTTTTAATTGCATTGAGGTGTGCCATTATAATTAAACCACACATAGCCCTCACAAATGTTCTAACTAGGTATTATTAATAAGTATTCGTAGAAAAGCCTCTAGGCACAATTTAATCCACTATTGCGATTGTGTACACGTTCGCGTGACATAATTACAATTCTAAAAAGCAAATCGGAGTATGAGTTCGCACAACTTTGACCAAACTTTCTCAATAACAATAAAATGGTTCTTAATATAGTCCGAGGTGTGTCATTCACAAATTGAATCACTTATGGCCCTCTTGCTAAGTGTTTTAAAAATGATATTCGTAGTTTGCTTTAGGCACGTTTAATATACCATCGTGGTTGTGTACACGTTTGCGTGACATAATTACGATTCTAAAAACAAAACTGAAGTATGCATTCGCGCAACTTCGGTCAAACTTTCTTAATAATAATAAAGCATTATTAATTGTGGACATGTTCGAGTGACATGATTTTTAATACGCCAAATAAATGGGTACACATACGTGTGACCTGTTTTAAGATAATTTTAATTAAAAGAGGTGAAAGCACATAGGTTCTAAAATAAGTAATTAAACAAATTTAATAAGCCAAGTATGATCAAAGCGACCGTGCTAAAACCACAGAAATCGGGAATTCCTAACACTTTCTCCTAGGTTAATAGAATTCCTTACCCGGATTTCTGTGTTCGCTGACCATAAATAAGAGTCATCATCCTCGATTTAGGATTTTAAACCGGTAACTTAGGACACCATAAATTATTTCAAGTGGCAACTCTGAATTTAATAAATAATCCCATTTCGATTGTCACTTAAATTGGAAAAAACTCCCTTATATACCCTTCCGGGGGTAGTAAAAAGGAGGTGTGACAGCTTTGGCGACTCTGCTTGGGACAAGAACCCCGAGCTTCTGGTTCAGGGTTCAAGAATTCGAGCTTGTTAATATGATTTTACTTGGCTTCATTTATTGTTAATATTACTGTATTCTATGAACCTTTTGTGCTAACTGTTGTATATTTACTACTTTGATATTATTTAAATTGTATATAACTGTCTTCTTACGCCACCCCTCTGAGTCTTCTGAAATTGGTACACACGTTCGTGTGGCCCGCTTTTTCTGTAGAAGTCATACAAAATAGAACGAGGTTGGTCCAGCATCAAGGCCAGGTAGACTTTAGTGCTCCCGGTACGTTGCCCCCTCTTCGGCTAGAGTTGTCTGCTCGGGTAAGCTAGGTCTAGAACGCAACCCCAAGTTTTAAACCTAGAAAAACACAACCTCATGCCGGATTCCTAGTAGGAACGTTTGCTTGCATCATGTGTGTCACACCTCCTTTTTCCTACACCCTCGTAAAGGGGTATATAAAGGGAGTTTTTTCCAACTTAAAGTGACAATCGAAACGGAATTATTTATTTATTAAATTCAGAGTCGCCACTTGGGATAATTTTATGGTGTCCCAAGTCACCGGTTTAAATCCCGAATCGAGGAAAAGATTGACTCTGTTTAACAGTCCGCGAACCAGAAATTCGGGTAAGGAATTTTATTAACCCGGAAGAAGGTGTTAGGCATTCCCGAGTTCCGTGGTTCTAGCAGGGTCGCTCAACTGTTATAATTGGCCTATTTACTTGATTTTAGTACATGTTTTAGCCCACGTGCATTTTATTCTTTTAAACCGATTTTATTTAATTATATTTAGGAGAGATTCCACGTCATCTAAAACACGTCTTGAACCACGTCACATAAATGCACCTGTAGTCCACGACACATTTTATTTGACGTTGTTAGGATTGTCATTTGGGTCACATAAATGTGCACCCGAGTTTAGGAAAGTAATTTTTTAAAATAGTGTGTCTAAAACAACTACGCGTTTTTCAACTTTGCAAGGGCCATGGAAAATTCGCTAAATGGCGTGCCTCGATTTCTAGGGTAAAACATTAATTAAATGAGTGGTCGTACATTTAAGATTTTTGTTTGGCATGGCACGCCTCGAATTATTCTAACTAAGAGGTTGCTAAATTAAATTATAAGGGCCATAATTAAATCTTACTTAATACGGCTCACCTCAAATTTGCTTTTAAGTGCCCAATTAATTGACTAAGGAAAGGTTTAATGTGATTTTAATATTTTGCCAAAGGTTCTAACCTTCCCAACAACTAATGGGTCTTGGTTAACACGTACCTTTAACCAGGAAACGGGGCATAAGGGGAGAAAATGATCCAAGTCATATTCACAAGTAATTGGGCCCAAGGTGAGCCCAATTTTAGAACCTCGGAGCTACCTCAAACAGGACTCAACATCGAGCCTTCACACATATAAGCAGTGATTGAAACAAGAAAAGATCGAGATAACTCCAAATGGCTAAACAAAGAATTACCATTCACACAACAGTTTTAAAATCATCCTTTAATTGACCAATGGATAATTTCATGAAAGATTTAGCAATGCCATGATTTTTGAAAACAATTAGGAGTCTAATTCTTGAGCAACTGTACAACAAATGACTCTAAATTTTTAAAGCCTTAAATTAACTTGAAGTGCTGATATAGAATTTAAACCTTAATTAGACTTCAAAGCATGCTTGTTAATCGTAACTAATACTTCTGAATATGCTATTTACCTTGAGACTAAACATTTAACTGTAACCCCAAACCAGACTTATAATATGCAAATATCAGCTCGTATAACATTTATCATTATAGCTTTACTATATAATGTTAAAGCAGTAGGAACAGGGAAACACTAAATTAAGCACAGCTTGTATTCCATCAAGTTTCTACTCGAATTACACAGTCAACATGAGCCAGAGAGATACCTGGAAAGCAAAAAATAACAGAAAGATGAGAAGATCAGCAACAGGCAATAGCAATCAGCCCAGATTCAACCACTCAGCAAATGAAATCAGCTCAGGACTGTCAATAGAACAGTAAAAAAACATCCAAAAAACCAGCTCTAAACCAACTCTTGAAGTCCCAGATTCAAGACCTTTCTAATCAGATGCCATGACTTGAAAATAACCTTTTCAGAAAATTTTTAAACTAACACCAGAAATCCAGAAGCTGAATTTTAATGTAATTCAAGCAGTTTCAACAAAAGAATCCAGAAAATCAAGTTGTTATTTCTGAATTCACTCCTAAATGCCCATCCGTTTTAGTTTTTTGTCAGTCTTTTTTCTTCAAAAAAAATCCCCTTGAGCTTGAAGAAATGGATACCTTTATAGGCAAGGCACTAGGGCAGCATAAAGAAATCAGATTTTTCATTTTGACCCTTTTCATATTTTTGTTTTTGCTCAAAAGTCCTTAGTTTAAAATATCATATTTCATATAAGTCCCCACCCCAGCTTCCTAGAAGCTTCCTAAGGATGTTACAGAAAGATTCCTTTATTCATTTACCTAGAATACCCCTCACACCCCTGCTAGTTTCCCTTCAATATGTGGGTCAAATTTGACCCGATGGTTCATACCCAAAATGAGTCAGAATTGACCCAAAACCCAACCCGCAGGATCAGAAATCCAATTAGCCCAAACTAGCAATTATCTACTTAACAAATTGTAAGCACAAAATGACATATGCTGAAATGTTTCGACATTTTAAAAAAAATATAGCCTATATGAGTTACTAACTAAGATTAACAAAACTGACAAATTTAAACTAATCTGATTACGGACTAACTATACTAATTAAGAAAATGATTCACAACTACTCATGCATGAACAATTGATCCCGGAACAAATAAAAAGGAATCAAAAAAGAAGAGAAGGAACAGAGAAGCGGAAAAAAAATTTGAAGAAAAGATAACAAAATCAAGAAGGGAAAATACCTAAAAGCCTCGGACAATAAAAGGTTGTGACGAATCTTCAAATCTTCAGATTTTCCGCTCAATCTGAAATTAGTCATGTGCTTTTATCGAAAACGCACGAACGAAGTTTGAATGAGCCTAAAATCTTCAAAGAAGTCTTGAATTGGAGAATTTGGGGTTTTAGGGTTAAGCTTTGATCTAAGATTCAAGAAACTTGGACGAGATTCGAGAAAAACTGATACGGGATTCGGAAAGAGAGGGTCATGATGGTTCTGTGATGTTATTTTGGTGGTGTTTGGCGGAGGCGCCGCCGGGCCCAAGGTGGTGGAGAAAAGGGGCGGATATTAGGGTTCATAGAGTCTAAGGGGTGAGGTATGAGAGTGAAGAGTGAGCTAGGGAGGGAGGATTCGGACACTTATATAGTAAATACATGCCCAGTTCCCGTCCTTTGGATGAAAGGAAATCAATGGCTCAGATTGGATAATCCACAAAACATGGTCATTTGGTTTTAAGTGGAGAACGGACCGGGTTAAGGGTGTGTTTGAGCCTGAACCGGACGGGATTTATTTGGGTTTTAAGGGGAAATTAAATTGGGCTTAAGAATTGAAATAAAAATCAACCCAAAATTTGATTCACATCTTTTGTTTTCTTTTCTTTTCATTTCCTTTTTTCTAATTTCTTTTAAATTGAAAATAAAAATGAACCTAAATTAATTCCTACTCAAATATCTTTAGCAAATTAATTATCACAAGTAATAAATTAAAGAAAAACTACTCAAGATCCAAATTAAAATTAAAAGGTGCAAAATGACCATTTTTTATGATCCTTTTTATAAAATAACTTAATTACTTGATTAATCCTAAAATGTTAAATTAAACCTTAAATGCAAATGCACCTATTTGTTTTTTTTTTGTATTTTTCAGTAATTAAAATGCACAAACAAAAATGCAAACAATTAACAGAAAATGCCACAAAAATCCACAAAATTGCAAACACTGAAAGAAATTATTTTATTTTGAATTTATGGGAGTAATTGATATAGGGCAAAAATCACGTGCTCACAGCTGCCCCTCTTTGCTCGGAAACACAAAGAGTTTTCGTGAAAAGATAAAGTGAGCGGATACGAGCGATTTTTGCCCGTTTGAATACTCCGTGGGAAGTATTTTTGAAAGAGTTGACTGCACCCTGCTTCTGAGGTTGCCTACATATCCTTGGCTAAAATGGAATCAGGTTAGTGTAGTTCAGGAATGTCTGGTAGCTGGGACTACCATGAAGCTGCGATTTCGTTATTGCTGCTATTGCTTACTGAACCCCCTCATTACACCATGTCAAAAATAAAAAAAACTTAGACTAGACTATGCTCTATGAGTTTACAAAAGATCCTATCTATATCTTCAAACTTGCTTCTTGTGGTTCTTGTTGACTTGTATTTTCTCGGTAAAATCCCTTTGTTGTCGCCTTGAACTGTAATCTGAGATGTTTTCCCTTTCTTCAGGTGGATGCCTGACTACTGAACTGTATTTTAGATGCTGCCCCTTTCTCCAGGTGGACACCTGACTGCAAAACTTGAATGTATTCCCTGATCTCCAGGCGGGATCCTGACTGCTGCACTCGAATTATATTCCCATGCTTTTCCAGGCGGGCTCCTGATTGCTAAACTTGAATGTATTCCCTGCTCTACAGGCGGGCTCCTGACTGCTAACTTAAAATGTATTCCCATGTTCTCCAGGCGGGCGCATGACTACTAACTTGAAATGTATTCTCATGTTCTCCAGGCGGGCGCCTGATTGCTGAACTTGAAACATATTCCCATGCTCTCCAGGCGGGCTCCTGACTGCTAACTTGAAATGTATTCTCATGTTCTCCAGGCGGGCGCCTGACTGCTATCTTGAAATGTATTCCCATGTTCTCCAGGCGGGCGCCTGACTGCTAACTTGAAATGTATTCCCATGTTCTCCAGGCGGGCGCCTGACTGCTGAACTTGAAACATATTCCCATGCTCTCCAGGCGGGCTCGTAACTGCTAAACTTGAAATGTATTCCCTGCTCTCCAGGCGGGCTCATGACTGCTAAACTTGAAATGTATTCCCTTCTCTCCAAGCAGGCTCCTGACTTCAACAAAATAAAGAAAATTTTCTGCCCCAGTTTGGGTATCTGGGCGCATATGTAAGTGTAAAACAAACCACATTACCAAATATCAATAAGAACTTGAAAGCCAAAACTTGAGCTATACTCCCTTGTTCTCCAGGGGGCTCTTGATTGCTGGCTTGAAATGTATTCCCTGCTCTCCAGGCGGGCTCCTGACTGCTAACTTGAAATGTATTCCCTGCTCTCCAGGCGGGCGCCTGACTACTGAACTTGAATTGTATTCTCTCTGTTCTCCGAGTGGGTACCTGATTTCAACAAAAATAGATGAAACAAAGAAAATTTTCTGCCCCAGTTTGGTAGCTGGGCACATATGTGAGTGTTAAATTGAATCATGTTACCAAATATCACTAAGAATTTGAAAGCTAGGTCCCATTATCCAGGAGGGTCCTGACAACTCCTATTTAAATGACAATTTTAAAGATAAATTATGTGTTTTGAAGGTATATCTTATGGTAAGTCTTGTTATCCAAGCAAGTTTTAAAACTACATCCCATTATCTAGGAGCGTCCTGAAAAGTCTTAACTAAACGACAATTTTAAATCTAAGTTATATCTTTTAAAGGTGTGACTTTCGCTAAATCTTGTTATCTAAGAGGGTCTTAAACTACACTCATTATCCAGGAGGGTCCTGAAGACCAAGAATCAAGTATTATCTTAAAAGTGACAATTTACGGCTGAATTACACTACCCTACAACAGAGCTTACGCGAAATCTTGTTATTTAATGGAAGTCTTAAAGCTAAGTCTCATTATCCAGGAGGGTCCTGAAAACTCCTAATTGAATCATATCTCAAACATGCAAGTTTTGAAGCCTACTTATGTTCCTTTGGGGTGCACTTATGCTAGATCTTGCTACTCATGATTGTTTTAAATTCTAAACTAGGTCCTATTTTCCAGGAGGGTCCTGAGAACTTCAAATTAAATCTCATTATCCAGGCGGGACCTGACAATTAAAAATCAAACCTGCCTAGTGCTTGCCTTTCCCCTGCGGAGGATTTCCCCGGAACAACCGAAATTTTCTGCCCCTATTTCAATCAAAGAAATATCTTGTAAGTTTAAAATGTGGTGGTTAGTTGATGGCATTCTTTGCTGAAAGTCTCTCCGCTACCGTGCTTTGTTTTGATTGGCTTCCTCTGAACTGGATAAGAACCGCTTGACTTTCTGTCTGACTTTCAAACCCCATGACCTTTGACGACCAGAGTGTTCTATACCCATACTGTTGTTTTACACCTCTGACCCCTTTATATGAACCTTTGCATCTCCCCTGAAATTGCCAAATTATTTCACCGATGAAACTTCTGGTGACCTCTTATATCCCGCTTTACATCATGCTTTTTTGGTATGTTCTGGCCAAACTGTGCTTCGCAATTTTGGAAGTTAGTAGTGAGCTTTGAAACCCTTTGTTTCTTGCTCAAACAAAATCAACACTGAAACATCTTAGAGAAATAAAACCCAAAAGAAAATGAAATGCAATGACTTTGAGGGTTAAGGATAAGAAGAATCCAAAACTAAATGACTACTAAAAGGGAGAAAAAAAAGAAACTTATCTGAGTGGAACAGCTGGTAGCAATGATCATGACAAGCATTTCGGATTAATCAGCCCAATCTGTCCAACCAATCAACTTTCAGTTGCCATACTTTGTTGCCCAGGAATTCCACAACCTGATTTCTTCGCCAAAACCTTGGCCTTTCTCGGCATGTGGCGCCCTAAAGGGTTTTTACCAGCAAGCCTCTCTCATATGTTCATCTCTCAACTCACTTTCACCTTACGGTACCTGTGAGGGTTTTCACCAATAAGACTCTCTCATTTTTGATTTCTCTCAACTCCCGTCGCCTTATGGTGCCCGTGAGGGTTTTCACCAATACGACTCTCTCATTTTCATCATTATTTTTTCCTACTTGGACCAAAGTGTTGCCCCTGATATGAATCACCTCCACTTGCTCGACTTGACATTTTCGAAAATTGATCGGAAGGTTTTTCTTTGGACCGTAATGTGGGCTTTTGGATAGGGTTAGAAAGAATGGGTCTCAAAGGCTCAAAACAATTCAAATGGGTTCAAAATTACAACTTTTGGAATCAGATTTCTTGCAACAACCACAAATTCTGCCCCGGTTTCTTTGCTTGGGGACTTTTGGATTTTTGTTTTGATGGGACCGAACCGTGAGGCTGCCTACGTATCCTTAAAAGGAATCAGGTCGAATGTAGTTCATGTCATAGGAATTACTTTGTTGTTGTGATTTTTCTTTCCTTTTCCTCCTCTTTCTTCTCTTTTCTTTCTTCTTTTTCTCTTTTTGTTGTTGTTGTTGTTGTTGTTGTTTTTTCTTTTTTTTTTCTTTTTCTTATTTTGCACGTGTGTTTCTGAACTTTGCTAGTGATTCCAAAAAAGGGGTATGAAAGGAAATAAATGAGGCTCAAAAGGGGTAACGAAGGATAAAGTGTTTAGATAGCAGAACAAAATGCCTTCGTCATTCCAATCTTCAAAATATGCTAAGTACAAACAAATACAATTTAACCAAAGAAATCATACATACTTTCTTTTGACCACATCAGAATTGATAGCCATTTCTACATATTTGCCTTCTATATCTGTTAAATATAAAGCTATTAGACAACACTCTTGTTACGACGAAAGGCCCCTATCAGTTTGGGGCGAACTTGCCTTTTGCTTCAGCCTGATGAGTAAGGATGTGTTTCAATACTAACTGACCCACTTCAAACTTCCGTGGACGCACCTTCTTATTATATGCTCTTGCTATTCTCTGTTGATACAACTGGCCATGACACACTGCCAGTAATCTTTTCTCATCAATCAAACTCAGTTGCTCCATGCGGGTTTTGACCCATTCATTATCATCAATTCCGGCCTCAGCGACAATCCGAAGGGACGGGATTTCAACTTCCGTAGGTATTACTGCTTCGGTACCATAGACCAACAAATAAGGAGTTGCCCCTACCGAAGTACGAACAGTAGTGTGATAACCCAATAATGCAAAAGGCAGCCTCTCATGCCATTACTTGGAACCTTCCACCATTTTTCGAAGTATCTTCTTTATGTTCTTGTTGGCTGCCTCGACTGCTCCATTCGCCTTAGGGCGGTACGAGGTAGAATTACGATGTGTCATCTTGAACTGCTGACATACCTCTTTCATCAGATGACTATTGAGATTAGCCCCATTGTCTGTAATGATCACCTTTGGTATCCCAAACAGGCAAATGATATTTGAGTGCACAAAATCAACCATCGCCTTCTTGGTTACAGACTTGAATGTTTTAGCCTCTACCCACTTGGTAAAATAGTTTATGGCTACCAGAATGAACCTGTGCCCATTTGATGCTGATGACTCAATTGGCCCAGTGACATCCATGCCCCATGCAACAAAAGGCCAAGGTGCAGACATCGGGTGTAATTCAGATGGTGGAGAATAAATCAAATCTCGATCACTTGGCACTGATGACATTTACGCACGAAACTGATACAATCTCTCTCCATAGTGAGCCAATAATAACCTTCTCAGAGAATCTTCTTTGCCAGCACGTACCCACTCATGTGCAGCCCACAGACTCCAGAATGTACTTCAGTCATAATAGCTGAGGCATGCTTAGCATCTACGTATCTTAGTAGTCCAAGGTCTGGAGTCCTTTTGTACAAAACCCCTCTGCTGAAGAAAAAGCCGCTTGCTAACCGCCTAATTGTTCTCTTTTGATCACCTGTGGCTTGTACTGGATACACCCTCATCCTGATATATTCCTTGATATCATGAAACCAAGGCTCATCATCAAGTTCTTCTTCCACCACATTACAGTAAGCATGCTGATCATGGAACTGAATATGCAAAGGGCCAAAGCATTGGCAACCTCATTATGGATCCTTGGAATATGCCTGAACTCTATTGATTGAAACAACTGACAAAGATCATGCAAACATTGCCGGTACGGTATGAGTTTTAAATCCCGTGTTTCCCATTCCCCTTGGATCTAGTGCACCAGAAGGTCCGAGTCTCCCAAGACCAAGACTTCCTTGACACCCATGTCTGCAGCCAACCTCAAACCCAAAATGCACGCCTCGTACTCATCCATGTTGTTAGTACAGTAGAAACGAAGTTGAGCAGTAACAGGGTAGTAATGCCTCATTTCAAAAATAAGTACGGCTCCTATCCCAATGCCCTTCATTAGCAGCTCCGTCAAAGAAAAGTTTCCACCCTGGCTTTTTAATTAGTTCCAACTCATCAATATGTATTACCTCTTCATCAGGGAAGTAAGCCTTCAAAGGCTCATATTCTTCATCCACTGGGTTCTCAGCCAAATTATCGGCCAATGCCTGGGCTTTCATTGCAGTCCTAGTCACATAGACGATGTCAAATTCTATGAGCAAGATTTGCCACTTTGCGAGCCTCCCTGTAGGCATAGGCTTCTGAAAGATATACTTTAACGGATCCAAACGAGAGATGAGGTAAGTAGTGTAAGAGGACAAATAGTGCTTCAACTTCTGTGCTACCCAAGTTAGGGCGCAACATGTCCTCTCAAGGTGAGTGTACTTAACCTCGTAAGACGTGAACTTCTTGCTGAGATAATAGATGGCTTGCTCCTTCCTACCGGTGATGTCATGCTAACCCAATACACATCCAAAGGAATTGTCCAGGACCGTCAAATACAGAATCAAAGGTCTCCCCAGTTCTGGTGGCACCAACATAGGCGGGTTTGACAAATACCCTTTTATCTTATCAAATGCTTCTTGACACTCGTCTGTCCACTTGACCGTGGCATCTTTTATCAACAGCTTGAAGATAGGCTCACAAGTTGTCGTAAACTGAGAAATGAACCTACTGATGTAGTTCAACCTCCCTAATAGACTCATCATTCAGTACTGTTCCTCGGAGGTGGTAATTCTTGGATAGCTTTAATCTTTGATGAGTCCAATTCAATACCTCAGCGGCTGACTATGAATCCCAGCAATTTTCCAGACGGCACACTAAATGCACACTTTGTAGGATTGAGCTTAAGATTGTACCCACGAAGCCTTTGGAAGAACTTTCTCAAATCTCTAACATGGTCAGACTGCTTTCTATGATCACATCATCCACATAGACCTCGATCTCTTTATGTATCAAGTTATGGAATATGGTTGTCATTGCCCTTATGTAAGTTGCCCCAGCATTTTTCAAACCGAAAGGCATGACCCTGTAGCAGTATGTTCCCCATGGCATGATGAATGCCATTTTTTCTGCATCTTCCTCATCCATTAAGATCTGATGATAGCCCGCATAGCAATCCACAAAAGACCTAATCTCGTGTTTGACGCAATTGTCAATCAGGATGTGGATATTTGGCAGTAGGAAGTTGTCCTTGGGTATTGCCTTGTTCAGATCAAGGTAATCAACACACACCCTGGTCTTGACATCCTTCTTTGGCACATGCACTACATTGGCTAACCAAGTAGGATACCAAGTGACCCAAATGACTTTTGCATCGAACTGTTTGGTGACCTCTTCTTTGATCTTCATACTCATATCAGTTTTAAATTTCCTCAGCTTCTACTTGACAGGAGGGAATGCCGGGTCAGTGGGCAATTTGTGAACCACCAAATCAGTGCTTAAACCTGGCATGCCAGCATATGACCATGCAAAAATATCTTTGTATTCAACCAATGCTTTAATTATCTCCTCTCTGAGTTGAGGTTCAAGATGGACACTTATCTTAGTTTCTCTGATATTGTCTGGGTCCCCTAAATTGATTGCATCTATATCACTCAGGTTAGGCTTGGGTTTTTATTCAAAATGGCTTAGTTCTTTACTAATCTCTTCAAAGGCCTCATCCTCATCATATTCTGATTCATTATCACACTCTATTTCTTGATTTACTATTTCCGAATTAGATTGGCTTTTAAGACAGGGCCGAAGATTCCTAATGCATGTCATGTTATTGAAACCAGCATAAAAAGAGCTATACAAGGAAGAAAAGAAAACAAAAATAAAACTGTTAGGAATGAGGAAAAGGGAAATTGCACTTCATTAAAATTAAAAGATAACAAGGTTTATACATCCAAATAGACGGAACATAAAATCTGAATTACAACCCTGGAATAATCCAGATAAACTGAAAGAAAATTAAAGCAAACTACCAAAACTCCTTCCTAGTGGGGAGAGGAGTAGCTTCCCAATTGTTAATATTTGCACTGGGCCCAACAAATTGCACATCTGCCTTGCTAAAACCCTCTCCAGCTGCCACCATGTTCACCTCGTCGAATAATTTCTCAAACTTTTCAAGCAACTCCTTATTAGGACCAACCACAGGACTGGGAACTATTGTTGCTGGGCGTTTCTTGGCAACGGGCCTAACAAATGATCTGGAGAGACGTGGGATGGGTTTTGGGAGGACCCATGCCCTCTGTTTCAGTTTTACAGCTCTTTTTATGTCTGCAACTGTGGGCTTGAACCCCAAACCAAATGTATCCAAGTTTTTGGGGAGAGATACTGGTTGTACGATACCTTGCAGAGATGCACCCAAACCCTTGCTTGGTACGAAACAATTTTTCAACATTTCAACGGCTACCATGACTGTTGCAGCGGCTACCCTTGGCGCTGGAACACACTTCCCTTCTGAAATTTTCTACCGATACCGTGTCAAAAACCTGATAAACCCATGGCCCTTTGTCATATTCAAACTCTATGAACGGAGTAATAGCATCATTGTGGGCACACAAATTATCCTCGCCGTGCACAACAATTTCATGTCTATCTCATTCAAACTTGACTATTTGATGAAGAGTAGACGGGACCGCTTTTGCAGCATGAATCCAGGGCTGAGCCAACAACAGATTATAAGAAACAGCCACATCGAGCACCTGGAACTCCATGGTAAATTCAACAGGCCCTATTGTAAGCTCAACCACTATGTCCCCGACTAAATCTTTCCCTCCACCATCGAATCCCCGAACGCATATATTGTTCTTGTGAATTCTTTCAGCATCCACCTTCAATTTGTTCAAAGTGGAGAGAGGGTAAATTTTTGCACTGGAACCATTGTCGACCAATACTTGGGTAACCACGAAATTTTCGCATTTCACCGTGAGATAGAGGGCTCTATTCTGCTCAGTACCCTCCATGGGCAACTCATCATCAGAAAAAGTGACTCTGTTTACCTCAAATATCTTGTTAGCTATCTTTTCCATGTGGTTTACTGAGATTTTGTCAGGAACATGGGCCTCATTCAGGATCCTCATCAAAGCCCGACAGTGCTCATCTGAATGGATCAATAATGACAGTAGTGAGATCTGAGTCGGTGTCTTCCTCAACTACTCCACAATGGAATAGTCCTGCACTTTCATCTTTCTCAAGAATTCTTCTGCTTCTTCTTCGGTCACAGCTTTCTTCACTAGCACTGGGTTGTCTTTGGTGCTTTTAGCTTTTCTCAACTCTTCGGGGGCAAAGCATCTCCCCGATCGAGTCAAACCATGGGTCTCACATACTTCTTCTTTAACTTCTTTCCCCTTGTAAGTCATTGTCACTCGTTCATAATTCCACGGGACCGCCCTGCTGTTGACTATTGGTAATTGAGTTACCGGCTTGATAATGACAGGGTCTATGCGGGCACCTTCCACAATTACAACAGGCTTGTTCTCCACTCCTAGCACAACCACTTTAGCTCTTTCATGTTTCCCTACAACGTTACTTAAAGACCCCTTCTTGACCACCACAGATGGTTCGTTATTTTCCCCATTCAACTTGATCACACACTTCTCACTTGTTGACTTTTCAAACGGTTTGGCTTCACTGGACCGAATCATCATGACAGTTTGCAAAAGCTTCTTAGGCTTCCCTTCCTTATGCACTATCTCAATCATATTTGTCTCATGATGGGCCGACAATGGGTTGTGGTTAATATTAGATGCCTACGGAGCTTGGACCTCAATCTGATTAGTATCAATGAGCTCTTGAATAGTTGTTTTCAATTGCCATCATTTCTTTGTGTCGTGCCCTAGAGCACCAGAACAATATTCGCAACTCACAGAGTGATAAAGATTCCTCGAGGGAGGATTTGGCAGTTTCGGCTCGATCGGACTCAGCATACCCAATTGCCTCAACCTGTGGAACAAACTGGTATAGGATTCTCCCAATGGAGTGAATGTTTTCTTCTTCTGCAACCTCTCATTTTTAAATGCTTGTTTGGGCCGGAAACCTGATCCAGGAGGGTTTCGGTATGTTCTTGGGCGTGGATAGGCATTTTGTGGAGCTGGGTATGTATTCTGTGGGACTGGCGCACGCCATTGTGCGTGGGCCGAAGGTTGGCTATATGTTTGGGCATGGTGGACAGAAAAATGGGGGACTGGTGGTGGGTAGTAGTGTTGTGGTGGGCTATATGGGGTATGAGGATAGGTTCGGTGGTGGGGTCGAGGTTGGTTATAGTAATGTGATGGACCCCTAGATCCGAACCAAGCTCCTGAATCAATCGTTGTTACATCCTCTTTCTTCTTATTTCCAATTACTCCCCCAGTTCCGCTTTGAATGGCCTAAGTGGTTGCCTTGATAGCCGAGTAACTCATGATTTTGTTTGTGTTGAGCCCTTCTTCTACCATACCGCCCATCTTTACCACTTCATTGAAAGACATACCTACAGCTGATACTAGATGACCGTAATAAGTAGGTTCTAAGGCCTGCAAAAAATAATCCACCATTTCACATTCTTTCATTGGAGGGTCAACCCTTGTTGACTGATCTCTCCACCTAAAACCATATTCCCTGAAACTTTCATTGTGCTTTTTCTCAAGTTTTGTCAAAGACAGATGGTCCGAAATAATCTCGAGATTGTATTGGAAGTGGCAAGCAAATGCCTGGGCTAGATCATCCCATGTGTACCATCTCCCGTGATCCTGCCGAGTATATCATTCTAGCGCTGATTCGCTCAGAATTTGACTGAAATACGCCATTAGCAGCTCATCTTTTCTGCCAGCTCCCCTCATTTTGCTATAGAAACCTCTCAAATGCGCCACTGGATCACCGTGTCCATCATACAAATCAAACTTGGGCATCTTAAACCTTGCCGACAATTGCACATCTGCAAATAGACATAGATCTTTGTAAGCCACACTTACTTGACCTCCCAAACCCCGCATGTCCCTGAATGATTATTCCAGGCTTTTAACTTTCCTGAACATCTCCTCTTGTTCGAGATTTTTAGACGGTTTTTCAGTTTCCGCTGGGAGGTCAAAATGAGGAGTGTAGGAATAGGATTCAGGAACCTTGAAAGTGGGATCTGGGGGGTAATACTGGTTGTCGTAAGTCTGGAACAGAGGCTCACTAGAGGATCGGTGTAATGCAGGAGGTGGAGGTGCTACAAAAATAGGAGTGACTGGTGGAGGAGGGTGCGGGACTTGTTTGGGTGGTGAAGCTTGTGATGTATAGGAAGTGGTGTCGTAGCACTGTTGGTAGAAGGGAAAGGCCTGAGGTGAGTTCACAGTGGGAGGTTCCTGGGTTTGAGCCAATGGCGGGATAAAAGCAGGGTTGGCGGGGCAAACTGGCGGTGGGTGCCATTTTGCCCATGCTTGGTACATTTCAGCCATCTGCTGCTTCAGCTTATACAACTCATCTTTCAGATTAACCTCTGATTCTTCCACCTCTTTTGACGGATCGACAATACTCGCCTCAAGTTCCTGGTTGGCCATGTTCAGCTTGTTTTTGGACCGGGTGTTGTAGGAGTGAGTTGCCAGAATGCCAATCAAACTAACCACCTGCCTGACTGGATGTTCATCAATAACAAACTTGTTAGCGATTTAACCACACATTTGAGGAGTGAATACACCTAAGCAGCTAACCGTTTCTATTATGCATTTGATCGGTTGCTTGCGTCATTCTGTCTTTTCCTTATTTCCATTCGTAACTTTTTCTCCTTTCTTTTCACTCATGCCTTTCTATGCTTGATTTCTCTTTGCTTTTATCCTCTCATTTCTCTCTCTTGTTTTGTCATTGTTTCCTTCTCACGGTTTCTTTCTCTCTCTTCCTTTTCTTTTTGCACTTATTTTTTCTCTCCTTTTCTTTTCTTCATTTTTTACTTATCACTCTTTTCTTTCTTTTGGGTTATGGTCGAATTCTATGGAGATTGTCTACGTATCATGACCCCGCATGAATCAGACCGAGCGTAGTTCTGGCGAAATAAACAACAAAATATTTTGGGATTTTCAATTTTCATAAAAAGCAAATGTTTTGATTACAAAGACTGAAAACTAACAGACTCCAAAAGCAACTAACAGACTCTGATGAAAATACGCAATACAGACTCCAAAAATAAAGTATCATAATCCAACAAAAGAAAATACAGACTCGAAAACAACTGACAGACTCCAGTAGAAAGAAAATACAGACTCAAAACAACTGACAGACTCTAGCAGAAAAGGAAACAGAGACTCAGATGAAAATCATGAATACATTAATGCTCCTGGTGCCCACGGGACATCATTCGGTCTCGCCGCGGGCTTATATGCGAGATCCCTTTGAAGTCTATCCAAGTAACTCATTATCTGTTTAACAAATGTCATCACTGCCGCGAAGAAGGTGGTGCGAGTAATATCCTCACAGGCTTGGCACTTCACAACAATGTAGTCGACGATGGTTCTAAATCTCTCTCATATGACACCTTTTTCTTGCAACAAATGCCCGATCTGCTGGGCCCTAGCTTCCAAAGTTTGCTCGGCCACATGATTCTGCTCCTGAAGTTGTTGCAAATCTATTTCTAATTGTGCCGATGCTGCATAACAATGATCTCTTTCAGCCTTGAAATCTTTAGCTTGTTTGATCATTTTGTTCTCCGCGGTAATGACCTTCTTTTTTAACCTTGCAACCTCATTGTCGTACTTTTCTTTCAATTGCTTAATCAGGCGTGCTCGTTCTCCGCGGTAATGATCTCTTTCTGCTTTGTTGAGATCAAAATTGTATTCGCCCACTTTTTGCCTTAGGTTATCTATAAGTTTTTCATCTTTGGCACTTCGGGCGGGGTTTTCTGCCGCTATTTTCATTTTCTGAATTTGGGCTGGAAGGGCCTCGTTTTCTTTGGCTAGCTTTTTCTTTTCACCTTCGTCCGCCGCGGCTTGCAAGCTATTCTTGAATCGAAGTTCTTTGACTTGTCTTTCCAACTTTCCGATTGTGGCCCTGTATTCATTCTCATTGGCCAACCAATCTCATTGTTCTTGCGACGCCTCAACGAATTCCTGAATGTGAGGCTTTTTGGCTGGTCTTTCTGGTTCGGCCCTTGTAGTGTTCTTCTTTCTATACCAAGCAAGATAGGCGGGTTAGACTTCGCCTCTAGATAGGCCATGCACTCGAGTTCACCGTCAAATACTGGCATTCGTTCCAAATAGAACGAATTGTTTCTTCATGAAATTTGCCGTCGGAACTGATCTCAACCGCATAAACACTAAGATCTTCATCTGGGTGCATCACCTGACACCTTCCCAACTATCTCATCACCCGGTAAGGAGCGCGGGGCTGAATACCTCGCAGACCCATTAGAAGGAAGTAAGGATCAATGGCGGGCATATACACAATTTCTTCAGCAGGAAGCCAACCCAGTGTCCATTCTATTTGTCCCGCAGTGATGGAACGAAGGCGAGATACCCAATCTCCAAACCCCTCTGGCAGCTTGACCCTTGAAATCCATGTGTCAAACTCTTCAATGCAACTTTTCTCTGTGGATCCGTAACTCATATACTGAGGGCGATGACACAGGTGCTCGATTATCCACATCTGTAATAGCAAATTGCATCCCTCGAAGAAATCTACCCCAGCTTTACAAGTTGTGAGAGCTCGGTATATCTCAGACACTATCATAGGGGCAAGAGTGCTCTTAGCATTGGTAATCAGGACCTTGACAACTCCAGCCACCTGCAAATCGATATTCCCGTCTTTTCGGGGAAACACCACAAGGCCTAAGAAATCTGCCATGAAGGCGAAACGCCTATGCTCATCCCATTTTGTTCGGTTACCTTTGCTACAAACCCCGCTTTCCAGATCGTTGAACCCTCCTACATACCCGTACCTCTGGTATATAAAATGTAGAGTGGAAAAACCACCCTCCAACTCGGAGTACGGGATTCCCTTGCTTATATTTAGCAAATCCAAGAATTTGTGAGAGTTAACGGCTCTTGGCGCGATCAGATACTTATGCCTCAGCCCTTTAGTACTTTCCATGTAACCTGCTATCTCTTCCAAGGTTGGGGTGAGTTCAAAATCCGAAAAGTGAAATACGTTATGGGTCGGGTCCCAAAACGTAACCAAAGCCTTTATGATATCTCCTCTAGGTCTGATCTTTAACAACCCGGTGAGACCTCCTAAATGTAGATTGACCTTATCTTGCTCTGGTTTTCCCAGATCCTCCCACCACATATGCAACTCCAAAGGGATCTTGTTCCTGACTGTTATCGACAAACTTGGACTCGTGCTCATTCTGCACATTTATTAGGGTGATTAAGCAAAAATCAAGACTCATTTGACTCAAAGACAAAGTTGACACTTTTTTTCTTTTTCTCAAATTAAAAATAAAATCCGGTTTTGCAAATACGGCCTTTCAGCACCTCGAAGACGAAGATTTTAAGGTTGTGTTGGCTAACCGGCAAAAACCTTGAAAAATGACCACAGGCGGATGTTCTTGCAAAAGCAGCCTTCCGGCGCCCTTTTAGGGACATTCGTCTATTTTTGACAAGAACGGTATCACCCTTATTATTTTCAAATAAAAGTAAAATTTTTGTTCTTTTGGGCTATTTTTGCAAAAGGGAAGTTGGACCCGATGAGGGTTGCCTATGTATCCCACACCCTGTGATAATCAAACTGGCATAGTTCGGGCAATTTTAAAACAAAAACCAACATTTTTTTTCTTTTCTCTTTTTTTTTCAAAATAAAACATTTTTTCCTTTCAAACTTTTGGCAGAGTTTCAATACCATTTGGACATTGGTTTATCAAAACAGGTGATTATCTCACTTAGCCCTCATACTGCTATTCTCTTTTTTTCAACTTTCTCCTATTATTCAAAAGTCGGTCAGCATGCGACTCCGAAGCAAATAAATGCACTAGTAGCAAGTAAGATGCATCATGATGGTCTTTTCATTTCAGGTACATATGTCCTAGACAGACCCAACCCCTGTGTTGAGTCTCCAAAGTCAAAATGCACATGATGCAAACAAACGTTCCTACTAGGGATCCGGCATGAGGTATTGTTATATTAGGTTTAACAATAATAATAGGTTTATTTGTTCTAGACCTGGCTTACCCGAGCGGACAACCCGAGCCGAGGGGGGGCTACGTACCGGTAACCAAAAGATCATCCGACTTTGCAACTTGTTCGAACCTAGTTCTATTTGGGATATGACACTAACAGAAAGAAGTCACGACTAGCGTTCACTCCCGGGAGAGAGAAGAGAGGGGTTTCGTAGCAGTTTACATATACAGTTCAGATAATATCAAAGCAGTAAAAAGCAACATTTAGCACACTAGGCCCAAACATGTAACAAAATCAGATAAAGCCAAATATAACAATTTATCTAAGCTCGAATTCTGAACCCTGGTTTGCAAAACCAGAGATTCTAGGTTCGATCCCCAGCAGAGTCGCCAGATCTGTCACACCTCTTTTTTCCTACACCCCCGTTAAGGGGTATATAAGGGGAGTTTTTTCCAACTCAAAGTGACAATCGAAACAGGATTATTTATTTATTAAATTCAGAGTTGCCACTTAGGATAATTTTATAGTGTCCCAAGTCACCGGTTCAAATCCCGAATCGAGGAA
This sequence comes from Nicotiana tabacum, assembly GCF_000715075.1. NCBI lineage: Eukaryota > Viridiplantae > Streptophyta > Magnoliopsida > Solanales > Solanaceae > Nicotiana > Nicotiana tabacum. The sequence continues at coordinate 26,192,749 of NC_134100.1, forward strand.
AAGATTGACTCTATTTAACAGTCCGCGAACCAAAAATCCGGGTAAGAAATTCTGTTAACCTGGGAGAAAGTGTTAGGCATTCCCGAGTTTCGTGGTTCTAGCATGGTCGCTCAACTACTATAATCGGCCTATTTAGTTGATTTTAGTACATGTTTTAGCCCATGTGCATTTTATTCTTTTAAACCGATTTTATTTAATTATTTTTAGGAGAGATTCCATGTCATCTAAAACACGCCTTGAACCACGTCACATAAATGCACCCGCAGTCCACGACACATTTTATTTGACGTTGTTAGAATTGTGATTTGGGTCACATAAATGCGCACCCGAGTTTAGGAAAGTAATTTTTTAAAATTGTGCGCCTAAAGAAACTACGCGCTTTTCAACTTTGCAAAGGCCATGGAAAATTCGCTAAATGGCGCGCCTCGATTTCTAGGGCAAAACATTAATTAAATGAGTGGCCGTGCATTTAAGATTTTTGTTTGGCATGGCACGCCTTGAATTATTCTAACCAAGAGGTTTCTAAATTAAATTATGAGGGCTATAATTATATCTTACTTAATACGGCTCACCTCAAATTTGCTTTTAAGAGCCCAATTAATTGACTAGGCAAGGTTTAATGTGATTCTAATATTTTGCCAAAGGTTCGAACCTGCCCAACAACTAATGGGCCTTGGTTAACACGTACTCTTAACCAGGAAACGGGGCATAAGGGGCGAAAATGATCCAAGTACTATTCACAAGTAATTGGGCCCAAGGTGAGCCCAATTTCAGAACCCCGGAGCTACCTCAAATAGAACTCAACATCGAGCCTTCACAACGTATAAGCAGTGATTGAAACAACAAAAGATCGAGATAACTCCAAATGGCTAAACAAAGAATTACCATATACACAACAGTTTTAAAATCATCTTTAATTGACCAATGGATAATTACATGAAAGCTTTAGCAATGTCATGATTTTGAAAACAATTAGGGGTCTAATTCTTGAGCAACTGTACTGCAGATGACTCTAAATTTTCAAAGCCTTAAATTAACTTGAAGTGCTGATATGGAATTTAAACCTTAATTAGACTTCAAAGCATGCTTGTTAATCGTAACTAATACTTCTGAATATGCTATTTACCTTGAGACTAAACATTTAACTTTAACCCCAAATCAGATTTATGATATGCAAATATCAGCTCGTATAACACTTATCATTATAGCTTTACTACATAATGTTAAAGCAGTAAGAACAGGGAAACACTAAATTAAGCACAGCTTGTATTCCATCAAGTTTCTACTCGAATTACACAGTCAACATTAGCTAGAGAGATACCTGGAAAGCAAAAAATAATAGAAAGATGAGAAAATCAGCAACAGACAATAGCAGTCAGCCTAGATTCAACCACTCAGCAAATGAAATCAGCTCAGGACTGTCAATGGAACAATAAAAAAACATCCAAAAAAACCAGCTCTAAACCAACTCTTGAAGTCCCAGATTCAAGACCTTTCTAATCAGATGCCATGACTTGAAAATAACATTTTTAGAAAATTTTAAACTAACGCCAGAAATCCAGAAGCTGAATTTTAATGTAATTCAAGCAGTTTCAACAAAAGAATCCAGAAAATCAAGTTGTTATTTCTGAATTCACTCATAAATGCCCAGCAGTTTTAGTTTTTTGTCAGTCTTTTTTCTTCAAAAAAAATCCCCTTGAGCTTGAAGAAATGGATACCTTTATAGGCAAGGCACTAGGGCAGCCTAAAGAAATCAGATTTTTCATTTTGACCCTTTTCATATTTACATTTTTGCTCAAAAGTCCTTAGTTTAAAACATCAAATTTCATATAAGTCCCCACCCCAGCTTCCTAGAAGCTTCCTAAGGCTGTTACAGAAAGATTCCTTTATCCATTTACCTAGAATACCCCTCACACCCCTGCTAATTTCCCTTCAATATGTGGGTCAAATTTGACCCAATGGTTCATACCCAAAATGAGTCAGAATTGACCCAAAACCCAACCCGTAGGATCAGAAATCCAATTAGCCCAAACTAGCAATTATCTACTTAACAAATTGTAAGCACAAAACGACATATGCTAAAATGTTTCGACATTTTAAAAAAAATATAGCCTAAATGAGTTACTAAATAATATTAACAAAACTGACAAATTTAAACTAATCTGATTACGGACTAACTATACTAATTAAGAAAAAGATTCACAACTACTCATGCATGAACAATTGATCCCGGAACAAATAAAAAGTAATCAAAGAAGAAGAGAAGGAACAGAGAAGCAGAAAAAAAATTGAAGAAAAGATAACAAAAGCAAGAAGGGAAAATACCTAAAAACCTCGAACAATAAAAGGTTGTGACGAATCTTCAAATCTTTAGATTTTTGGCTCAATCTGAAATTAGTCATGTGATTTTATCGAAAACGCACGAATGAAGTTTTAATGAGCCTAAAATCTTCAAAGAAGTTTTGAATTGGAGAATTTGGGATTTTAGGGTTAAGCTTTGATCTAAGATTCGAGAAACTTGGGCGAGATTCGAGAAAAACTGATACGGGATTCGAAAAGAGAGGGTCATGATGGTTCTGTGATGTTATTTTGGTGGTGTTTGGCGGAGGCGCCACCGGGCCCAAGGTGGTGGAGAAAAGGGGCGGCTATTAGGGTTCATGGAGTCTAAGGGGTGTGGTTTGAGAGCGACGAATGAGCTAGGGGGGAAAGGATTCGGACACTTATATAGTAAATACATGCCCAGTTCCCGTCCGTAGGATGAAAGGAAATCAACGGCTCAGATTGGATAATCCACAAAACATGGTCGTTTGGTTTTAAGTGGAGAACGGACCGGGTTAAGGGTGTGTTTGGGCCTGAACCGGACGGGATTTATTTGGGTTTTAAGGGAAAATTAAATTGGGCTTAAGAATTGAAATAAACATCAGCCCAAAATTTGATTCACATCTTTTGTTTTCTTTTCTTTTCATTTCTTTTTTTCTAATTTCTTTTAAATTGAAACTAAAAATGAACCTAAATTAATTCCTACTCAAATATCTTTATCAAATTAATTACCACAAGTAATAAATTAAAGAAAAACTACTCAAGATCCAAATTAAAATTAAAAGGTGCAAAATGACCTTTTTCTTTTTGATTTTCCTTTTTATTAAATAACTTAATTACTTGATTAATCCTAAAATGTTAAATTAAACCCTAAAGTCAAATGCACTTATTTGTTTTTTTTTTTTTTTGTATTTTTCACTAATTAAAATGCACAAACAAAAATACAAACAATTAACAGAAAATGCCACAAAAATTCACAAAATTGCAAACACTAAAAGAAATTATTTTGTTTTGAATTTATGGGAGTAATTGATATATGGCAAAAATCATGTGCTCACAATGTGCATCTGACTTTAGGGACTCAACACAGGGGTTGGGTCCGTCTAGGACAGGTGTACCCAAAATAACAGACCATCCTGATGCATCTTATGTGCTATGTGAACATTTATTAATTTCGACCTGCATGCTGACCAGCTAGGAAAAATCAATCAAGAGAAAAACCAAGAGTGATGTAAGGAAGAAATAAAGCTTGGTTCTAAAAAATCCTCGGTATTTGGAAATGTCCTGAAACTCTGCCAAAAATTTCCAAAAGAAAAAAGAGTCATTTCAAAATAGTCAATATTGTGTCCTTTTCAAATATGTCAAAACTGACTGAACTACACAGGTCTGATTCTCACCGGATGTGGGATACGTAGGCAACCAACATAAGGTTTGGCCTTATTTTTCGGAAAATAAAAATAAAAAGAGTAAATGGTCAAATAAACGTAGTTTAGGGTTTTGGTCAAAAGAATAAGCCGATCCAGCTTCGGTAATCTCTTAAGTCGTTCTTGCCGGGATAGCCTTAGAGTATCTTCAGTTTTCGAAGGGCTATTTTCGCAAAGAACGGATAAATCTGTAGGTAAAGTGTCATTTTTTTCATAAAGTACTTATTCCCGGCCTCAAATTTTATTTGGAATTGTGAAGGGGCCAGGTTTGAAAAAATGACCACTTTTGCTAAAAATAGCATAGAGGGGTTGATTTTTCTTTTAGAATTGAAAAACCTGTTTTGCAAAAAAGTCCACTAAAGTCAAACCTAACCTTAACCTTCCACAAGTAAAAATGAACATTGTCCAGAATCCGTCAAAGTTGGTCATAGAACAGGCTTAGCTGCAGCTGCGTATATGGTGGAATGATCTAGATGAAGATGGTCGAGATTGGGTGAAAGAGCAGTTGGGTGCACTTATAAACATTCTGGAAATCAAACCACGAGAAGATCTGATCAAGGCTTTGGTAACTTTTTGGGACCCCATCCATAATGTTTTTCGCTTCTCGGATTTTGAGATCGCCCATATTCTGGAGGAGATGGCTGGGTATACTGAGTTTGGACGGGACTTGAGGAAACAGCAACTTATATTTCCGAGGGCTCCTTTTGTGCACAAGTTCTTTGACATCCTGAATATCAATAAGCAGATAAAGAAGGCCTATGTAAGCAAAGGGTGTTGTTCTTTATACTTCTTGTACTTCAAGTTCGGTCACTCAGCTGGGTTCGAAACACATGAAAAGGGTTTGAACAACAAACAAGATAAGGACCTCTGGCAAATTCATCATCGATTCGCTTTTATTGTGGCTTTTTTGGGGATCATGGTCTTTCCAAATGCGAAAGGGACAGTGAATATCTATATGGCCAGAATTGCACAAATCCTCACTACTAAGAAATATCATACACTTGCTCCATTAGTACTGGCAGACATTTATCGAGCATTGACATTGTGCAAGGTCGAGGCTCAATTCTTTGAAGGTTGCAATATTCTTCTACAAATGTGGCTGATCGAGCATCTCTACCATCACCCCAAATTCATGAGTTATGGTTCGAGCACGGATAACTTCATCAAGAGCTATGAGAAAAGGGTGAAAGGCTACAATGCTCCAGAGGGGTTAGAAGCCTGGGTCTCCCACTTGAAAACTCTCAAAGCAAGTCAGGTCGAGTGGACTATAGGATAGCTCCTAATGACAGAAGCCATATACATAATGGCTACTAAGGGTTACCTAATGTTGATGGGATTGAGGAGTGTCCAGCCATACGCACCGCAGAGGGTCTTAAAGCAGTTAGGAAGATATCAGGTGGTGCCCGAAGATGAAGATCTAACCACCCAGGTCATTGAGCTACATCCAGAAGCTGCATTACCCGAAACCTTAGTTTAGAAGGATAGGAATGGTTGCCATTATATAAAAAATGGCACCTACGTACCAGATGTTGCAAAGGGGGAAGTGGATCCAGATTACGCTGCATGGTTTGAGAAAAGGTCTTGTGTAAACAATGAGTCAGAGCCTGAGCCCGAGCCCGAGCCCGAACTCGAGAGGCCTGCCAAGAGACCTCATGTTCAAGCTTTTGATGATAAAATCCAAGAAAGGTTGGTTTGGGGAGAAAAGGAGAAAAAATATCAAACCGCGATTCACACCTTGGAAGAGAAGCTAAGAAATATGGAATTCAATAATGATCTTCAGGCACAAGAGGATGAAGGTGAAATAAGATGGCTAGCCCAAGAAAATGAAGCTCTCCGAGCCCAAGTTCGAAAGATGAGAATAGCAGCTGAGAACCCGGGCAGAAGCAAAAAAGATGAAAAGCTCATCTACAGCCTTACGCAAAAAGTACGTAACTATGAGGATGATTTGCAAAAGACTGAAGCCGAACTAGCCAATGCCCGAGCCAAGTTAGCTAAGAATGCGGAGGGACGGGCCAGTTTCGTCCTACAACTAAAGGAGAAGTACGACAAAGGAATGGTGGGTATAAAGAAAAAGGTCAATGTCCTTGAGAACGAAATGGCCAAGCAGGCAAGAGACTTCAAAGCAGTAAGGGAGCATTGATATGCCCTAATGTCGCAGCTAGAAAAAGACTTGCAGCAGCTTCAAGAGCAAAATCATACAACCGAACAAATTTTGGATGCCATATTTCAGCAGATTGGACGGTTGCTACAAGAGAAGGGTATCATCGGGGGGAGAGTTAGGAGGATTGCGGACTACATTGTGATGAAGTGCAATGAGTGCGAAGACATGACCCGGTCCATGTTCTTCACCTCAGTTATGATTTTTGTCCGACAGATCATGGATGACCTGTTTCGTCTCCAAGAAGATACGGCGCATAGTTCTGCAGCAAGGCCAACTGGAGCAACAGTGGAAGCACTTATGTATTCTTGATTTTATCTTCCAAGTTTGTATTGCAATTTCTTTTAGAGTCTGTTAGTCCATTTTGAGTCTTGTTTTAAGTTTTAGAAAATGTTTAAGTCTGTAGCGTGGAGTCATTGTAATAAGAAAAACCCAGAATGTTTTAGTTTAATAAAAATTTGAAAAAAATAAAAAAATATGTCTTTTTTTTATTTCGCATTTATCCCCCAGAACTACGCTTGGTCTGATTCATGCGGCATCATGATACGTAGGCAATCCTCATACGATTTGAGCATAACCATGAAGTGAAAAGGAAAAAAGGAGAGAAAACAAGAAAATTTCGGAACAAGAGAGGAAAAATCAAAGAATAAAGAATAAAGACAAGAATCAAGCAAAGAAAAGCAGTAATGAAAAGGAAAGGGAGAAAGAAATTGCAAAATGAAAATTAGTGAAAGTCGGGATGACGCAAGCAGCCATTCAAATGCATAACAGAAATGGGTAGCTGCTTAGGTACATTGCATCCCCAACGTGCGGTTGCTTATCTGTTTTTGTTAATCGCTAACGAGTTTGGTTGTTGTCATCAAGTACAGGTAGGTGGTTAGTTTGTTCGTCATTCTGGCAACCCACCCATACAACACCAGGTCTAAAAACAAGTTGATCATGGTTGGCCAAGAGCTGGATGCAAGTGTTATTGATCCATCGAGAGAGGTAGAAGAGTTTGATGTTAATCTGAAAGAGGAGCTACATAAGTTAAAACATCAGATGGCTGAAATGTACCAGGCATGGGTAAAAGGGCATCCCCCACCATCATACCCTGCCAACCCTGCTTTCATCCCGCCACTAACTCAATCCCAAGAACCTCCCATTGTTGATTCATCTCTGTAACATGCACCAGGCTTCACCCATTACCACCACTATCAGGGCACTACTTCCCAAACCACACAAGCACCACCAGCTAAACCAATCCCATACCCCCCTCCACCAGCCACCCATGTTTTCATAGCACCCCCGCCCGCTACACTCCATTGATCATCCAGTGAGCCATTATTCTACACCCAATCTAATCAATATTATCCCCCAGAGCCCACTTTTAAGGCCCCAGATCATTACTCTTACGCTCCTCGTTTTGACCTCCCTATTGAGACTGAGAAACCACCTAAAACCCCAGAACGGGAGGAGATGTTCAGGAAGGTAAGAAGCCTGGAACAATCATTTAGAAACATGTAGGGATTGGGAGGCCAGGTGAGCGTAGCCTACAAAGAGTTGTGTCTATTTCCCGATGTTCAGTTGCCTATGGGATTCAAGATGCCTAAATTCGACCTATATGACGGGTATGGAGACCCGGTGGCCCACTTGAAGGGATTCTACAGTAAAATGAGAGGAGCCGGTGGGAAAGATGAGCTGTTGATGGCATACTTTAGCTAGAGTCTGAGTGGCGCGGCGTTGGAGTGGTACACTCATCAGGGTCATAGCAGATGGTATACATGGGATGATTTGGCCCAAGAATTCGCTCGTCATTTCCAATACAACATCGAGATTGTTCCAGATCGTTTGTCTTTGACTAAGATTGAGAAGAAGCCTAGTGAAAGTTTCAGGGAATACAATTTTTATTGGAGAGAACAAGTGGCAAGAGTCAACCCTCTGATGGAGGAAAACGAAATGGTGGAGTACTTTCTGCAGACTCTGGAGCCTACTTACTTTGGCCATCTAATATCGGCCATAGGTAAGTCATTCAACGAGATAGTGAAGATAGGTGGCATGGTGGAAGAAGGGCTTAAATCAAGAAAAATCATGAGCTACTCAGCCATTAAAGCAACCACCCAAGCCATTCAGAATGGTATCGGGGGAGTGATCGGAAAGAAGAAGAAAGAAATGTGGCAACAGTTGATTCAGGATCGTGGTTTGGACTGAGGGGCCCGTCATACCATTATACCCAGCCTCGACCCCATCACCGAACCTACACCCAAACCCCATATAATCTACCCCAACATTACTTCCCATCATCAGACCCTCAAATTTCTGTCCACCACGCCCAGTCATATACTCAACCTCCTTCCTACTCACAATGGCATGCCCCAGCCCCACAGAACACCTACCCAGCTCCGCAAAATGCTTACCCACCCCACGAGCCTACCGAAACCCTACCAGCCTAGGTTTCCGACCCAAACCAGTGTTCAAATATGAGAGGTTGCAGTGGAAGAAAACTTTCACCCACGCTGGGGGAGTCTTATACCAGCTTATTCTAGGGATTGAGGCAGTTGGAAATGCTGAGGCCAATTGAGTCGAAATTGCCAAACCCTCCCCCAAAGAATTTTGATTACTCCCTGAGATGTGCATATTGTTGTGGCACTCTGGGGCATGATATGAAAAAATGTTGGCACTTGAAAAATACCATCCAAGAGCTCATCGACACAAACCAAATTGTGGTCCAAACTCCGGAAGCACCCAACATCAATCAGAACCCATTGCCAACCTATGATGAAACCAACATGATTGAGATAGTACATAAGGAGGGGCAACCCAAGAAGCCTTTGCAATCCGTTATGATGATTCGGTCTAGTAAAATCAAGCCAGTCAAAAAAACCAACGATTGAAGGATCAGTGAACAAGTTGAGCATGACAAACGGTGAGCAGTATGTGGTAGTTGAGAAAATATCCCCAAGTGATGGTGTAGCAAAGAAAGAAAAGTCAAAGGTGATTGTTCCAGGGTTGGCAAATAAGCCTATCATAATTGTAGAGGGTGCTTGTACGGTCCCTGTCCTCATCAAGCATGTAACCCAGTTGCCGATAATCAACACCAAGGCTATCCCATGGAACTATGAACGGGTGATAGTGACCTATAAGGGGAAGGAAGTGAAAGAAGAAGTCAATGAGGTCCAGGGATTAACTCGTTTGGGGAGATGCTTTGCCCCGAAAGAGTTAAGGAAAGCTAAAACATCCAGAGATAATCCAGTTCTAGTAAAGAAAGCAGTCACTGAAGAAGAAGCGGAGGAGTTTTTGAGAAAAATGAGTTTACAAGATTACTCCATCATGGACCAGTTGAGAAAGATGCGCGCTCAGATTTCCTTGTTATCATTGTTGATCCACTCAGATGAGCATTGTCGGGCCCTGATGAAAATTCTGAACGAAGCTCATGTCCCCTACAAAATCATAGTGAACCATCTAGAGAAGATTTCCAACAAAATATTTGAGGTGAACAGGATCACCTTCTCTGATGACGAGTTGCCTGTCGAAGGTACTGAACACAACAAAGCTCTCTATCTTACGGTAAAATGTGAAGATTTTGTGGTCACCAGGGTGTTAGTTGACAATGGTTCCAGTACAAACATCTACCCTCTCTCTACTCTGAACAAGTTAAAAGTTGACGATGAGAGGATTCACAAGAACATCATATGTGTCCGAGGTTTTGACAGTGGAGGAAAAGATTTGGTTGGTGATATAGTGCTTGAATTGACAATAGGACCAGTCGAATTCGCCATGAAGCTCCATGTACTGGACGTGGACGTCTCTTACAATTTGTTGTTGGTTCGTCCTTGGATACATGCTGCCAAAGCAGTCTCGTCCTCTTCGCACCAGATGGTGAAGTTCGAGTGGGACAGACAGGAGATCGTCATGCATGGTGAGGAGAATTTGTGTGCTCACAGTGATGCCTCTGTCCTATTTATTAAGGCAGAAGATGACAAAGGGCCTTGGGTCTATAAAGTTTTTGAAATAGTGCCGATCGAGAAGGTTCTAGAAGGGAAATGTATTCCAACTCCGAAAATAGCCTCTACATCCGTCACGGTGGCCTCTGAAATGTTGAAAAATGGCTTTCTGCCAAGTAAAGATCTGGATGCATCCTTGCAGGGTATCGTAAAGCCAGTGTCCCTCCCTGAAAATTTAGGTACATTCGGTCTTGGATTCAAACACACAGCGGCAGATGTGAAAAGGGCTAAAAGGTTGAAACAAAAGGCGTGAGCACTTCCGAAGCCTATCCCGCGTCTCTCCAGGTCCTTTTCAAGCTCGATGCCAGAAAACACCCAGTGTTAGCAGTGCCAAGTCCTGTGGTTGACATTGAAGAAGAGTTGATTGAAAGGTTCTAGAGGTTGTTTGATGATGTGAACATGGTAGAAGTTGGAGAAGGTTCCAGCAAAGCAGACGTGCAGTTCGTCGGGCCGAATGTAAAGCTTAACAATTGGAAGGCTACTCATATCCTTACGTAGAAGGAGTTTTGGTAGTTTATTTTGTTTTTCTTTATATCTGGATTATTCCAGGGTTGTCACCCAGATTTTTATTTTACGCTTTATTGATGTACAAACCTTGTTATCCTTTATTTTCAATGAAATGCAATTTCCCTTTTCCATCATTCCTGATAGTTCCTATTTTTGTTTTCCTTTCTTTTTTGTACAGTTCTTTTTATGTTGGTTTCAATGACATGACATACATGAGGAATCTCCGGCCAAGTCTTAAAAGTCAATCTAATTCTGAAATAATAATCCAAAAAATAGAGTGTGATGATGAAACAGAATATGATGAGGATGAGGCATTTGAGGAGATTAGTAAGGAACTAAATCATTTTGAAGAAAACCCCAAGCCTAATCTGAATGAAATGGAAGCAATCACTTTAGGAGATCCAGATAATGTCAGAGAAACCAAGATAAGTGTCCATCATGAACCACAAATCATGGAAGAGATAATTATAGTATTGTTTGAATATAAGAATATTTTTGCATGGTCGTATGATGATATGCCAGGCTTGAGTACCCATTTGGTGGTCCATAAATTGCCAATTGATCTAGCATTCCCTCCCGTCAAGCAGAAATTAAGGAAGTTTAAGACCAACATGAGTGTGAAGATTAAAGAAGAAGTCACAAAGCAGCTTGATACAAAGGTCATTTGAGTCACGCGGTATCCCACGTGGTTAGCCAATGTTGTGCATGTGCCAAAGAAAGATGGTAAGACCAGAGTGTGTGTTGATTACCGTGACCTCAACAAAGCAAGTCCAAAGGATAACTTTCCACTGTCAAATATCCACATTTTGATTGATAATTGTGCCAAGCATGAGATTGGATCTTTTGTGGACTGCTATGCGAGGTATCATCAGATCTTAATAGATGAGGAGGATGCGGAAAAGACGGCATTCATCATGTCGTGGGGAACATATTGCTACCGGGTCATGCCATTTGGTTTGATAAATGCTGGGGCAATTTACATGAGGGCAATGACTACCATATTCCATGACATGATACACAAGGAGAATGAGGTTTATGTGAATGATATGATCATAAAGTCTAGGAAGCAGTCTGACCACGTCAGAGATTTGAGAAAGTTTTTCCAGAGGCTCCGCATGTACAATCTTAAGCTCAACCCTGCAAAGTGTGCATTTGGTGTTCCATCTAGGAAACTATTGGGGTTCATAGTCAGTCGGCGGGCATTGAGTTGGATCCGTCAAAGATCAAAGCTATCTAGGAATTACCACCGCCAAAGAATAAGACCGAGGTGATGAGTCCGCTAGGGAGGCTGAACTACATCAGCAGGTTTATTTCTCAGCTCACGACAACTTGTGAGCCCATCTTTAAGTTGCTAAAGAAGGATGTTGCGGTCAAATGGACTGATGAGTGCCAAGAAGCATTCGATAAGATCAAAGAGTATTTGTCGAACCCACTTGTGTTGGTCCCGCCGGAACCCGGGAGACCTTTGATTCTCTATTTGACAGTCCTAGATAATTCATTTGGTTGTGTGTTGGGTCAACATGACATCATTGGTAGGAAAGAGCAAGCCATCTATTATCTCAGCAAGAAGTTCACATCTTATGAGGTTAAGTATACTCCCCTTGAAAAGACATGTTGCGCCCTGACTTGGGTAGCACAAAAGTTGAAGCATTATTTGCCATCCTACACTACTCACCTCATTTCTCGCCTGGATCCTTTAAAGTATATCTTTCAGAAGCCCATGCCCACAGGAAGGCTCGCAAAGTGGCAGATCTTTCTCATAGAGTTTGACATCATATATGTGACTCGGATGGCGATGAAAGCCCAAGCTTTGGCCGATCACTTGGCTGAGAACCCGGTGGATGAAGAATATGATCCTTTGAAGACTTACTTTCCTGATAAAGAAGTAATGCATATTGATGAGGTCGAGAAGGATGAAAAACACGGTTGGAAACTCTTCGTTGATGGGGCCGCTAACATGAAGGGTGTTGGAATAGGACCTGTGCTCATTTCTGAAACAGGGTACCACTACCCTGTCACAGCTTAGCTTCGTTTCTATTATACCAACAACATGGTTGAGTACGAAGCGTGTATTTTGGGTTTAAGGTTAGCTGTGGACATAGGAGTCTAGGAAGTGCTGGTTTTGGGAGATTCATATCTGTTAGTGCACCAGATTCAGAAAGAATGGGAGACTCGAGATTTGAAACTCATACCACATCGACAATGTCTGCAGGATCTCTATCAGCAGTTCAGATCAGTGGAGTTCAAGCTTATCCCTAGGATCCACAATGAGGTTGCTAATGCCTTGGCTACTCTGGCGTCGATGTTGCATCATCCAGATAAAGCTTATATTGATCCTTTGCATATTCAGGTCCGTGATCAGCATGATTACTGTAACATGGTGGAAGAAGAACTTGACGGTGAACCTTGGTTCCACGATATCAGGGAGTACATCAAGTCGGGGGTATATCCGGTACAAGCCACGGGGGATCAAAGAGAACAATTCGAGATTTGGCAAGTGGATTTTTCTTCAGTGGAGAAGTTTTGTAAAAAAGAACTCCAGATCTTGGATTGTTGAGATGCATAGATGCTAGACAAGCTACGACTATCATGACCGAAGTGAATTCCAGAGTCTGCAGGCCGCATATGAGTAGGTATGTTCTGGCAAGGAAAATTCTTCGAGCAGGTTATTATTGGCTCACCATGGAGTGAGATTGCACTAGTTTTGTGCACAAGTGTCATCAATGCCAAGTACACGGAGATTTGATTCATTCGCCGTGATATGAGTTGTACACAATGTTCGCACTGTTGCCCTTTGTTGCTTGGGGCATGGATGTCATTGGACCAATTGAGACTGCAGCATCAAATGGAAACAGGTTCATCCTGGTGGCCATTGACTACTTCACTATGTGGGTTGAAGTTAAAACTTTCAAATCTGTGACCAAGAAAGCAGTGGTCAATTTTGTTCATTGAAATATCATTTGTCGGTTCGGAATCCCAAAGGTGATCATCAAAGATAATGGTGCTAATCTTAATAGTCATGTGATGAAAGAAGTATGTCAACAGTTTAATATTACGCATCGAAATTCCACCCTATACCACCCCAAGGAAAATGGAGCAGTCGAGGCACCCAACAAGAACATAAAGATGATACTTCAAAAGATGGTGCAAAGTTCCAGGCAATGGCATGAAAGTTGCCTTTTGCTTTGCTGGGTTATCGCACTATTGTTCGCGCTTCAGTAGGTGCAACTCCTTATTTGTTGGTATATGGTACTAAAGTAGTGATAGCTGCAGAAGTTGAAATTCCATCCCTTCGGATTGTTGCTGAAGCCGAAATTGATGACGATGAGTGGGTCAAAACCCGTTTGGAGTAGTTGAGTCTAATTTACGAGAAAAGATTGGCAGCAGTGTGTCATGGCCAATTATATCAAAAGAGTGGCAAGATCATACAATAAGAAGGTGTGTCCCTGGAAATTTGAAGTGGGTCAGCAAGTATTGAAACAAGATGAGAGTTCTAATTTTGGGAAATATAATTTAGCATTTAAGTTTTGCACTTTTAAGATGAGACTTGGTTTGAAATTTTCAGGATAAGGGATTTTAGCTTAGAACTTATTTTGATAACAAGAATCGGTTAACACTCACAGATGCTCCCAATATCAAACTGGGGCAGAAAAATTTCTTTTGTTTTATCTGTTTTGTTGTAGTCAGGCGCCCACATGGAGAACAAGGGAAAATGGTTCAAGTTTCAAGGGAAAACAGTTTCAAGTAAACAAGAGAAGATGATTCGAGTGTTAGCAGTCAGGTGCCCACCTGGAAAACAAGGGAAAGCGATTCGAGTTTCAAGGAGAAGCAGGTCAAGTTCAGCAATCAGGCGCCCACCTGGAGAACAAGGGAAAGCAGTTTAAGTTTCAGGGTAAAGCAGTTCAAGTACAGCAATCAGGCGCACACCTGGAGAAGAAGGGAAAACGGCTCAAGTTTCATGGGAAAAGCAGTTCGAGTATTGGCAATCAGGCGCCCACCTGGAGAATAAGGGAAAGCAGTTCAAGTTTCAGCAATCAGGCGCCCACCTGGAGGACAAGGGAAAGCAGTTCAAGTTTCAAGGAAAAAGAGTTCAAATTCAGCAATCAGGCGCCCACCTGGAGAATAAGGGAAAATCGTTCAAGTTTTAGGAGAAAGCAGTTTGAAGATCGGCAATCAGGGGCCCACCTGGAGAACAAGGGAAAACAACTCAAGTTTCAAAGGAAGACAGTTCAAGTTCAGCAATCAGGCGCCCACCTGGAGAACAAGGGAAAGCAGTTCAAGTTTCAGAGGAAAGGAAGACAGTTCAGCAATCAGGCACCCACCTGGAGAACAAGGGAAAATAGTTCAAGTTTTAAGGGAAGACTGTTCAAGTTCAGCAATCAGGCGCCTACCTAGAGAACAAGGGAAAATAGTTCAAGTTTTTAGGGAAGACGGTTCAAGTTCAGCAATCAGGCGTCCAACTGGAGAATAAGGGAAAGCAACTTAAGTTTCAGGAAAAAGCAGTTCGAGTTTCAGCAATCAGGCGCCCACCTAGAGAACAAGGGAAAGCAGTCCAAGTTTCGAAGGAAGACAGTTCAAGTGTTGGCAACCAGGCGCCCACCTAGAAAACAAGAGAATTCACTTCAGAATGTAATTCAAGTCAGCAACAAAGTAAGCTCACCTGGAGAGTACAAGTCAATAGAGCAGCAGAAACTGCAAGATCAAGTTTGAAGATATGTAGATAGGACTTTTGTAATTCATATATTATAGTTTAGTCTAGCTTCTTTTATTTTGTCTTGGTGTAATAAGGAGTTCAGCAAGCAGTAGCAGCAGCAGCAATAGTGAAATCACAGCTTCCTAGTAGTCCCAGCTACCGAAACTTCCCGAACTACACTAACCTGATTCCTTTATAGCCAAAGATATGTGGGCAACCTCGGAAGCAATGTGCGGTCAAATCTTTTAAAAATGCTTCCCATGGAGTATTCAAACGGGCAAAAATCGCTCGTATCCGCTCACTTTATCTTTGCACAAAATCTCTTTGTGTTTCCAAACAAAGAGGGACAGTTGTGAGCACGTGCTTTTTGCCCTATGTGAAATACTCCTACAAATTAAAGAAATAAATTTTCCCAATTATTTGTAATTTTGTTGGATTTTTTGTTAATTGTTTGTATTTTTGGGCATGTTTACTTTTATTAAAATCGTAAAAATACAAAAATACCTTGTATTGCATTTAGATTTAGTTTCCATGTTTTAGGATTAATTAGTCAAATAATTATTTTACTAAAATGAAAATCACAAAAATTTGCTAATTTTTACATTTATTGTTTTAATTCTTAAATTAGTGATTTTTCTCTTTTAGTTTAAGATCAAGTAATCGTTTAAATTGATAGTTAAATAATTAGTGTAACTTTACAATTTAGATTATTTAGGAATTTAGGTTAGAATTTTATTAATTAAAGAAAAGGAAAAGAAAAACAATTAAAAAAAAGGAAAAAGAGAATTAGAGAAAAAAGAAAAGAGGCTATTTTAATTGAGCAAAATTGCTGAAGCCCAAACCCCTTTTACCCAATCCTCCCCAGACCACACCCTTTACCCGGTCCAGCTCTCACTTAAACCCCAAAACGATGTCGTTTTTGACCCCCTCATCTCAACAGTTGGATCATTGAGATCCAACGGCCCGGAACTCATCACCCCCCAACTATATAAGTGTCTGAACCCCGGTCAAACCCTAGAGACCCCTTCCTCATATCCCTCGTTCCCAAGCCATCAAACCCTAGCCGCCTAAAAGAACCTCGCCGCCTCCGCCGCTAACCACCACTGAAAATCGCCTCACGGCGATTCTGGTTGTCCAAACCTCCCCAAACTTTTACCATGCAACCCCCTTTCTTTCCTATTTCCAAATTACTAAACCAATTCATTCAAATTCTCACCAATCTCTTCCGATTTCAGATCTAAAGCACCAACCCCAAAAACCCTAACTCGGTAAAACCACCCCAAGTCCACACCCTACAATCCCCAGGCCTCCCCAAACCCAAAACCCTTAATAATTTCCCCAAACAATCTCTGAAAGTTGTCGAATCCCAGATTTAGGTTCGACCTAATTTCTGATTTTGGGATTTCTTTGAAGTTTTGTTCGTTTTGGTTGGAAGCTTGCCCAAATATGTTATTGTTGACCAGAATAATCGTTTGGGTTAGTTTCAAGCCTCGTCGAAGCATTCTGAGCCTGGCCAGCCTTCCACTTTTTCTTTTGTTGATCGCCTGGTTGATTAAATCGGTACTCCCTAGCCTTTAGTCATTTATTCATCTCTGTTCTCTTCTGTTTTTGTTTCCTCTGATCTCTTCCTCTAATTATGTTTAGTTGCATGGTAGGTTTTGTGTGTCATGTTTTGTTTTTATATTAGGGCTTCAAATTAGGTTTTCATCACAGGTCTAAGGTCAATTTAGTCGATGTATGAAATATGTCTGTTTATAATAGTAATTTCTAATTTTCATTTTATGATAGAAGAATTTAAGTGTAGTTCAAGGTTCAAATTGCATTGTTGTTGGTTATTTGAGAATGCTTAGTTGTTAATTCTATTTTAGAATGCATCAATTTACCCATTCTGGTTGCTAGAAGCATTCCAGTATTTGTGCAAGATCCATTTGGGGTTCTTTGTCCGGCTTAGTTCATTATGAATTGATTTCGTGTTAGAAGTTTAAGTTTATTCATCAGTTTCAGATACTTCTTTCAACTTTAAACTTTGGTTTGCTTTCAATCCATTTGTAGATATTAGTTTACTTGTTTTCTGTTTGTCTAGATAGTAATTGTTAGGAACACTTAGGGCGTTAATTGAGCAATTGAAAACTTGGAGGTTTAATTTGAGATTAAAAGACCAGATTTTCTTTTAGGAAGCTTCTAGAATCTGGGTAGCTGGCCTAATTTTGGCCAGCACAAGTGTTGGAGCCAATTAAAGGCTGTCAGTTGTCCCAATTCTGTTAGAAAAGATGTCTTGTGAAGGAATAATTCCCTTTCTATTTTCAGCATCACATGTCACCCAAAAAGGGCTATATATAGACCTTTCTTTCACTCAAAAAACAGACATTGATACCCTGAAAAAACACTCAGTTTCTGCATCATTTTTGGTTGAAATATTTTTGGAATTGCTCTTTGGTTTTCACTGTTAGTAAGAACATAAAAGTTTCAAGGGATTTCTAGTTTATCTGGGTTTTAAGATGGTCTAAGGGAGCTGAATATTGCTATTGATTTACTAATTTGCTCACACTTCTGACCTTACTAAAGTTCTCATTTCCTTTTGCTTTGTTTTACTATCCATGTACTTCTTGGACCCTAAATGATCTCTAAAGTGCATGACTGTTGTTTCCAGTTGAAATATGTAGTTCAAGTCGAAGATCTAATACTAAAGGCTCCCTTTTAATTTTATTCTCATGTTTCTCCCAACTTCATTTAGCTCCTTTAATAGCTTCAGTCTTATGTAGTGTTCATGCGGTGTACCCTAGGATATGTTGGATGGCTATTTGTTTAATGGAAAGTGTTCTATGTGAAGGTCTGAAAGTTTATTAGTGTGAAATAGGTAGAACTTGGCTCTAGCATGTTTAAAATACAATACTCAGCATATGTATATTTTCATGATTTTAACTTGATAGAACAATCGTGTATGTAGTAGTATAGTTAGTAAATAGTTTCATAGTGCAAGTTCATGTTGTTAGCATTATCAGTAGTAATGATTTGAGGTCTATAATGTGGTTGTTATTGTTGTAATCTTAGGATTTGCATATGCTGTTGTTTCATGTGATTTGTGGCCATTTAGAGCCTCTGTAGGGTCTTACTTCTCGTTATACTCCTACCAAGGTTTAAGGTTGAATCTGGCCCAAATAGGGTCGTCTGGGTGGTGGCCAGTCACTGTTAGGCCTCAGTTATTTCTATTGTTCTATTGGGCTCAATTTCAAGGTCAAACCTCTTCAGCTCTTATTACCCCTCAAAACAGCCTATCCTGAGTAATGAATTGGGCCTGGATCATCTGACCCACTTGGAAATGGGCGACCGTATGCCAGGCCACGTTTCTGAGCTCATTTATGAGCCCGGTTTTCCTTTTAATAATTTGTTGGGTTTAAGCTCAAACCAAAATTGGCTTTAAATAATTAAAGGTCCAGCATCCCCAAACCTTCTTACTAATTGTAATTTACTAAGTTCAAGTCGTTTGTAAGTAAGAATATCCCTTATGCCTATTTAAGTGTAACTCTTTTAATTGCATTGAGGTGCGCCATCATAATTAAACCATGCATGGCCCTCACAAATGTTATAACAATGTATTATTAATAAGTATTCGTAGAAAATCTTCTAGGCGTGATTTAATCCACTATTGTGATTGTGTACACGTTCGCGTGGAATAATTACAATTCTAAAAGCCAAATCGAAGTATGCGCTCGCGTAACTTCGACCAAACTTTCTCAATAACAATAAAGTTGTTCTTAATATAGTCCAAACTGTGCCATTCACAATTTGAATCACTTATGGCCCTCTTTTTAAGTGTTTTAAAAATGATATTCGTAGTTTGCTTTAGGCACGTTTAATATACCATCGTGGTTGTGTACATGTTCGTGTGACATAATTATGATTCTAAAAACAAAACCAAAGTATGTGTTCGCGCAACTTCGACCAAACTTTTTTAATAATAATAAAGCATTATTAATTGTGGACACTGTCACGCCCCCTTTTTCTCGCGAAATCGGGTTTATGACATTTGGTTGGGACAACTCGTTCCTTTTGGGAACTGGATTTTGCATTTTTGAAGATTCTCCACCTAATGATTTAGGGTGCATTAGGATACCAATGTGGTTCAATTCTAAGTTCATTTGAATAACCAGAGATTGGGTAAGGGCTTGAAATTATCCTAAGATGAAGGTGGTAGGCACCCCCCCAGGATCCACTAGTGTGGTTCCCGGTCAGACAGTTTATTGTGAATTTGTGCAATTAGAAAGTAGGCAAGTATGGGCTCAAATATTAGGGGATTTAGATTAAACACATAAGAGAAGGGATAATTAAAAGAAGAGATTTTTAAAAAGAAGTTTGCAAATAAAGGGAAAGGGGTCCTAGGTTTATATTTAATATGGATCACATCAATGCGATACCCGGTATGACACTCATCGGAAGAGGGGATACACGTGGTATTAGCGCACTGGTCATCTTGTCCATATCTACCCTTCCCACCCTGTTAAGGTATTTAAAGCGCGGATTGGTATCGATCACTATTGCATGCTATTACTCATCCTATTCCTATCAGTCCTGGAGGAGCTTAGGACTACCATTCCTAAAGGGGGGGATATTAGGCTGATTTTGGTTTCAAAAGGTAAAAATCTAAAGCGACATACAAAACACATATACTGCATGTTGGGGGAAGCATATAAATAGATAAAGGTCCACGTACACCCCCCTCAAACGAAAACACATAAATATCATGACTTGCACATACTTCTTAGGTCTAATTAAAATACTAAAGACGAGGGGAGTTAATTATTGAGGCAGATCAGTTTATTACATAACTCAAATAAGAAGTCTGAATCAGGCCTGTCTGCTGGTTGTAGTAATTAACAAAGCGGATTCAGTTTTATGGTTATTACTCTAAGGCTTGCCTAAGTGTTTAGATAAGGTACTATAGACATGATATCTAATTGATTTAGAATGTGGCGAAACAGTAATAACTCAAAACGAATGGTTTGAAATCCTATAGGCATGCTTGCTAATCCTCGTTAAATAAGGTAATTAGGTTATCTAAAACCGGTTCCAAATAAACTGTTTAAGTTAGACTAACTCCAGATTCTGTAGGCGATGGTATCTACTATTGCTAATTTTAATCCCTATAGGCATGATATCTAATATGTATTACTGATTTCAACATTTTGAACATGATACTTACTTATAGCCGTTTAGAACCTAAAGTATGATATCTAAGTGGCATGCAGAATTTTAAATAAATCCTATAGGCAGGTTATCTAGATGTGAAATTGATCATGAAGAGATTAAGATAAACCATATAGACATGGTGTCTAAAATGAAGAATTGAACACGCAGAATAAATAAAACAGTCCTATAGGCATACTTTCTACCCTTGAGCGTACATGATTACCCAACCCCTTCACTAGCCAGCCCCAAGTATTTATTACAAATTAACACAGACTAAAACTAATGAATTACATCAGAAAAGTACAAAGAAAAGTTACAACCAGAGGAAGCATGATTCTTGACTTCCTCTCTGAGTTGTGGAATAAACCACCTCAAATGCCATTGATTCCAAACCTTTCTCAGACTTGAGTGTGTCAAAGTTCCCTAAGGGTCTCAATAGGACCCCGGGCAGTGCTCACACCCAAGTTTCATAACCATAATAGAGATGAGTGCAGTGTGGGAGTGTCAGCCCTTATGTGTCCAAGTTCAGAGGGAGCTCATGGGTCCCAAGGCAAGGCTCACACAAGGGGGCAGAACTTAAGTTCTAAAAAGATAGTGAAAGTGCAGGAACAGAATTTTTAAACTGAGGGAATAAAGGAGAGGGGAAAGGGTGATATGGGGACAATAATTAACACATAGAGTTAATAACTTCATATAAAAGGGGTCAGGGGTTGGGAATCCATTGCAAGGAGCCCATACACATAGGCATGAATCAGTTTTGGGCATGCGCAGCAATAGAAGGTGCCGACATGCTTACAAACCAATCAGCATACACAACATCTAGGAGAAACATGTAGGTTATGACCCCAGCGGAATCAGGTTTGGGTCATGCATAGCAATGTCCCATGTTGTCATGCCCCAAACCAACCACAAGTATTGAACATATTGGGGTGGAGATTTAGGATTCATAAGTGATGATAAGTAATGGCAAAACATTAATTCACAATCAGGAAAGGGAAGATTACAGCATGCTTAATAATGGAACTTGGTTAAATACAAATAGGAGACAAACAAGAATGCAAGAAACAGTAAAGAAGCATGTTGTTGTTGATGCAGAAGCTAAATTAGAACATACCAGTAAAGATGCAAATGCAGAGAAAAATAAGCAAGCTTCTCCCATCCTAGCCTTAGCTTTCAGCTGGCTAGGTAAGGCAGCAGTACAAGTAGCAACAGAGAAAAGAGAGAGATTTTAGTGAAGTGTATGTCTAAACTCAAGTATTTATGTCTTGTGTTCGTGTGTTTGAAAGAAGAGAAGTACAGAGTATTTATAGCTTTTGAAAACTATTGAAAGAGAAGTAATAAGTCACAAACATGGAAACAATCACTATTCAAAATCAATTACGCACATGATTGCCTTTAATTAAGGGATCACTTGCTTAACGGGCAGTGACAGATTCAAAATAAGGAAAGAAATCAATTTATAGGCAGACTGATTATTTCCATAAAAGAAGTAGTGAAATAATTGAGAAAGTGACTAAGTCTAAGTACAGGAATATACTTGTTTTTGAAATGATTCGGTAAGGCAAAACAAGGAAAGAAATCAATTAACCTTAACAGGCGAGTGAAATCAGATTTTCACAAAAGAAATTTTGAAATCAGTCACACAATTGAAGATCAATCAAAGAAGGAAACTCAGCATATAAATAGAGTGCACAAACACTGGACATGCGAGGCCAAACTATTGGCAAAAGGAAACAGCATGCAATAATAGTAGATAGCAAACATTCAAAACACGATAGTCACGTAGGTTAAGCTTCAGTGACTTAGTAGTAGAGAAAAAGATAGAATATCAGAAGCATGTAAAGGGTCAAGTGAAAAACCCTTCTGAAGACATAGTTGATTTTCAAAGATAGTAAGAACCCAGAATCACATAAAGAAAAGAGATGCTGAAACAAAGGATTTTCAAATTAAGTCGGGTAACTTCAAACAGATGTATTGCACAAGCAGTTTCAAAAACTCGAATAGACCCCAAAGAAATTAGGGTTTTGAAACAAATCGAGTTTAAAGATGATGAGCAAATAGATTACACAAATACTTAGAGACTCGAATGAACCCAAAAGAAATTAGGGTTTTTCAACACCAATCGAGTCTAGAGATGATAAACAAGTAAATCAAACAAACAAATATCTCACGAACTCGAATAGACCCAAAAATTAGGGTTTTCAACACCAATCGAGTCTAGAGATGATAAACAAGTAAATCAAAAAAACTAACAAACCGACCCAGATACCTTAGAAGAAATTAGGGTTGTTATCATGCAAACTCAGAGAGGAAAACAATACGAGCAAACATAGCAAAACATGTCAAAAATCCGAGAAAGTTTTGAAATAACTTAACAAAAAAACCCTAATCGGAAAAGATAAAGAGTTTTGGAAGCAGAGTTTTAAAAGAAACTTCGAGAAAAATGCTTAGAAGTTCAGAGAAAACATAGATCTGAAGCAGATCTAAAAGAAATCGAAAGAACCTTAGAAATTAGGGTTTCAGAAGAACCCCAAGTGACGAGGAAGGCCTCAAAAGCCATTGATCTAAGCAGGAGAGTCAAAGATTTGACCCGAATGGCCATGGCTGGTCGGAGAAAGATCAGAGACGACCGAAGAATAGTCATCGAGCAAAGTCTGGACCAAGCCCCTCCATGATCTGGTCATGAGACCATGGAAACAAACAAGTAGAAGCCATGGGAGGCTGATACAGGTCTCCGATGACCTTGGAAAGCCATGGGTTAGGGCGGATTAGGGTGGCGGCGGCTATGGTTTGAGGGTGTTGTAGAGAGGATTTGAAAGAGGAGGGGGATTCCGAGGCGGCATGTTGTGAGGAATGATAGGGTTTAGGTGGTCGTTTGGGATTAATTAAGGTAAGGGGGTCTGGTGGCCGTTGATCATTTTGATCAACGGTCTGGATTGAATGGGTAAGTGGGGCGGTTTAATAGAATAGGGTTTGGGTCGGTTCAGATTGAAATTGGGTCGGAGTAATTGGGCTTCAAATTAGGTTCAATTTGGGTTCAAAATCAGGCTATAATTGAAATAAAACGGGGCTAACATTTAAATAGCCAATTTTTCCTATTTGATTTATAAAAAATAATAAAAAAAATTTTGTAAATAAATTAAAGGTACTAAAATGATTTATAGTATATAGCTATCAAATTAAAAATACTGGACTTAATTTTTATAGATATAAAAGCAATTAAATCTAAAAGAGGCTAAATTGCAATTATATGCAATTTAGCTTTAAAAATACTAAATCAATATATAAAAATATGCAAAAAAATATCTTAGCTATTTTTAGTATAAATATAATAATCCAATAAATGAATCACCAAAATGATTAATTTGGGAATTATTATTGGTTTTTATGAATAAAATAGGGGAATATATTGGTTTAAAAATCTTTAACAAATTAAGAAAAAATAATAAAACATTTGAACATACTTATACATACATATATATGCTATTTTAAAGTATTTTGCATATTAAAAATATATAGGAAAAAATTAGGTATCAACAACTGCCCTCTTTACCCGAGAAGGATGAAAGAGTTGTCGGGTAAAGATATGATGGACAATTTTGACCGAGCGAAATAGTTCAAAGAGGTTTAGGCCGCGGAGACTTTCGAGAACGGACGCAATATATAGGACGGGGAAATGGTTAAGGTCTGATAGGGATGCGGGAACTGGAGCGAGATCGCTCCTGCCGAGATAGCCGTTGCTCGCCGGTTTACCTGCAAATAAGCAATACAAGCATATATTGTGTGTAAATTTAAATATGATGCAATTTCCTGTCGGACCATGAAGATTGTCTTTGTACGGTTAGCATGACGTCCTCAGACCATGATGTCCTGGGTCATGAAGCGTATAATAAAGGATTCGCAGGCCAAGAAATGATGCTCTCGGGTTATGAGGATGATGCCTCCGAACCATGATGCCTTTGAATAATGATATGCAAAAGATTAAAAGGGTTCCTCAGGCCATGACATGGTGTTCTCGGGCTATGAGGATGATGCCTTCGAACCATGATGACTTTGGATAATTTGGCGATCTTTCAGCCCTTGAGGTGTAGTGTTTGGCGATCTTTCAGCCCATGCAAATGCAGTAGGTGGCAATCTTTCAGCCATGCGATAAGGTGGTGATCTTTTAGCCATGAAAATGTAGATAAAGTGGCGATCTTTCAGTCATGCAATGCAGTAGGTGGCGATCTTTCAACCATGCAAATGCAGTAGGTGGCGATCTTTCAGCCAGGCAAATGTAGATAAGGTGGTGATCTTTCAGCCATGCAAATGCAGTAGGTGACGATCTTCCAGCCAAGCAAATATACATGAAGTGGTGATCTTTTAGCCATGCAATACAGTAGGTGGTGATCTTTCAGCCATGTAAATGTAGATAAGATGGCGATTTTTCAGCCATCCAAATGCAGTAGGTGGCGATCTTTCAGCCATCAAATGTAGATGGAGGTAGAGCTTAACCTCGGAAGGCAGAATGGTAGCCTTGTGCAATGCAAAAAAATACAGATAGAGGCAGCGTTTAGTCTCAGAAGGCAGAATGTTAGCCTTATGCAATGCAGAAATGTAGATGGAGACAGCGTTTAATCTCGGAAGGCAGAATGGTAGCCTTATGCAATGTAGAAATGAAGATGGAGATAGCGTTTAGTCTTGGAAGGCAGAATGGTAACCTTATGCAGGAAAAAAAGTGGCAAGTGGTAACACAGCTTTATTAGCTGATAGTAAATTGCGATATTGTAATTGCCGGGAACATTGTGTCACATGGAAAGTCACCGGTATGTGTGGATGGCAAATGTGAGTAAGTGCAACAGTTTTGAGAGTTGTATTCTTGAACGACGTTTGTCTCATGGGTGTATAGTACGTCTGATGCTTTCGTAATCCAAGTACCTGCGTTCAAAGAAAAATCGTGATTTTTGTAAGGGGGGAAGGTTAATTCGTATCCCCCCTGGCTCTGCTTGACCTGCTCGGCTTTGATCTGGTGATACTATTTGCATCATTGGGGTAGTGTTGCTAAACAAGGCAATTTCAGTAATAAACATACATGATTTTCTAAAAAATGTCATAAGTATATATAATTAAAAAACAACTTTTACGTGAACCGACGACTGCGACGTGGTTCAAGACATTGCAACCTTCCTCCTCAAAATTCTGCCTCAGTTTAATGGGTTTATGTTTCTGACCGTTGCTTGCGATGATTGGCTGAAATCACTCCGGAATTTTGAGGGTCCTCCTCAAAATTCTGCCCCAGTTTCCAATTGCGGGGGAAATAAAAGTTTTATTGAATTGAGATCGAACCCATAGGGCTGCCTACATATCCCCTCTTAAACGGGAATCAGGTCAGGCGTAGTTCAATTTACATCATATAAGAAAGCATAAAGATTACACATAGTAACGTTTGACTGCATCTGAATTGATCGGCTTAGGCCAGTCTTCTCCGTCCATTTCTGCAAGTATGAGGGCTCCTCCTGTCAGGACCCGGTGAACCATGTATGGACCCTACCAGTTGGGAGAGAACTTCCTTTTGGCTTTATCTTGATGCGGGAAAATTTTCTTTAACACCAGTTTCCCCGGTGTGAACTGTCTCGGCTTGACTCTTTTGTTGAAAGTTCTGGACATTCTATTCTGATAAAGTTGACCATGGCAAACTGCATTCATTCTTTTTCCGTCTATAAGGGCTAGTTGCTCATTACAACTTTTCACCCATTCTACGTCATCGAGCTCAGCTTCTTGTATGATCCTTAAGGAAGGAATTTCTACCTCAGCGGGAATGACGGCTTCTGTACCATAAACCAGCATGTAGGGGGTTGCCCCAGTTGACGTGCGGACTGTGGTGCGATATCCTAGTAAAGTAAATGGTAACTTCTCGTGCCACTGCTTATGCTTCTCTATGATTTTCCTCAATATCTTCTTGATATTCTTGCTGGCGGCTTCTACGGCTCTGTTCATCTGAGGTCTGTAGGCTGTAGAATTCTTGTGTCTGATCTTGAAAGTTTTATACATAGCTTTCATCAAGTCACTTCGCGGACAAATTCCACCACGACTTTCTTGGTTACTACTCTGAAAGATGATGCTTCGACTTATTTGGTGAAATATTCGATTTCTACTAGGATAAACCTATGTCCATTAGAAGCGGCGGGGTCGATTGGTCCAATAACATCCATCCCCCAAGCAGCGAACGGCCATGGTGAGCTTGTTGCATTAAGCTCATTTGTAGGTACCTTTATCGTGTCTGCATGTATTTGACAGTGGTGGCATTTCCGGACATACTAGATGCAGTCTGTTTCCATAGTTATCCAAAAGTAACTAGCTCGGAGTATCTTCTTTGCTAAGATAAAATCGTTCATATGTTGACCGCAGGTCCTAGCGTGAATTTCCTCTAGTAGCCTGGATGCTTCCTTTGCATCGACACACCTTAATAATCCCAAATCAGGAGTCCTCCTATACAGGATTTCTCCGCTATGAAAGAAATTATTGGACAACCTCCGAAGTGTGCATTTCTGAGTAGGATTTGCAAGCTCTGGGTATTCTTCTTTTGTCGAATATTCCTTGACGTCATGAAACCAAGGCTTTCTGTCTGCTTCTTCTTCAACATAGGCACAATAAGCTGGATGATCATGGATTTTCACTGGAATGGGGTCAATGAAATTCTTGTCTAGGTGTTGTATCATAGATAATAGGGTGACCAATGCATCAACGAACTCATTCTAGAATCTAGGAACATGTTGGAACTCCATCTTTATGAACCTTTTCCTCAATTCCTGTACATGATGCAGATACGGGAGTATCTTGGAGTTCTTTGTCACCCATTATTCTCGTACCTGATGTTAAGCAAGTCTGAATCTCTGATCACTAGCAACTCTTGAATGTTCATGTCAATGGCCATTTTATGCCCTAAGATGCAAGCTTTATATTCATCCATGTTGTTGATGCATGGGAACCTGAGTTTGGCAGACACCGGATAATGCTGACCGATTTCAGATACTAGGACTGCTCCTATGCCAACTCCTTTGAAATTTTCTGCTCCATCTAAAAACATTCTCCAACCATCGTAGGATTCTGCGATGTCTTCTCCTATAAATGATACCTTTTCATTAGGAAAATACATTTTTAGGGGTTCGTATTCTCCATCTATGGGATTTTTAGCAAGGTGATCTGCTAGTGCCTGTCCCTTGACTGCTTTCTGAGTCATGTAGACAATGTCAAACTCACTCAACAGGATTTGCCACTTGGCTAGCTTTCCATTGGGCATGGGCTTCTGGAAGATGTACTTCAAAGGATCCATCCTTGATATGAGATATGTAGTATAGGCACAAAAGTAGTGCCTCAACTTCTGAGCTACCCAAGTCAAAGCATAATAGGTGCACTCTAACAGAGAATACCGAGCCTAGTACGAGGTGAACTTATTACTGAGGTAATAAATGGCCTGCTCATCCCTCCTCGTTTCATCATGCTACCCCAGAATGCAACCGAAAACTCCATCCAATACTGCAAGGTAGAGTAATAAAGGTCTACCTAGCTCAGGCGGGATAAGACTGGTGGTGTTGACAGGTATTCCTTAATTCTGTCGAAGGCCTTTTTGCAGTCATCAGTACATTTTGTAGCGGCGTCCTTCTTCAACATCTTAAAGATTGGCTCACAGATGACTGTAGACTATGCTATGAACCGGCTGATGTAGTTAAGCCTTCCCAAGAAACTCATCACATCCTTCTTGTTCTTTGGTGGTGGCAATTCTTGAATAGCTTTGACTTTTGATGGATCCAGTTCTATTCTTCGGTGACTCAAAATAAACCCAAGTAATTTTCCACCAGGAACCCCAAATGCACACTTTATGGGATTCAATTTCAGGTTGTACCTTTGCAGTCTATTGAAGAACTTCCTTAAATCTTCCATGTGATCAGTGGCCTTCTTGGACTTGATGATAACATCATCTGCGTACACCTCTATCTCCTTGTGTATCATATCATGGAAAATGGTTGTCTTGTCCCTCATGTAGGTGACCCCAGCATTCTTTAGCCCAAACGGCATTATCTTGTAACAGTACACTCCTCACGATGTTATGAAAGTCGTTTTCTCAGCATCTTCTTCGTCTATCCAGATCTGATGATAACCAACGAAACAATCTACAAATGATTACACCTCGTGCTTGGCACAATTGTCAATCAGGATGTGTATGTTTGGCAAAGGGAAGTCATCTTTCGGACTGGCCTGGTTGAGATCCCGGTAGTCGACACAGACTCTGACCTTCCCATCCTTCTTTGGTATAGGCACGATGTTGGCTAACCATGTCGGGTATTCTACTACCCTGAGAACTTTAGCTTTGACCTGCTTAGTGCCTTCCTCCTTGATTTTCAGACTCATATCAGGCTTGAACTTTCTGAGCTTTTGCTTTACCGGCGGACATGTTGGATTGGTTGGCAGTTTGTGAGCCACAATAGATGTACTCAGACTAGTCATATCATCATACGACCAGGCGAATATGTCCTCATATTCCTTTAGAAAATCTATGTATTCCTTTTTTCTGATGGCAATAAGTGGACATTGATTCGTGTTTCTTTGACATTTTATGCATCTCCCAGGTTGACAATCTTAGTCTCGTCCAGGTTGGACTTCGGTCTGTTTTCAAAATTCTCAACTTCTTTAACAATCTCTTCTGGTATGTCATCTTCCTCTAAATCTATGTTCGTTTGTTGTGTTGTCTCATTGCATGTCACATTCATCGGTTCATCAAGATAAGTAATAATAATGTTGTATAAATAAAGTAATGAGCGAAAAATAATAATGAGCGTCGAATCATAAGAAAAGTTAAAATGCTTTGATAAATTGCATAACTGTTTTGGAATATTGGAGATCTTATTGCGGGAATTAAAATGCAAGAAGAAAATCATTTAGTAAATAAAACAGTGCATGATGCTTGTTTTAGCCTTGCTACCCCGAGGCTCGTCGGGCTCTGGTTGTCCTGATGGTCCAGTTATTGAGGCGTGCCCCTCTTCTTACAGCTTAAATGAAAGGGTCGTCCTCCCCCTCCTCCTCAAGAACAACACAATAGTCTATGTCATTGTCCTCTAAGAACAAGTTTTTCACCGCTATCAGTGCTTCTTCTTCATCTGACCCATAAATAATATAGGCCGGTTGGAAAGTCGGCTCCAAATATGGTATTGGCTACTCCAGCGGATAGTAAGGATCGTGCCATGGTAGCAACCAGTTGTTGAATTTTTCCCAGGTGTACTCAAATCCCAGACCGAAAGTGGTGCCATGTTTCTTGAGCTTTATGGGCTTAGTGATTCCTTGAAGGTTCTTTCCGAGTCCCTTTCCAGGTTCGTACCCACTCCAATTCAGTATACGCTCGATCTTGTTATCCCACCATTTATCTTTGTCCACAGTATTTACCCGTTCAATGTGATGGTAAGTCTCTCCACCCAGCTTCCTCCTTCCTTCGATTGACGGAATGGTCTGGCGACTGTATATAGGGTTGCTCCCGTTGCCGTAAATGATCACCTCTTGATGATTCCATTTAAATTTTACGGCTTGATGCAGTGTTGATGCTACAGCCCCAGCGGCATAGATCCATGGCCATCCCAATAGCAGATTGTAAGATGCTAGCACATCTATTACCTGGAAATAAACATCGAACCAGGTTGGCCCCATTTGTAAGCATAGACTAATTTCCCCAATAGTGGACCTTTAGGAGTCGTCGAAGTCTTTCACATTGATAGCTTCGTCTTTTATCTCGTGCAGTCCTTTACCCAACTTCTTGAGTGTTACCAGTGGACAGATGTTGATACTGGAACCCTCATCGATCAGGATTCTGGTGATAAAATAGTCCTCGCATTGCACGGTGATATGTAGTTCCTTGTTGTGACCAAACCCTTCAGGTGGTAGCTCATCCTCATGAAATGTAATTTTATGACTTTCCAATACCTTTCCTACCATGTTAGCCATTTCCCCGCCAGTGATGTTGGTTGGCACGTATGCTTCACTTAACACCTTCAATAGAGTGTTCTTGTGTGCCTCAAAATTTTGTAGCAAAGCAAGTATGGAGATTTGTGCCCGTGTTTTATTCATCTGGTCGATGACTGAGTATTCCTTGGCCTGTATCTATCTCCAAAGATCGTCTACACCTGTCTCAATGATGGGTGACCGATTGGAGGCCTTCTTGCTTGACTCAGCTAGATGTTCAGGGGTATAGACTCTACCAGTTCTTTTCATACCATGTGCCGTAATAGTTTCTTCGAACCTAACCTTGCCTTTCCTCCTTGCCTCGGCCGTGTAGTCCCATGTATAGCCTTCGTATGGAATGGTGTCATGGTTGACATTGCCACTGGGATTGACGTGGCTATCTTTACTCTGAACGGAGCATATGCCTTGGGTGGTAAAACTGCAACTTCAAATGGTGTGGGTGCGTTTGCTGGAGACACGAATTTGACCTCAATTGGCACTGGTGTTTTTACAGATGACGTTGCTTCAAACCTAAGTGGCACAGACATGTTTACCTCAGCGTCCCCAGAGGGCTGAATCTGGACTACGATCGGATTGAGAGTAATTATTGGCTTCTTTGGGTCATCACCTTCTGCGATCAACCCGATTGATCCCTTGGGATCCCAATCATCTTCTATTTCAATCACGTGGATACCTCCACCCTTATGGTCTGGCAGATGGTTGTTGCGGACATTTGGAGTAGGTTCCTTTGCCATAATAATCTTGTTATCAATTAAAGTCTGGATCTTGTCTTTCAGAGAACAACATTCGTCGATGGTGTGTCCCTTCATGCCGGAGTGGTATGCACAGGATTTTTTTGGGTTAACCCATTGAGAAGGATTCTCAGGGGTTGTAGTAGGGATGGGGGTGACATAACTAGCAGCTTTGAGTCTCTCGTACAACTGGTCAATAGGTTCAGCAATGGCTGTATATTGTTTCGGAGGTCTACGATCAAAATTTGGCAGAGGTATAGGGAAGTTTTGGCATGCAGGAGGTGATTGATAGTGGGATGGTTGAGTATTGTAGGCTTGGTAGACATGTGCGGATTGGGAATATCTAGGTGAAGTAGGCTGATATGTGGGAGGTGGAGGTGATTGATAAGTGGGTGGTGGAGTTTGGTAAGAGGGTGAGGGTGCTTGGTAGTTTGGAGTAGGCTGATATGTGAGTGGAGGCATTGGGTAGGTTTGGTATTTGATGGGGGGTTTGGTTCTCTATGCAACCATTGCGGCTCCTACGTCCCTTTTCTTGGACACTCCACCTGACTGTAAAGCCTTATTTATAGCTTGCAAGGCCTCGAAGTTCGTAACCATACCGCTTTTGATGCCCTCTTCAATCCTTTCACCTAGCTTGATAATGTCAAAAAATTTATGGCTCTTGATCATCATTAGTCATTCATAATACTACGGGTCTTGATACTAGACAAATAATTTGTTCATTTGTTCCTCCTCTAAGGCAAGTCTAACCTTAGCAGCTTCGGACCTCCAGCGAGTAGCATACTCGCGGAATGTTTTCGTAGGCTTCTTCTTTAGATTCTGAATATAGAACACATCTGGTGCATTCTCTATGTTGAACCTGAACCTTTCTATAAAGTCGTATGCCATGCCTACCCAGTTTTACCACTTCTTCGGATCTTGGCTAATGTACCAAGACAAAGCATCTCCCTTCAAGATCCTCATGAAAAGCTTCATGCGGATTCTCTCGTCTTTCCCTACTCCGACCAGCTTGTCACAGTACGTTCTCAAATGGACCCTTGGATCCCTTGAACCATCAAACAACTTGAACTTAGGAGGTTTGTACCCCTCGGGAAGCTCGATATCAGGCTGTATGAAAAGATCTTCATAGTTCAGCCCCTCAATTCCATTGCTTCCTTCAATGCCTTGAATCCGGCTAGTCAATTTGTTAAGTTCTTCAGCCAGGTTCCTAATGAGCAAGTCTTTATCATCAGACTCGGGTGTTCTTGAGATGGGTTGGGTGGAGTGTGTCACAGCCTCCACGTAGATGGGGGTATTATGGTGGGTGTAAAAGTGGTCATTTGTGGAGTTTTGGGATGATCAGCGGGGTGTTGTTTGAGGTATGGCAGGTGTTGTAGTGGTGGTGAGGAGAGGGATAGTTCTGTTGCTTTGGGATATTCTGTGGGGGTGTAGGGTTCTGCACATTTGGGAAATTGATATCTGGAGTGGTGAGGGAAAATGACAGATTTGCCAGATTCCAAACCTGATCAAGTTCTTCTTGGAATTTCAGTAGCTTTTGTTCGAGTTGGGATGCATTTTCCTTAGGAACCTGAGTACCATGACCATGAGTGACCTCTACCCGTTCGGTTGAGTTCTCTTTTCTGATGTTATTCAAATCTTCCATCTTCTCTTTGTTCTTGTTTTTGACAGGACTAAGAGGAGGAGTGGGTGGAGGGCCCCTGGATGTCGTGGAATAGGATAATGTTGCCAGAGTGCACGAACTAACCTTTGGGATGGGGAGTAATGAACAAAAAAAAACAAAAAGGTAACAAGTTAGTGAAGATTATAAAAAGCATTGCGATATTTAAACACATAGTGCAGGAATGTAAATCGTGTCCTAATTTGGGGACCTCTTTGCACCCGAGGTAGGCCTAGCGACAAATTTATTTGGAGAACTTAGGATGCTAAATGCCTCATTTCATTGACAAAAAGTAGACGAATCCCAAATTGACACTAAATAAACAGGAAAGGAAAATCACTAATGGCCATTAGCCTTATTACATTTTATAAAGTGAAAAGATAAACTCCTATCCACTTTGGTCCCTGAAGGACCTTCCCCAGATTCGGCATTTTTGGCTTCGTCGAAAAGCTTCCCCAACTCGCAAAGTCCCAGCAATAGGTAAGCCCTGGCTAGAGGTCCGCCTTCGTTTCCTTCAGCATTTTGGCAGTCTTCGACCCTCTTGAGAAACTTTCTTTCTAACTCCACTATGCCTTGCTCCAAGTATCCCAATCGTTTGTTGGCACTGACAGCCATGTCCTTCCATTCCTCAATCAGCTTCTAGTTGGCCTCTTGTATTTCACGGTGCTCGCTTTCGCACTCCCGGATCCTCTTGCGTAGTTGGTTGTATTTGACTTGTGCCTTGGCCTTTTCATCTATAATCCTGTGACCTTGAGCAAACCCTAGCTGGCCCAGCCCATCATGATTGTCTTCTAACCAACCTGAGTAGAAAGGAGCACACCCAGCATGATACCTGTCTGGCTCGATGGTATCTCTCCCCATTATGATCTTGCAGTGCCACATATGCTGAGCTTGGCACATGTAAGGACTATTATTGTTCTGGAAGTCAGCCCGAAAATGGCACATCTTGTCGACCCTAGGTATAACTTACTTCCTACCCACTTGTCTCATAACTCGAAGAGGGACGTAAGGATATGTTCCCCTCAGACCGATCAGTATCAAAAAAGGTGCATCTTTGGATCGGGCGATGAATTCCTCGGTCGAAAACCACTCGAACATCCATTGAACATGTTTTTTAATTAGATTATCAAACAGTTCTACCCATCCTTTGGCATCTTCTGGCTGAGAGAACATATTGGGCATGTAATTCATTCGCTTCGGATGATGGAAAGCGATATGATCATCCTAGTCCCTTCGCTGAATCTCTTGTCGGTATTCACCCCTTTGGAGATGCTCTATGAGCCAGAGCTGAAGTAGCAAATTGCAGCCTTCAAAGTGTTTGGCTCCTCGTTGACACTTTTCCAAAGCTCGGTATATTTCCGCAATGATCATGGGCACAATGCTGAAGGGTTTCCCACCAGTTCCTTCCATTAGAGTCTTAGTTACCATAGCCAGCCTGGTGTGGATTCTTGCTTTCTTTATTGGAAACACGATCAACCCCAGGAAACAAAGCATGAATACAAAGACTCTTCGGTGAATATGCCCTAATGATGTGATGGCAAACTCGTCAGGATAGGTATGGTAGGATTTGTTGTAACCGTACCTCTCATACAAATAGTCAAAAGGGATGTAGGATTCTTTCAAACATGTCAGCTCTGGATTCTTCTTCAGACCCATCATTTTGAGAAAGCCCATGCCCTTGCGGTTCTCAGGCATTAACAAACCCGGAGTTTCCCATGCTATACCGGCCAATCCTCCTATTTCTTCTAGCAAGGGTGTCATTTCAATGTCCTTGAAGTGGAATATAGCCCTCTTACGGTCCCAGAACAAAGTAGCAGCTTCTATGATCTTGTTGTTGGGTCCAGAAGAGAAGGTAGATTTCCCAGATATTTTCGGACAAGAGTTTGATCACTAGAGTGAAGATCCTCCCACCAGCTTAGCAATTTCAGGTGGATGTTGGTGACCATGCTGAATCTAGGGACTTCGTGCCTCATTTTCTGTAACACAAACAAAGTTAGGCCCTTACCCCCACCGGACTCGACTATTTAATACTAATAATTAGCATGAAGCATTTAGGTCTCCAAATAAATGCACAGAACATGGTGGTGTCCGTTTAGGTTTAGGGAAACCTAGTGGACTTTGGATAAGGCTATCTTAAAGAGTCATTATGCGGACAACATAACTAACTCGGCTAGGTTTGACCATGATGAATGCACAGTTTAAACAGAGTAAGGTTTCTATGGGGTTTTAGACTGGTACCCTTGAGCGGACAACTCAAGGGGGAAGGCATGGAACCGTCGACTACACCGTTGATCGACTTGGTTTACCGCAAATATACCTTTCCAAATTTAGGGGTAATAATATAGGAATAGCGTAACCACTCATTATAAGTGTTGCTATGGCATTTGTTTGGCACGGGTGGAGTATGATGTTGAGCATGATTATGCAATAATTAAAAGCATGTTGGCATGTATTTGCATGTTAAGAAAGCAGTATACACAGCAGTTTCATAATTTAAAGTAGTAATAAAGGAAATAGACAAAGAGACAAGTCAGTTTTGCAATTGAAAAGGGAATTGAATGCTTAAAGGAATTAAACAAGTAATTGCACATAAAGAGGTATGAATTCACAATAACAGTCTGAAATAGTAAAAGCCTAAATATCCCCAGCAGAGTCTCCATGCTGTCGCGCCCCCTTTTTCTCGCGAAATCAGGTTTATGACATTTGGTTGAGACAACTCGTTCCTTCTGGGAATTGGGTTTTGCATTTTTGAAGAGTCGCACCTAATGATTTAGGGTGCATTAGGACACCAATAGGGTTCAATTATTAGTTCATCTGAATAACCAGAGATTGGGTAAGGGCTTGAAATTATCCTAAGGGGAAGGTGTTAGGCACCCATCAGGATCCACTAGTGTGGTTCCCGGCCAGACAGTTTATTGTGAATTTGTGAAATTAGCAAGTAGGAAAGTATGGGCTCAAATATTAGGGGATTTAGATTAAACACATAAAAGAAGGGATAATTAAAAGAAGAATTTTTTGAAAAGAAGTTTGCAAATA
This sequence comes from Nicotiana tabacum, assembly GCF_000715075.1. Taxonomy (NCBI): domain Eukaryota; kingdom Viridiplantae; phylum Streptophyta; class Magnoliopsida; order Solanales; family Solanaceae; genus Nicotiana; species Nicotiana tabacum. The sequence continues at coordinate 26,228,431 of NC_134100.1, forward strand.
AAGGAAAAGGGGTCCTAGGTTTATATTTAATATGGATCACATCAATGCGATACCCGATATGACACTCCTCGCAAGAAAGGATACATGTGGTATTAGCACGCCGGTCATCATATCCATATCTACCCTTCCCACCCCGTTAAGGTATTTAAAGCACGGATTGGTCTCGATCACTATTGCATGCTATTACCCGTCTTATTCCTATCAGTCCTGGAGGAGCTTAGGACTACTATTCCTAAAGGGGAGGGATATTAGGCTGATTTTGGTTTCAAAAGGTAAAAATCTAAAGCGACATACAAAACACATATACTGCATGTTGGGGGAAACATATAAAGAGATAAAGGCCACGTACACCCCCTCAAACGAAAACACATAAATAGCATGACTTGCACATACTTCTTAGGTCTGATTAAAATACTAAAGATGAGGGGAGTTAATTATCGAGGCAGATCAGTTTGTTACATAACTCCGATAAGAAGTCCAAATCAGGCCTGCCTACTGGTTGTAACAATTAACAAAGTGGATTCAATTTTATGGTTATTACTCTAAGGGTTGCCTAAGTGTTTAGATGAGGTAATATAGACATGATATCTAATTGATTTAGAATGTGGTAAAACAGTAATAACTCAAAATGAATGGTTTGAAATCCTATAGGCATGCTTGCTAAACCTCGTTAAATAAGGGAATTGGGTCATTTAAAATCGGTTCAGAATAGACTGATATAAATTAGACTAACTCCAGACTGTAGGCGATGGTATCTAATATTGCTGATTTTAATCCCTATAGGCATGATATCTAATATGTATTACTGATTTCAATATTTTGAACATGATACTTACTTATAGCCGTTTAAAACCTAAAGCATGATATCTAAGTGGCATGCAAAATTTTAAATAAATCCTATAGGCAGGTTATCTATATGTGAAATTGATCATGAAGAGATTAAAATAAACCCTATAGACATGGTGTCTAAAATGCATAATTGAACACGCAGAATAAAAAATAGTCCTATAAGCATGCCTTCTACCCTTGAGCATATATGATTACCCAACCCCTTCACTAGCCAGCCCCAAGTGTTTATTACAAATTATCACAGACCATAAGTAATGAATTACATCAGAAAAGCACAAAGAAAAGTTACACCAGAGGAAGCATGATTCTTGACTTCCTCTCTGAGTTGTGGAATAAACCACCTCAAATGCCATTGATTCCAAACCTTTCTCAGACTTGAGTGTGTCAAAGTTCCCTAAGGGTCTCAATAGGACCCCGGGCAGTGCTCACACCCAAGTTTCATAACCATAATAGAGATGAGTGCAGTGTGGGAGTGCCAGCCCTTATGTGTCCAAGTTTAGAGGGAGCTCATGGATCCCAAGGCAAGGCTCACACAAGGGGGCAGAACTTAAGTTCTAAGAAGATAGTGAAAGTGCAGGAATAGGGTTTTAAAACTGAGGGAATAAAGGAGAGGGGAAAAGGGTGATAGGGGGACAGTAATTAACACATAGAGTTAATAACTTCATATAAAGGGGGTCAAGGGTTGGGAATCCATTACAAGGAGCCCATGCACTTAGGCATGAATCAGTTTTGGGCATGCCCAGCAATAGAAGGTGCTGACATGCTACAAACCAATCAGAATACACAATATCTAGGAGAAACATGGAGGTTATGACCCCAGGGGAATCAGGTTTGGGTCATGCACAGCAATGTCCAATGTTGTCATGCCCCAAACCAACCACAAGTATTGAACATATTGGGGTGGGGATTTAGGATTCACAAGTCATGATAAGTAATGGCAAAACATTAATTCAGAATCAGGAAAGGGCAGATTACAGCATGGTTAATAATGGAACTTGGTTAAATACAAACACGAGACAAACAAGGATGCAAGAAACAGTAAAGAAGCATGTTGTTGATGATGCGGAAGCTAAATTAGAACATACCGGTAAAGATGCAAATGCAGAGAAAAATAAGCAAGCTTCCCACAGCCTAGCCTTGGCGTTCAGACGGCTAGGTAAGGCAGCAGTACAAGTAGCAACAGAGAAAAGAGAGAGATTTTAGTGGAGTGTGTGTCTGAAGTCAATTATTTATGTCTTGTGTTCGTGTGTTTGAAAGAAGAGAAGTACAGGGTATTTATAGCTTTTGAAAACGAATGAAAGAGAAGTAATAAGCCACAAACATGGAAACAATCACTATTCAGAATCAATTACACACATGATTGCCTTTAATTAAGGGATCACTTGCTTAACGGGCAATGACAGATTCAAAATAAGGAAAGAAATCAATTTATAAGCGACTGATTATTGTCATAAAAGAAGTAGTAGAACAATTGAGTAAGTGATTAAGTCTAAGTACAGGAATATACTTGTTTTGGAAAGGATTCAGTAAGGCAAAACAAGGAAAGAAATCAATTAACCTTAACAGGCGAATGAAATCAGATTTTCACAAAAGAAAAGTTTGAAATAAGTCACACAATTGAAGATCAATCAAAGAAGGAAACTCAGCATATAAATAGAGTGCACAAACACTGGACATGCGAGGCCAAACTATTGGCAAAAGGAAACAACATGCAATAATAGTAGATAGCAAACATTCGAAACATGATAGTCACGTAGGTCAAGCTTCAGTGACTTAGTAGTAGAGAAAAAGATAGAATATCAGAAGCATGTAAAGGGTCAAGTGAAAAACCCTTCTGAAGACATAGTCGATTTTCAAAGATAATAAGAACCCAGAATCACATAAAGAAAAGAGATACTGAAACAAAGGAATTTCAAATTAAGTCAAGCAACTTCAAACAGATGTATTGCACAAGCAGTTTCAGAAACTCGAATAGACCCCAAAGAAATTAGGGTTTTGAAACCAATCGAGTTTAAAGATGATGAGCAAACAGATTACACAAATATTTAGAGACTCGAATGAACCCAAAAGAAATTAGGGTTTTTTAAAACCAATCGAGTCTAGAGATGTTAAACAAGTAAATCAAACAAACAAATATCTCAGGAACTCGAATAGACCCAAAAATTAAGGTTTTCAACACCAATCGAGTCTAGAGATGATAAACAAGTAAATCAAAAAACTAACAAATAGACCCAGAAACCTCAGAAGAAATTAAAGTTTTTATCATGCAAACTCAGAGAGGAGAACAATACGAGCAAACATAGCAAAACATGTCAAAAATCCGAGAAAGTTTTGAAATAACTTAACAAGAAAACCCTAATCGAAAAAGATAAAGAGTTTTGGAAGCAGATTTTTAAAAGAAACTTCGAGAAAAACGCTTTGAAGTTCAGAGCAAACATAGATCTGAAGCATATCTAAAAGAAATCGAAATAACCTTAGAAATTAGGGTTTCAGAAGAACCCCAAGTGACGAGGAAGGCCTCGAAAGACATTGATCTAAGCTGGAGAGTCAAAGGTCTGACTCGAATGGCCATGGATGGTCGGAGAAAGATTAAAGACGACTGGAGAACAGTCATCGAGCAAAGTCTGGACCAATCCCCTTCATGATCTGGTCATGAGACCATAGAAACAAACACGTAGAAGCCATGGGAGGCTGATACAGGTCTCCGATGACCTTAGACGGCCATGGGTTAGGGCAGATTAGGGTGGAGGCGGCTAGGATTTGAGGGTGTTGTAGAGAGGAATTAAAATAGGAGGAGGATTCAGAGGTGGCGTGTTGTGAGGAATGATAGGGTTTAGGGGGTCCTTTGGGATTAGTTAAGGTAAGGGGGTCTGGTGGCCGTTAATCATTTTGATCAACGGCCTGGATTGAACGGGTAAGTGGGGCGGTTTAATATAATATGGTTTGGGTCGGTTCAGATAGCAATTGGGTCGGAGTAATTGGACTTCAAATTGGGTTCAATTGGGGTTCAAAATCAGGCTATAATTGAAATAAAATGGGGCTAACATTTAAATAGCCAATGTTTCCTATTTGATTTATAAAAAATAATAAAATAATTTCTGTAAATAAATTAAAGGTACTAAAATGATTTATAGTATATATCTATCAAATTAAAAATACTGGACTTAATTATTATAGATATAAATGCAATTAAATCTAAAAGAGGCTAAAATTGCAATTATATGCAATTTAGCTTTAAAAATACTAAATAAAATTATAAAAATATGCAAAATGTATCTTAGCTATATTTTAGTATAAATATGAGAATCCAATAAATGAATCGCCAAAATAATAACTTTGGAAATTATTATTGGTTTTACGAATAAAATAGGGGAATATATTGGTTTAAAAATCTTTAAAGAAATTAAGAAAAAATGATAAAACATTTGAAAATACTTATACATACATATATATGCTATTTTGAAAGTATTTTACATATTAAAAATATATAGAAAAAAATTGGGTATCAACAGACACGTTCGCGTGACATGATTTTTGATGCGCCAAACAAATAGGTACACGTACGCGTGACCTGTTTTAAGATAATTTTAATAAAAAAAGGTGGAAGCACATAGGTTATAAAATAAGTAATTAAACAAATTTAATAAACCAAGTATAATCAAAGCGACCGTGCTAAAACCATAGAACTCGAGAATGCCTAACACCTTCTCCCGGGTTAACAGAATTCCTTACCCGGATTTTTGTGTTCGCAGACCATAAATAAGAGTCATTTTCCTCGATTCGAAATTTTAAACTGGACACTTCGGACACCATAAATTATCCCAAGTAGTGACTCTGAATTTAATAAATAATCCTGTTTCGATTGTCACTTAAATTGAAAAAAACTCCCTTATATATACCCTTCCGGGGGTAGTAAAAAAGAGGTGTGAAAGTAGTCAGAACAGTGTGAAGATAGCCTCAGAATGGAATTCTGTTTGTTTTGTTAGCTCCGTTGGGTGATTTCGGTCTTAGGAGTGTGTTCGGACTGTGTTTTGGAGGTCCATAGCATAATTAGGCTTGAAATGCCGAAAGTTAAATTTTTGAAGTTTCGGTTAGATAGTGAGATTTTGATCTAGGGGTCGGAATGGAATTCCGAGAGTTGGAGTAGCTCCGTAGTGTTGAATGTGATGTGTGTGAAAAATTTCAGGTCATTCGGACGAGGTTTGATAGACTTTTTTATCAAAAGTGGAATTCCAAAGATTCTTGGAACCTTAGGCTTGAATCTGATGTTAATTGGTTGATTCGATGTTGTTTGAGGTGTTCTGAAGATTTGTATAAGTTTGGATAGTGGTATATGACTTGTTTGTACTTTTGGTTGAGGTCCAGGGGGCCTCGAGGTGATTTCGGATGGTTAACGGGAAGTTTGGAGTTGGGAATTTGCAGCTGAAGCTATTGAGTTTTTCTGTCATAACCGCACCTGCAGTTAGGTTCCGCAGGTGCAATGACAGCAGAAGGGAGATTCAAGCCGCAAATGTGGCCACAGGTGAAGGCAGCAGAAGACACAGAAGCGGGAGGTGTGCCGCACCTGTGGGACAGCAGATGCGGAGCCTGGGTCGCAGGTACGGAGAAGGGGACTTAAGTGAAAACTGTAGAAGCGGTTCCCTTAACCACAGGAGCGGTAGCGCAAAAGCGGAAACTGGCTGCAGGTGCGAAATACCTGGGTCAGAAAGTATAAAAGATTTCCTTCGTGAATTTGGGTTATTTTTCATAATATTTCAATGGGAAGAAGCTTTGGAGAGCGAATTTCAAGGGTGATTTTCAGAGGGATTCATTGAGGTAAGTTCCTTGGTTCCTAAGCTCGTTATTATGGTGATTTTTATCATTTTAAGCATGAAATTTGAAGGAAAATCAGTGGTAAAATTGGGGGTTAGGGCTTGGTTAATTGGAGAGTTTTGAGTGGTGATTTGAGGGACCATTAGGGGTCCGATTTTGGTACTTTTGGTATGACTGAACTCGTGAAAGTATGAGGATTATGAATTTGTAAATTTTACCCGACTCCGAGACAAGGTCCCGGGGGAATTTTGGTTATTTTTCCTAATTTTGCGTATTAGCTTAGAATCAATTAGTGGAATCAGTTACTTGAAGTTATATTTACATTATGCAATTGATTTGAAATAGATTTGGGCCATTTGGAGTCGAGTACCCGTGGCAAGAACGTAGTTTCGAGTTTTGAGCCGGTTCAAGTTAAGTGGCTTGCCTAACCTTGTGTGGGAGACCTCCCCCTTAGGATTTGGTATTATTGATATTTGAAATGCCTTGTACGTGAGGTGACGAGTGTGTACTTGTGCTAATTGTTAAAAAATCCTATTTTCATTAAGTAACTTTAATTGTGTTTCCTTTTCTGTTTATACTACTTGCAATTTAAGCTTACTGTTAGCTTATGGAAGCATGTCTAATTGACTTAATTGCTTTACTTGCTCAAACTGACTTATTTGGATTATGTGCAGCATGCTAGGTTAGAAATACTTGTTTTACCTTGGTATGAAATTTGAATTGAATTGAGTATTCTTCGTGTTGTTGTTGTGTGTTTACTTTGGGACTACGGGTGGTATCCCGGGATATCCCCCTGCATGTTTACTTTGGGACTACGGATTTGTATTCTGGAAGATCCCTCTGCACTTTTATATTAGAACTACGGAACTGCACCCAGTAGAGTAGATTCCCCCAGTACTGGGTATTTACATTTGGGACTACGGATCGGTATTCCGGGAGATCCCCGCGCACTATGAGTTGGACTACGGGACGGCACCCCGGTAGATCCACTGGATATTTATATTTGGGACTACAGGACGGTATCGTGGGAGATCCCGGTTGTTACCTCTGTGTTAAGCTGTATTCCTTCTGTGATTATTTTTGTCTCTGTTGTAGTTGTTGTTGTTCTTACTATCCTGTGTTATCTCTTAGTTTGCACTTAATTATACTATCTTATTATGTACTGTTATACCTTTTTTTTCATCTAAACTCAGTAGGGCCCTGACTTTCCTCGTCACTACCCGACCGAGGTTAGGCTTGGCACTTACTAAGTACCATTGTGGTGTACTCATGCCTTTTCTGCGCATGTTTTTCATGTGCAGATCCAGATACTTCGACTCAGCCTTACTACCCTTGAGGCGAGATGATTCTCTAGAGACTTCGAGGTATATCTACCGCGTCCGCAGATCGAGGAGTCCCTTTCCATTCTCCCTTATAGCATCATCCCTTCTGTATTTACTTTTGTTTAGACATTCTGGAGTTAGACACTTGTAGTTATTCAATAGCTTATGATTTCATGAGATTTCGGGTTTTGGGAAGTGTAGTTTCAGTTTGAGAGTTGTATTGTATATGCCGAGCGGCATCTTAAACGCTTCATTTTGTTATTTCTGCAGTTTTGGCTAGTTTGATTCTATTGTTTCTTTTTTCGCAATTTGTTAGGCTTACCTAGTCATAGAGACTAGATGCCGTCACGACAGTTCACAGAGGGCGAACTGGGGTCGTGACACATGGACTATATTTTCTGCTCTCTGACATGCTGAGTGTTCATCTTCTATTCCTGTCAATCCATCTGTTATCTATAATACATCTGGTAATGCATCTTTCAATTCTGGATGTAATGTTTCTAATACATGTAATGTTTTCAATTCTGTCATCCCTTTCCCCAGTCCCTCTTATAATTCTCCTACAAATGTTAATAAGATGGAATTGTTTTGGCATCAAAGATTAGGCCACATGCCTCTTCATAAGATGAAATCAATTTCAGTTTTATCTGACATTATTCCTTCTAAACAATCCTTTTCATGTTCTATTTGTCCAGTGGCTAGACAACAAAGACTTTCTTTTCCTGAAAGTCACATCAAGTCCAGTTCCCTTTTTCAGCTGGTTCACTTAGACCTCTGGGGTCCCTATCATACCAAAACATACAATGGTTTTAGGTATTTTCTTACCATTGTTGATGACTTCTCCAGAGTAACATGGACCCATTTATTATCCTGTAAAAGCAATGCATTTGCAATCATTAAAACCTTCGCAAAAATGGTTCAAACACATTTTAACTCATCTGTACAAACATTCAGAGCAGATAATGCTTTTGAACTAGGTGGGAGTTCTTAAGCAAAAGCATTCTTCTCTAAAAATGGGATTCTTCATCAAACCATTGAAAGAAAACACAAACATCTTTTGGAAACATCTAGAGCTCTACTCTTTCAATCTCATCTTCCTGTTAAATACTGGGATGAATGTGTGTTGACTGCAACTTATCTAATCAATAGGATGTCTTCTTCTATCCTAGACAACACCTCTCCCTTTCAAAGATTTCATGGTAATCCTCTATCTTATGATCACCTCTAATCATTTGTATGTTTATGCTTTTCCACTACCCCCAAACCTATGAGGGATAAGTTTCGGTCTAGAGCTATCAAATATGTATTCTTGGGCTATCCTTGTAGTAAAAAGGGATACAAACTACTTAACCTCACCAATCATTCCATCTTCTTTTCTAGAGATGTTGTGTTTCATTAACGCATCTTCTCTTATTCTTCTCTCTCTCCTCCTGTACAGCCTTTCTCTTCTGTTCCTTTTGAGGACAGTATACCCTTCTCATTCTCTCTTCCTTATTCTCCTCAAGTCCTTCCTTCAGTACCTTCTTCTCCTCTTCCTTCTTCTGTCCCTGATTCTTCTAATTCTCCTACACCACCTCCTTTGCCACACTCTCCTCCTCTTAGAAAATCCACTAGGGTATGTCACATTCCTCCTTACCTCAAAGATTATATATGTTCTTCAGCTGTTACCAAACATGATCCTACCATCCCTAAGGTTTCTCCTACTGAGTTGCACATGCAAGAACCTCTTTATTACCAACAGGCTGCATCCCATCCTGCTTGGCAAGAGGCTATGCTACAAGAATTTAAGGCTCTAAATGCAAACCATACCTGGGAAATTATTCCTCTTCCTCCTAACAAGAAGCCTATCCTATGTAAGTGGGTTTATAAAATCAAACAAAAGTCTGATGGTTCCATTGAAAGTTATAAATCCAGGTTGGTCATTAGGGGTGACACTCAAAAGGAGGGCATTGATTACAATGAGACGTTCTCTCCTGTTATCAAGTTCACCACCATCAAGTGCCTCCTTTCTCTTGCTGCCAAGAGGAACTGGACTGTGTATCAACTTGATGTGAATAATGCATTCCTTCATGGTGATCTCCATGAAGAGGTTTACTTGAAACCTCTACCTGGTCTTCAGATTTCTGCCCCCATGGCTTCAGGTTCTTCTCCTTTGGTTTGCAAGCTTCTCAAGTCTCTCTATGCCCTCAAACAGGCTTCCAGACAATAATTTTCTAAATTGTTTGAAGCCATGTCCTCAAGGGGCTACATATCTAGAAAGAATGATTACTCACTCTTCACGAAGTCATATTCTTCTTCGCTTACTGCCATTGTTGTTTATGTTGATGATATATTACTTGCTAGGGATGATGTGAATGAGCTTGACACTTTGAAGTCCTTCCTGGACTCCCAGTTCAAGATCAAGGACGTAGGATCTGTCCATTATATTTGGGTCTTGAAGTTCTGAAGACTCCTCAAGGGTATTTGGTTAGTCAGCACAAGTTTGCCTCTGATTTATTGAATGAATTCAATTGCAATCACTTTACTCCAGTGGTCACACCTCTTGAGTCTTCTGCCAAGCTCACCCCTTATATGGGCCAACCTCTTACTGATCCCAGCATCTATAGATGTTTAGTGGGCAAATTGAATTTTTGGCAGCACACTCGCCCTGATATTGCCTTTGTTGTACAGTATTTGAGTCATTTTTTTCAAACTCTTCAGGTTCCTCATGTGTTAGCTGCCTTCCATGTTCTTAGATGCCTGCTAAATGATCTTGGACAAGGCATTCTTCTCTCCAACTCTTCTGATATTTCTCTTGTGGCGTATGCTGATTCTGATTGGGCTGCTTGTACCCAATCTCGCAAGTCTATAACAGGTTTCTTCATTACTTCTGGTGGCTGCCCCTTTTTTTGGAAATGCAAGAAGCAGCCCACTATTTCTCTTTCCTCTACTGAGGCTGAGTACAAAGCTTTGAGGAAAGTTGTAGTTGAGGTTTCTTGGTTGGTTCGCTTATTTGGTGACCTGGGCTTGGTCTTCTCTTCCCCTATTCAGGTCTTTTGTGACAGTCAGGCTGCTTTGCATATTGCCAAGAACCCTGTTTTCCATGAAAGGACCAAGCACATTGATAATGTCTGTCATTTTGTTCGTGATTGTTTGCAATCTGATTTGATATCTCTCCATTATATTTCTACTGCTGATCAACCTGCTGACATTTTAGCCAAGTCTCTTGCCGGCCCTCTTCATTATCATTTGCTTGGCAAGTTTGGAGTGGCTTCCCCTTCCAGCTTGAGGAGGGGGTGGGTTGGGCTGAATAATACATTACTACCAGGCCCATTAGTTAGTTTAGTCAATACTTTTGATTGTAGGGATTTTTACCTACATATACCATATATCAAACCTTATTACCCTCAATGTTTAAGGTTTGTGTTTATTACATTTAAGCATACCAAATTACCATTTCTATACCATAATTCAAATTAGGGATATAATTAAGGGTTCATTTATATTAGGCATAATTATAGGATTGTAACTTCCCACTTTCTCTTTCCTTTCATCTCAACTGTTCACAACACACACACAACTCACGATGCTCCTATGCTTCCTCTCGTTGATCATCCCCAACTGCCCACCACCGTCGAAGAATATCATATTTTCAGATTCACAAGAAAATTTTAAATTCTTTGATCGAACCGCTTGAATTCCCACTGGAAATAATAATGGCAGAGAGTTCGAAATTCTTTGACCTCTTTTTTTTTGGCAGTGGTTGAAGGTTACTGGTTAACACAGTCGATTGAAACTCGAAGAAGAAGAAGAAAAAGAAGACATATTTTCAGAATTTGTAGATATTTTGTAGTCAAATTAGAAAAATTGTAAAATTGTAGATAAATTGTAGACTGTTTTTTGCAGAAGATTTTGTAGAAACTTTAGTCGTTTTGGATTTGTGAAAACAGAAAATAATGCATCTACAATCAGAATAAAAATAATCTACAATTTATCTACAAGATATCTACAAAATAGATACATTGAATTTTAATATCCAAATTCTCATTTCAATTGTAGCATAATTGGCATTTTCGACATAATTGTAGAAGTTTTAGTCTTTCCAATCTACAATTCATCTACAATTTATCTACAATATATCTACAATTCTACAATTTAACTACAATTTATCTACAATTTCTGGAAATACGTCTTCTTCTTCTTCTTCTTCTTCTTCTTCTTCTTCTTCGAGTTTCAATCTAAAATTCAGTCAAAACCAAATCTAATCTTCACCAAACCCCTCAAAATTGAGATATAAACTCCTAAACATATTCCGAATTATTTTCAACAACACTCAATCCAAACAAATAATGATTTTTGAAAACCCAAATTTGAATTCAAAGCTTTCAAGCTTTTTAATGGCTATCAATGGTAGAAAATATATGGAAAAGCATATGAAGATGAAGATGAAGATGAAGAACAGAAATCTCCTTTCCGTTTGATTACTGGAGCTTCAGTAGCTTGCGTTTTTTGAGAATTGTAGTTGAGTGAGAGAAGAGAGATCTCTTTCCGTTGAGGAAGGAGAGAATTACGCAGCAATTCGAATTTAATGTTGACAGAATCACACGCAGATCTGATGACTTCATTTTAGCGCGTTTTTTATGGCAAAATCTACCTATTTTTGGATTGGTATATAATTTGTCGTAAAAGTGTGGACTACACGGGTAAATAACAAATTATGAACATTTTTGGTAATAAGGTTTGATATATGGTATAGATAGGTAAAAATCCCTTGATTTTATTATTTGGGCCCAATTTTGTATAGGACACAACCCAGTCCAATTTATAAATAAAGTCATGTTTGACTATATATTTTTGCAGATGATTCAAGAATGAGATAGAAAAACATAATAAGAAAATATCTTTCCTTCTTCTCTCTTTTCTCTCTCGATTAGGGTTTCTTTCATTTTAAAATTGCTTCCATTGACTCCGTTAATGGAGTCTAACATCAAGTGAGATTCATTCATGCCTGTGGTTAATGAGAAATCCATAAGAACCCAATTTACTTTCCACATTATCTTCCACCTCATATATTAGTGCGCCAATCAATCAATAAATTATTCACAGATACTTGTAATCCCTTCATAAATCTAATGCTTTATGCAAAAGACTTGCAATCACTTGAGTTAGCACCACCAAAAGCTGGCTCTTTTTACAGTCATTTGGTGGTTTCCTTATCTTATTTCTGTATCCAAATTTACTCCTGGCCCTGTATCTATAAAGATCTGATAAAGTTAAAGAATATGCTTTACTTTGTCTGATTTTCACCCTTTCTTGCATTTAGGGGGCTAAGTTCCGACATTCTTTTCGTAGGATCCACTTAATGCACCTTTAAACAGCTGTATGGAAATTAATTAAGACAAAAGTGCAGACAAATGTATATTACAAGATGGAAGACAATGATTTTCCTTATAATGCCGAAATGATAACACCAAAATCAAGATCAGACTATATATTATGTCATCTGGAACTGAACTTTTATGTCTCTTGACTATGTATACAAATGAACAAGATTTTCTTACCTAGGTCTATACAGAAATAAGAAATAACCCCTTTACTTTAAATTGATCATTTTGTGTTGAACTTATGATTATAATTAATAATAGTTGCTTTTGACAGTATCCCAAAATATTGCAGCCTCTTATTCTTATGTCTACTTGTTTGATGGTTTAATTCTTGGACCATTTATAGTTCTTTTGCCTTTCCCTCGTCATGATGCCGGGCAATTCGATGCAAATCTTTTACTTACAAGCACCAGATGCTGATTCTCCTTAATGAAGTGAGATTGCTTAAGTTGTGATGCCACTTTCCTGTCTTCCTCCTACATCGTAGTAATTGTAACATGTGTTGCTCGGAACCTCCAAAAATGTCATTGCACCCTTGTCGGAGCCTCCAAAATGCATAATTTTTGGACAGGAGTGCGGTCCTAGCATCATTTTTGCACATAACGTCAAGGTGATAAGCTATCGTCATCCCAACGCCTATCTTGACTCGCATTATATCTATTTAAGACTGGCAGTGAGGTAGTTGCAGCTATTCTGAATGATCTTGCCGCACCAACCATTGTTCTATCCTGCATCATCCCGACATCTTTGCACACGCTATCCAATATAGAGAGGAAATCTCTCACAATAACGAATATTCTGAGAGGATGAGCTTCCTCTTTTGCAGCATCACCGTGAAAATATTCCGTCACCTCTTTGACCATAGACAAAGCCTTTCTTTCCTCCGCCTTAATCCTCACTATACCATCTTCTGCGTCCTTGAGAAATACTTTCATTGACTCAAAAAAGTTTCCTTCCGCGCCTTTCTTTTCATATTGCAAAATGGATCTAGCTTTAACAAGTCCAGCCTCGAGCTTTGACACGTAGCCACTTAGGACATCTGAGTCCATTCCTGCGGCTTTTTTCACATTGCCGAGTTCTCTGCTTAATCCAGCAACTACCTGCAACCCTTGCTTCTTGAATTCTTCCTCTTTGAATTTGATATTTGATATATTTGGTAGGTTATCGTCCCTGGTATCAGAACCCAGCCCTTCTGATCTGATAATCTCCTGGACGACAAAGTGAAGCAAGGTTGTCTTTCCATCTGTTCCCTTTATATCTATCAATTTCAAAAGAGTTTCAAGTTTGAACGCTCTGGCATCACCGCGATTAGTGCCAACATTCATGCGGTTTCCTGCCCTGAGTACAGCTTCAAGGAGTTTGAAGAATAGTCTGCTGTTCTTTAGTTCTCGACTTGCTTCCTGTTCAAAATGGCATTGCACCAGAGTTAAAAAATATTCTTGTAACTTGTTTAAAAGAAATATGTAAAATTAAGTTAAAAGAGCAAAGTATGAGGGTGTTTGGCTAGACCAGCTTATAATCTAAGCATTTTAAAAGTGCTTATAAATCAAGCGCTTATAAGCCAAAAATAAGCCAAACACTTCAGCTACTTATTTTCAATTTCAGCACTTTTATCGAAAAACGTAACTGCTTATTTATTAAATCAGCTTCAATACTTAAAAGTGTTTTTCAGCATCTAATGCTTATCAGCTAATTTAAATCAGCTAAGCTAAACGGGCTCTACATCAGCCCTGCTAAAGCCTTCAAATCAGTGATAGGTGTGCATGATTCCTCTATAAGTGGCTCAAATTTACCAGTGCAACAAAGTGTGGTAAAGTTTCTAAGAAATTGTCATAGTTTCGCATTGATAAAATCAACTCCAAATTCAGGCACAAGATTACTGGTGTAAGATTTTCAGCATAGTTAAGAGTCTGGGAGAAGTCAATATTGACGAAAAACATGTGAATGTGTTTTATAGGACTCATAGGCTAATCTTAGCAAGGTGAAAGTTAAGTAGAAAGCTGATAATACCTCAAGGGTCTGGAAAGATTTTCTCAAATCTTTTACTTCAGCATCAAAATTTGCTCTATATAGCATGGCTTCGACTCTTTTAAAGGCAAATGGTATATCAAGAATAGCCTTGAGGAATCGTTCTGCAGACCCTAATTTTGAAGTGTCCCCGTTGTAATCTCTTAGTTTTATTTCTTCTTCCTTTGTTGGAGCCATCTTGACCAAAGTCTCCAGAAGTTCAGGCCCCAATCCTTCTGCATTTCCTGTATCATCAAAATACATTCCCATATATATGAATTTTGAAGAAAGACTTTCCGGTAATGATCAAAATAGATAGACAAAAAAGATACAGTGTCACAGATATAATAAATTCCCATGTCAATATGATATTCATGTTGTTATATGCTTATGCCCTGGTATTGCAGTCCAAATGTTTTGGCATATATGGAACTGAATGTATGTGAAATTTAGCCAACCAGAGAAGTAGCTTTGCAATAGCAGTAAGTATTGATATCCACGGAAGTCACTTTTCAGTAAAATGTTTTTCCATGAGTAAGTCATTTTCTGGTGTTTGGTTAGCTGGAAGGAGAACGTTTTCCATCAAAAAGAGGAAATGGACTTCCTTCACTCATAAATGAGAGTCATTTTTCTTACAACCGTCATAATTTTTAACTTCATATTCTTTGCTCCAACTAATATTTAGAAATTATTATGAATCTTTGGAACTCAAAAATTTCATCAGGACCGGCAAACATTTTTCATGGACAATATCTATCCAAGAAAACATCTTTCATTAAAAATGACTTTTGTAATACCACGCATACTCTAAATCCTTATTTATGCAAAGGAGTGGAAAATATCACATACCATCTAAAAGGGCTTCAGAGACTTCATCCTTAGTTACATTCAGTGCTCTCAACATTATGGCAATGTTTTGTGATTTTTTCGGGTCTAGAACACTGTTCTCCTTCTCAACAGGAGGACGAACTGATTTCCTAGTAGTATCCGTTGGAGCTGAATTAGCAGAATTTTTACATCCAAAGAGTGACTCCATCATGTCTTCATTTAACCTGAAATTAGAAATGTTATATTTCTTTGATGAAAAATATGCTCCTTTACCATTAGTCGATGATATCAATCTTTATTCATCTACTTACTGGAAAGAGCTCGATTTTAGCTGGTCCCACACCGTGGCTCTTTCAGAAGTTGCTCGTACTTTGTCCCAATGTAAAGGCTTCAACTTGGGCTTTGATTCATCCGTAGTGTCGGTATCATGTCTGGCTTCTCCGTTTTGTTCTTCCAAAGGCCTTTTCTTTTCACTCTCAGGTGTTGATTTTGGTGTGGGACTACTTGATTGAGGCTTTAACACTTGCGAAGAAGCAGTTGAACCAATACTTCTCTGTGATCCTCCAAGCAAGGGCGGCTCAATGGAATTAATAGCCTAAAATAAAATCATAATAAGATGACCTTAAAATTATTTCATTTAATTCATAAACTAATGAGACACAAAAGGACTTGCTTATCTACGGATCAGTAAAACAAGAGAGAGAAATAACTAAAGAAGGAAAAACCAGAATCATAGTTTATCCTATCATCCAAACAATTGATCAAATCAAAAAGAATCATATACCTAATAATACATATTTATACAATGGCTTCAATGGCCTTACCTTTGAGCCGGCTTTGCTTCCAAGTTTTCGGGGTGTTGATAGTAGAGGTGGAGGAGGTGGTGGAGGAGGAGGGGGAGCTGGGACTTTTGATGTTTGTTGGTATTGATTGCTTATTGATTTAAGCCTTGACATATCTGGTGGAGGTGGTGGTGATGAGAATTTCGCCCTTTGTGGCACATAAGATAGCGCTCGCTTCTTATGCTGCAATGGAGGTTCTTCTGGAAATTCCGTCAAATGATCTTGCTGTGGAGGCGGAGGCGGAGGCGGTGGTGGAGGAGAAGCTGAATTTTGTTTAACTGATGGTATTATAGCGCGTTTTATATCAGGGGATGAACCCGAAAGAGACAATCTTGGAGATGTTCTCTTTGAATGAGGAATAGATTTATTCACATGATTTTCTACTCTAAGTTGCTTGTTTATCCTATTACTACATGGAGTGTAAAATATGGTGTTATGATTCTCCTCATCAGATAATGACATTCTCGGGGGTGAATTAATTATAGGAGGGACTATGGAATTTCTCAATGGTGGAAGTGGATGAAGTTCAGGACTTGGTCTATACCTATCTGATATTTTAACAGAGCTCAATTTTCTATAAGGGGAAGAATTAGCAACATTTGATTGGTTAGCTGATGTGTTATTGGCTGATGGTTCAACTGTACCAATGTAAAGAAAATTGGAAGGTGGCATTCTTGATTCTTGATTGTTTCTTTCTTGAGAATTGTTGTTACCAACAAGTTTTTGAGTTTCATCAGGTTGTTTAACACTGTGTTTGTAGAGGTAAAATGCTAAAGCAGATAACATTCCTAAAGTGACAATTCCAACTGATATTGCAATAGCTAGTTTCTTGGTTGGATTTTGTGGCTGAGGAGCAATAGGGTGTGAAATTGGAGTCCCATAATTGGCTTGAATTGGTGGAGATTGTTGTTGTGTTTGATCTGAAGTTGGTACTGTGGGAACTTCTGGGAAAAAGGGCTGGTCTGGGCTGGGGAAAATAGGGTCAATAGGTGGAGATATTTCTGAATTTGGTGGTGGAGATGAAGTAACTGGAAAGAGTGGTTGGTGCAGAATTCTTCTGGTTTTTTCCTTGCCATTGAAATCTTGAATTTGGGTGTCTGCTACTCCATTGATTAATTGAGCTGTAAAAGAACTAACTAATAGTATCAAGAAGTTGCTCAAGAAATTAACTTTCATTGTGTTTATTTTGCTTTCTCTCTAATTCATGTTTGATTTTGTTACCACAATGTTGAGTGATCATTCAAGATGTAGAGAGAGAGAGAAGCTTCACTGAGCTGCAAGATGTGGGGATGGACTAGTATAGTACCCGCACTTTCTCTTTTTTAAGTGGTGCCTAAATGGTAGAGTGTAATTGAATTGGAAAAGGACCACGTTGGGTATCTTTCTTGTCCATAGAAAAACCACATTTATGATTTTATTTTTATTTAAATGTATAATACTGCCTTCCTATTCGATATTCGTTACTTATATTGGCCTGACTAAATTTGACTTGCGATAAAAAGTCTTATATTGGGGTAAAATGTTACCCGATAATGGTAATTTTATACTTAGTGGGTGTTTGGACATAAAAATTATAAAATTCCAAAAAAGAAAATATGAAAATCGTATTTGAAAATTGGAGTTGTGTTTAGACATGAATATAATGTTGGGCTGTTTTTGAATTTTTGTGAGTAACCTAAACGAAAATTTTGAAAAATAGTTTTTTGGAGTTTTTCAAATTTTTGAAAAATTTTAAAATTCATTTTCAAGTGAAAATTGAAAATTTTATGGCTAAACGCTAGTTTCGGAAAAAGTAAATATTTTTTAAAAAAGAATGAAAAAGTTTTCATGGCCAAACAGGCTCTTAGAATTCAACTCCAAAATTATACTCACTACACTATCACAATCCTTATCGGAAATTTGTCATTTTATTAGTCGTGACTGGGGATAGTATTTTCCCCAGGGGACAGCATCCGGTGCTTAATTCCTGTTGCCGTCAAAACTAAAGTCTACCTACACATATATTTAATTTTGGCTTCTTCTAATTGTTAGGGAAAACTACTTAAATCATTTTATGCCGCCTTCAATGGTTTGATTTTTCTCACTGGCGAGTGATTTTATTTTGTGCTTCACACAACTGATACTAATTGTGTGAGGCCTTTTTTCATCTTACATATTTGTGGACACATATTTTACATATCTTGATTCACAAAATTTTAGGACTCACACAGTTATGAGATAAAAAAGAGGCCTCACACAAATAGTATCAGTTGTGTGAGGCACAAAATAAGTTTTCTTTCTCACTGGCATAAGGAAACATGCATAAAGCATTTTATATCGACTTGTCCGTCTCTTCAATTTTAAAGATAGCCACGAATGTCTTAAGAAGGGATTATTAATTTTTTTTTATTTTTTTTGATAATCCGATAGTCGAAAGTGGTTGATCCAATCAATTGAGATATGCGTCAGGTAAGCTTCACTAGGAGGGAAAAAAATTCTTTTATTTTCTAAGCTCAAATTTAAGATCTCTAGTTAAGAACAATGAATTCCAACCATCCCATTACAGTCGAAGTGACAAGGGACCATTCTAACCGACTCTCAAGTTGCCACCAAAAAAGAATTTTACCACGACTTTTTCACTTTCTGTGATGATTAAAAAGTCTTATTTCTTGCAGTTTAAAATTGTTTAAGAGTTGGTGGATAAACTTAAATTTGAATTAAATTATGATAAACTAGCCATTGTTGTTAACTAAAATGTCGAGAGTTTGAAGTGAAATTGTTTAACTCGAAAATATGAGTAACAATTAAATTTGATTTGTGGTTTTAAATATATGTGATTTAATTCAATACTAATTAATAACCAAGAAGTATAACATATAAACAAAGCAAATAAGTAAAACCAAACCAGAAAGTAGACTAGTCTTGACCTCGAGCCAAAGTGACCTCGAGGTGAATCAAGAACAGTAAAGCAAAAATAGTAAAGATAAAGGACAATTCTGATGAACAATGAGCGAAAAAGTAAGAGAGTATATTATTTGCCAATGATTGATGATGTTTACAAATGATTGAGGTACCCTTTATATAATAGGGGAACCCTAAATAAGGTACATTTCTATTTACAATAAGGAATCTTATTGGGACAACTGTCTAACCGCCTAGTACGGATTCGTACTAGGCCGTACGAATAAATTCCGGAATTTATGCCACCATCTTGGGGACGTGGCGGGAATCTTGTCCTTCTGTAACAAACCCATAACGGCTCGATCTCGAGGTTGGTCATACTTGGCTTCGGTACTCGTCGTGCCCTCCGATCATTGACCCTTACGTTCTGCCCTCGAACTCGAGCCCGGTCCATACTGAGCTTACCCCTTGATTCGAGCCCTATGTTCCTCGATGCGAGCCCTCGAGCCCACAAAATCGGGGGCACGTGATTTAACCCCGCGTTTCTTAGAGTAAAATGATAAGAAACGATTTGAACCTCGATTTTCCGTAACCCTTGATGATGGCATCATACTCGTGACGTAGGCGCTCGAAGTGACCGAAACATCCCATCGGTTTGCTTCCCCAAAATATTAAATGCATGCCAGTAATGGTCGGCCACTAGCGCTGCCGAACCGTCACCGCTTATCTATAAATACGGGGCTCCTCCTTTGAATTAAGAACTTTACCTCTTCAGTACATTCACTTTGATCCCCTTTCCTCTTCATCTTTTTCTCTCATCATTTGCTTCTGACGCCCTTTAAGTGCCGGAAAATGCCAAGCTCCCAGAAAACACCACGCCCCGCTATCTTCCGCATCTCTTAGCTTAAAACCATGCCCAAAACTTCTAAAACAATCCCCCAAAAAGAGAAGGCATTTTCTTCTTCTTCCCGGCCGGCCAAACTTGTAGCACCGGCCCTTAACAAAATCATTCCCGTCCCCTGTGTGGTAAAGAAGGATTTCAATATATAAAATCCCCCCAATATTCGAGGCCGATGCGAACATGTATCTCGATATATTAGTTCGATATCAAAGAAGCATCTTAAGGCCATGAAGAAGGATTGAGATTGGGGAGACGAAGTCGTGGTACAGATCCCCGACCCCTGGGAGAGCATCACCACTCACGTGGAGGGGTTCTTAAGTGTTTACACTTACCCCTTCACACTGGGTCCCTTTGATCCAGTAGTGATTGACTTCTACAAAAGGTACAAGGTTACTCTCAGCCAGATCCATCCCTCCTTTTGGAGCATCGTGATCATGCTGCGCTACTTCTCCAGCAAGGCCGAGGGGTTAGAGTTTACCCTCAACCATCTCATTCGGCTATATCGGCCTCAGCTATTTCGAGGGCTAATCAAGCTTCAACATCAATCAAGCAAAGCCTTATTTGCTAGTAACGACGAGGACAAATACAGAGGCTGGATGAGCCGGTTTGTTAGAGTGAGGACCTCGAATGTCATCCCTAGGGAAAAAATTCCATTCCCATAGAAATGGAACTTTAAATGTAAGTGGAGTCCCTTTCCAAATACCCTCTCATATTTCGCTTCCGAGTTTCGTAATGCCTTTACCTATTTTGTAGTTGTTGCTTGGATACCCCATGCGGTCACCGACCTCGAGGATTGGGTCCAAAAATTAGTTGTAACCTCCTCGTACGACGAGCGCAATGGCGTGATTTATCGAGGGGGAAATAGGAGGCCAAACACCACTGTTAGTTCTTCTCCCAGTTTTTCTGATGTTTTACCTTTTCTGGAGATATTTTCCACATTTACGCTTATCTATGCAGGCATTGGAGTTGTCTCTGAAATGAGGCAGGCCCTGCCCGAGGAAGAGACCGAGTCCCCTATTCCAAAAATGGGAAAAGACAACAAGAGAAAAAGGGCTTCGAAGCCTGAAGATCCCCAAGACAAGAAAGCCCCTGCTCAAAGGCTAAGGAAGAAATTTATTCATGTGGACGTAGATTCGGTCCACCAATTCCCGGATGATGAAGAAAATGAGGGTGAAGTATCAACGTTGGTGCCCCGAACTAGGAAACCGGTCGAGGCCGCCAAGCCCTCCGAACCAGAGACCTCGCCTCATGGTGAGGGAACTCCAAAGAAAGACTCGGGGAAAGCCCCTGAATCCCCAGAGATCGAGATCATTCCCCCACCTTAAACAAGTACACTGGAGGGTACAAGTGCCGAAAACCTCAAAGCTAATCAGAACACCCTGAGTAGGGGAGCTCGAGGCCGTGACAATAGGTCATTCCCCTTCTCTACCATCTTTTTTCGAGGAGGCAATAAAAGACGCTCAAGCCTCAATGATGCATCTACCCTTTTTGAAGAGGCTCATCGTCTCTTCTCTCAGGTAAGCACTAAGTTTTGTTGTTGCAAAACGTTCTTTGTTTTCTCCTCCTTCTGTGTTAACTGATATCTCTTTATTTTTTGAGTAGGCTATTACCAAGTTCAAGGCCAAGCTGAGCCAATGTGAGGCCGAGCTCAAGAAGTCTTCGGATGAAGAGAAGGCCCTGAGGCTTCTTTGCGACCAAAAGGAGGAGGAGATCAAGGACCTTCGGGCCGATTTGGCCAAAGCCCGTGAAAACGAGGCTGAGCTGGACAAGCAGGTAACCGTGATTTTGAAAGAGTATGGTCTTCTTGGCCTTACTGTGGAGGCTAATACTTCACTATCTCAGCTGCATCAGATCGATTAGGTAAAGGCCGATTGCAACCGATGGAAGGAGAACATAGATTGGCTTGTTGCTGATAAAGTGGATGCTCTAGCCCAACTGGCCTCGGCTGAGACCCAGCTCAGGGGTATTAAAGTGACAAATTTGGCCCAGGCCAAGAAGATCAAGGAGCTCGAGGTCAAACTCACTGAAGCCGGGGCTAAGATTGCTGAAGCTAGGGCCGAAGTGGAGAGGACGAATGCCACGACCGATAAAACCATCAATGTGTACTTAAGGTATGCCGAGGCTGTTCAAACAGAGCTAAGGGAGGCCTCCAATAGGGAAAAACGGAGCAAGGAGCTGGCTAAGTGCCAATCTTGGAGGGAGACCCTTGAAGAGATCCACGCCCGAGGTTTTGACCTCACTGAAGAGATAACTCAAATAAGAGAGCTGGAAACCAATGCCAGGTTCCTCATTTCTTCTGACGATGAAGATTCCGCCAATGGTTTTGAGGGCAGGGAAGATGAGGATGGAGTCCCTGAGGAGGAGGTTCCCGAAGACGCGTAGGTGGCTCCCGAGGATGCGGCTCCCAAAGTAGATTAGGTTCTTTTTGTTCTTGTTTTTTTTGTATAAGGCCCTTTTTGGGAATTGTAAATACTTTCTATGAATATAAGAAGTTCCCTTTCTTTTCACTTTATCTCCTATTTGTATTGAATTCTGCTTTAATTATGAAAAGTTTTGATGGTACGACTTCAATGATCAAGTGAGCACTGGCTCGGACTCAGAATAAACCCTTAGGTTTTTAGTGATTAATGGACAATCTTTGAACTTATAATAATAGAATACCTCTTAAGGTTTTTGTTAATCCTCGAGTAATGCTTAAGTTGATTTGATGCGACCCCGGGATGATGGGACTCTTGAGTCCGAGTTGATTGAGAGCAAGGTCTCAGACTCTACATGCTTCGGCCCTTAGGCTCTTTTATATTGGCCCTTATGCTCTTTTAGGTCGGCCCTTAGGCTCTTTAAGTTGGGCCAATTCGTCCTCTAAGACGGCTATAATTTTTCCCTCTTTTTGGCTAAAAGACTTAGTGAAAATTTATTTATGTCTTAGCATGTGTTTTTGTACCCGTTGGATTTTTCGAAGGTTCAATCGATCGAAACCTCATTCGTAATCTGTTTGTGTCACAATAACTGAATACCTATTGAGGCTTTTTCGAAGGCTGATGTTATCGAAGCCTTTCAATTATTCGAGGGCTGATTTTATCGAAGCCTTTTTTTATTTGCTTTTGCCGAGGGTAGCCTGATTTAACCGATTTTTTCAAAGTATTAGAAGGCCTTTAACTTATGGCAGAAGTCAGACGTCTCCGAGCCGTATTATTTCGGCCGTAGCCTTTTTTTATATAACTATAGTCTTTAATATGGTCGTAGCCTTGGGGTATGTCTCTTGGACTCGTTTCCCAATAACCTTTAGAACTTGTTCGAAAGGTTAGTCCCCGAGTATGATGGCCTTGGCCTTTATGTCGAAGGGATGCCTCTTTGAGGTCTTATGAATTCGAGTTTAGATGACTCGAATATGTTGACTGTCGATGACAGTCCCCGAATATTCGAGGTATGTTTGTGTTTTGGCCCTTGAGCCATTTCTCATAGAATTACAAGTATGTAGCTCGTATAATAGAAGACTTTTTTGAGACACAAAATGTTTTGATATAGGAAGAATGTTTCTTTGAACAATGTGTACATGTTTTGCCGCCGGGGCTCGACTATTCTATATGGACACAGTTCATCTGACCGTTTGGCCCATTACAAAGTTTTCCTATCGAGGTCCACTTTAGCGTGAAGTATTTTCCTCAAAAATATAATCTCTGAGGGTGATGCCCCACAATATTCGAGGTTGATTAAAAAGAAACCTTGGATACTATTGAGTTCTCCTCAGGTAGCACATAGTTGTTGCCTCGTTAAAAACCTCGCCGGTAAAACCCATTTGAGACAAAATTCGATCTAAGGGAAAAAAATGAAATGCGTACTTTAAAACCTAAGGTCTTCGTGTAAAAGGGTTCCTTCGATGTCCTTGATCAAACACCTGCAATGAGTCAGTTATAAATTTACATGGACAAAAGGAGAAAGTCATACCTTAGCAGTGTCACACCTCCTTTTTCCGCCCCCGCGAGGGTACAAGGGAGTTTTTTCCGATTAAAGGACAATCGAAACGGGATTTATTTATTTATTTCAGAGTCGCCACTTGGGAGATTTAGGGTGTCCCAAGTCACCAATTTTAATCCCGAATCGAGGAAAAGAATGACTCTGTATTACAGTCTGCGCACCAGAAATCCGGATAAGGAATTCTGTTAACCCGGGAGAAGGTGTTAGGCATTCCCGAGTTCCGTGGTTCTAGCACGGTCGCTCAACTGTTGTAATGGCTAAAATATCTGATTTTAATACATGTTCAAAAAAAACTATAGTGCAATTTTAACTTTTAACCGCTTTTATTGTTATTATTATATTTTAAAGAGTGTGAACATCGTTTAAAAACATGTCTTTGGATTGCGTTACATAAAATGCATCCACGATCCGGAACATATTTTTATTCAATGTTTTGGGATTTGGATTTGGGTCGCATAAATGCGTACCCGTGTTTAAGAATGTATTATTATTATATCGCGCCTAAAGCGATTAGCGCTTTATTACTTTGGGGAAGGCCGTGAAATTTGCTAAATGGCCCATCCCGAAGTTTAAGTAATCAATTGAATTTTTATCGAGGCCCCCGCAATTTGTGTGTTTTATTTAGCGAGGCTCGTCTCATTTATTTTAAATGGACAAATCTTAAAGCGACTACATTTTGCTATTTAAAATTAGTCTCTAAAATGAATAAAGAAAATCCTAATTAATTACGTTTTTTATTTATTTATTATTATTATTAACAAAACATGACATGCTAATTGCTTGATTAATACAAATATTGATGAAAAAGGAATTTTATTCTTAATTTCGAAATTATAAATAAAATAAAAGCTCAACAACTAATATCCAAAAGAATCAAATATAGCTAGATTAAAACTCAGCATTGTTAAAAAAAATTAATTGAGATTAATTATTCACAACCATTTGAAACTTGATTTAACCATAATTACTAAAGCTTATTAGAAAGTTTGTTAGACTTAAAAGTTCTTCTAGTCTTGCTTGAACTCAAGTCATGCCTTAATGCCTAATTTACGAAGTTTTAATTTAAATTCATGTCTTAGCTAAATTTAGCTAGTTATTCATGATTAATCTATTGTTGATAATCTTGAAACCTTCATAACTAGTAAATTAACCTGTTTTGCCGAACTGATTCATTAAAGACTAACTTAAGTTATTTTTTTTATTCCAGTTATTATTTAGTAATACATGGAATAGCTTAAATATAATCAACAAAAGGAAACAAAGAAAGACGAAATTAAAACTTCAGAATTTCATTCTTCATATGTATTCATGCTTCATATTTCGGATTACAATAACCAGCTTTTTAGTTGTGTACCTGATATTGGAAGCAAAAAAAATGAAGATGAGAATCAGCAACAGTAATAACAGTATAGCACAGCAGCAACAACCCAGCAACAGTACCAACCCAGGAAAAGAGTTTGCAACCAGTAGAGCAGTAATCCCAAAAACAAAAGCTTCAAGCTTTGATGAAACAACAATTAATTCTGATTTCAAACAATGAAAGAAAGCAGAATATTTTTTAGTTTTTTTTTGAAAGTTTAAATATTTTTCGGAATTTTCTCTCTTAAATGTTCAGCCCTTTTTTCTCTCTTCTTTTCAGATTCGTTTCTCTCTCGTTCTTATTATCTGTCTGTGTATTTTCTTCTCTATCTCTCTGTATATCTCTTTTTGATTTCAAGACTTCACATATATAACTCATCCCATAAACCTTTCAATTAATTAAAATCAATACTTTTTCTCTACCCAACCCATTATCTTCCCACTCATTCCCATTACATTAAATAAACATATCACACCACCCCATTTCATTTTGTCCCCCATGCCTAACATAAAATAATGCAAGATTCCCCTTTAAATTAAATCTTGTCCTCCCTTTATATTAAATAATCATATCACAACCCACCCCATTTCATTTTGTCCCCCATGCTTCAAATAAACAATTACAAAATGTACAATTTCTAAACTACCCCTTCCGACCTTACTGAAATTACCAAACTACCCCTGAACGTATTACAAATTTACCAAACTACCCATCAGCTATAACACATCAATTAATCAAACTTAACCAAAATATAGACAATATGATCAATTTCTAACAATATTCAAACAACAATATGAACACGGATGAACATCATAACAACAATATCACATGAACATGATTTTAACAATATTTCAACAACAAATCACATGAACACAAATTGAACAATAAAGAACAACTAAAATTTGATTGAACAATATTTTTTAGCAACAATCAATCCTATTTTCAGATTCAACAACAATAATCAAACAAATATATTTAGATTTCCAAATTCAATAATATTGAACTTAAAATCAACTCTAACAACATTACAACAAACAATTCCTATATTAAACTTAAACAAGATTATGAGACAAATTTAAAAAATAATCACAAGTGATAAACAAGAAATCAAACTATACAAATTTCGGATTCAAGAACAATCAAACAAAGTATGAACATGAATGAGTCTATTTTAAAACAACAAACATGACAGATTAAATGATTAAACCAACATTAATAGTTTCTGGAAAATATATAACAACATGAAACAAATTGAAGAAATAATCAATTAAATTTCAATTTGAATCTAACAAACAATCAAACTAACAAATTCTTACCTAAACCATAAAACAAACATGAAATAAACATGAAAAACCACTAATTAAATTTCCATTTGAAATCTGAAAATTAATTCAACAAAACATATGAACATGAACAAAACCAAAAATCAAATATCTACCGATTTTAGATTCGAGAAATATCAAAACGAAACACGGACAAAAATAAAACTCAAAATCTACTAACCGGATCGACACGAAATATGTACGGACTGTTTCGACAAACTTCGACCAAACAACCATGTCATTTCGGATTTTGACGAAGCATTCATGTACAAAGAATGAAGCAACAACAGAAGCAATACCTTGACCAAACAACTCGTCATGTAAAGCTCGACGAAGGATCTCGATTCGACGATAAACCTTCGAACTTTGCCAGACTTTAACCGGACTGCCTTGCGTCGTCAACAAGAGTACGATGGTGAGCAACAAACATGACTCATGGAGTCATCAATGACAGTACGCAGCAGTGAAGCGTCTGAAGCAGACGCAGCTTGACGCCGAAACAGGAGCAGTGAAGCGACGCCGCGTCCATGGCTGGAGCTCGGGAGCTCGACCACCCAATTCGGAGTCGACGAAACAAAGAAGATGAAACAGTAGCAGTAGCGCAGCAGTGAAGCGTCTGAAGCAGACGCAGCTTGACGCCGAAACAGGAGCAGTGAAGCGACGCCGCGTCCATGGCTGGAGCTCGGGAGCTCGACCACCCAATTCGAAGTCGACGAAACAAAGAAGATGAAACAGTAGCAGTAGCGCGAGCAGCAGGTGGACTGTTGGGACGTGAAGTTGAGGACTGGTTCAGTAGTAGAAACGATGATGGTGAAAGGGAGTCGACGGACTGGTCGTTGATGACGAAGACGCAGCAGTGGCGACCATGGTTGTCGAGTTCGAGCTTGAAGGTGGTTGTGTGGTTTTAATGGAGGACGGGGGGTCGTTTGGACGCGAGGGTGTTTGTGTGGACGAAGAAGAAAGTAAAGGGAAGCCATGGGAGGTGTTTTTGAGTTTGGGGAAGAAGAAGCCAAAATGGGGGGGGGGGGGGGGCGGATCCTTTCTTAGTTTTTTAGGGTTTTGGTTTTTTTATTTTATTTTTTGTTTTGTTTTGTGTTTAGACAAAAAATGAAGAATGAAAATAAAGAGGGGAAGTTGGGTTGTTGGTACTGGACTGGGTCGACCCAGTTCGAAATGGACTGGGTCGTAGGGAAGATTGGGCCATTTTTTGGGCATGTGGCTTGAAATCGAAGAAGAGGCCCAATTCCGACTTTCTTTATATTTTCGCTCTCTTTTCTTCTTTTATTTCTTCTAAAACTAATTTATAAAAATACTTAAACTATTATTAAGAATTAAATTAAGTTATAAAAGCGCAAATTAACTCCCAATAACAATTAACGCACAATTAATTAATAATTAAGCATAAAATTGTATATTTGGACATTAAATGCTAAAAATGCAAACGATGCCTATTTTTGTAATTTTTAATTTTTGTAAAACAAATTTAATTACTAACAATTTTAGAATTAAATCCTACATGCAAAATGTGACATATTTTTGTATTTTTTATTAATTTAGCAAATAAACACGCACATACAAATACAAATAATTATTCAAAATATCACAAAATTGCACACCAAAGAAAAATTATTTTATTTTTGGATTTTTTGGGAGTAATTCTCATATTGGGCAAAAATCACGTGCTTACAGCTGCCCCTCTTTGCCCGGAGACACGAAGGGTTTTCGTGCAAAGATAAAGCGAGCGATTTTTGCCCATCCGAGTACTCCGTTGAAGCATTTTTTTTTAAAAAAAGATTTGACCGAACCTTTGCTTCAAAGGTTTCCTACATATCCTGGGCTAAACAGGAATCAGGTCAATGTAGTTCGGGAAATTTTGGTAGCTGGGACTACCGTGGGACTGCATTGTTACTGTTATTGCATGCTATTACCACTGCTTACTGATCTCCTTGTTACACCATGCTTAAAAGAAAACAAGAAGCTAGGCTAGAGTACAATTTGTTTTTTTGTTGCCTTGCTTCCTTGTCTGCTTGCATTTCTTCCGGTGCTTTTCTTCTTTTGACACATGTACTTGAGTTTGTACTGTGACCTCTTGTTGCAACCTTCTGTTTCCCGGTGCCGGGGAATTTTATTGTTTCCTGCTGGGGATTCCTATTGTAACCCTCTGTTTTATTGTCCTCTGACTTGATCTTGAAATGTATGCCTCTGTTATCTGGGCGGGCTCCCAACTTCAATACTTGAAAATTAAAGACTTGAAATGTATGCCTCTGTTATCTGGGCGGGCTCCCAAGCTCAATGCTTAAAATGTAAAGACTGCAATGTATGCCTCTGTTGTCTGGGCGGGCTCCCAACTTCGACGCTTGAAATATAAAGACTGAAATGTATGCCTCTGTTATCTGGGCGGGCTCCCAACTTCAATGCTTGAAATGTAAAGACTGAATGTATGCCTCTGTTCTATTGGCGGGCTCCCAATTTCAACAACTGAAATGTAAAGACTGAAATGTATGCCTCTGTTATCTGGGCGGGCTCCCCACATCAACAACAACTTTTAAAAATAAGCGCCATTCCTCTCTTCAGGCGGGCTCCTGACTTCAACAACACAACTTTTAAAATAAACGTCTTTCCTCTCTTCAGGCGGGCTCCTGACTTCAACAACAACTTTGAAAATAAATCGCCATTCCTCTCTTCAGGCGGGCTCCTGACTTCAACCAATACATCGCCATTCCTTTCTTTAGGTTGGCAAGATTTCAACAACTTTTAAAAACGCCTTTCCTCTCTTCAGGCGGGCTCCTGACTTCAACAACAAAAGTATGTCTCTGTTCTCCAGGCGGACTCCTGATTTCAACAACAACTTAGGAGGAAATGCCTCTCCTATGGGTAAAATAAACTTAGGAGGAAATGTCTCTCCTATGGGTAAGACTAAACTTAGGAGGAAATGCATCTCCTATGGGGTGAAACTAAAAGAAACTTAGGAGGAAATGCATCTCCTATGGGTAAAACTAAACGTAGGAGGAAATGCCTCTCCTATGGGTAAAACAAACTTAGGAGGAAATGCCTCTCCTATGGGTGAAACTAAACTTAGGAGGAAATGCCTCTCCTATGGGTGAAAACAAACTTAGGAGGAAATGCCTCTCCTATGGGTGAAACTAAACTTAGGAGGAAATGCCTCTCCTATTGGTTCAACAACAACTTAGGAGGAAATGTCTCTCCTATGGGTGAAACTAAACTTAGGAGAAAATGTCTCTCCTATGGGTAAAAATTAAACTTAGGAGGAAATGCCTCTCCTATGGGTGAAACTAAACTTAGGAGGAAATGCGTCTCCTATTGGTTCAACAACAACTTAGGAGGAAATGTCTCTCCTATGGGTAAAAACAAACTTAGGAGGAAATGCATCTCCTATGGGTGAAACTAAAACAAACTTAGGAGGAAATGCATCTCCTATGGGTAAAAACAAACTTAGGAGGAAATGCATCTCCTATGGGTGAAACTAGACTTAGGAGGAAATGCCTCTCCTATGCGTGAACCATTTCCTTCTTCCTGAATTATTTACTTACCTGTGTTGTCTTCCCTCGAAACTGCTGGGGATTATTTTGCTGGGGATGACTTTTCCTTTTCTTCCTTACCCACTCTGGGTTGCCCGAAACTCTGTCGAGGATGCTTCTACATCTCGATGATCCACTGGGGATAACACTGCTGTGGATAACTCTGCTGAGTAAATATGTTATCTTACTCCTTCCAAAATTACTTCCTTTTGAATAGGATGTTTCATTCCTCTGCAAACTACTTCCCCCTTTTTCTTTCTTTTTTCGTTTTTTTTTGAAATGAAAAGACTGAATGTATTCCTCTGTTATATGGGCAGGCTCCCAACTTCAACCAACAAATCACCATTCTATTTTTCAGGGGGGCTCCTGATTACTTAAAATTTGAATTGTATTCCCTTATTCTCCAGGTGGGCTCCTGATTGCTGATACTTCCATTGTATTCCCTTATTCTCCAGGTGGGCTCCTGATTGCTGATACTTCAACTGTTCTTCTTTGTTCTCCAGGTGGACGCCTGATTGCTGGGGATAATACTACTAGGGAAGTCTCCCTTCTTCCCCTCCTTCAAATTCAATTTTTTTTCTTTTTTTTTTCCTTTTTTTAACACTGCTGGGGATAAAAGTGTTATCTTCTCGGGATAACGTTGTTGAGGATAACGCTACTGGGGAATTTTATCCCTTCAAGTCGATGCTTCATTCTTCTGGAAGCTGCTGGGGATGATAATGGCTTTTTGCTTTTCTGAGCACAAGTGTCATCCCTTTATTCTGTCTGCTGGGGAATACTTCCTCCATTTAAACTTATTATGTTGGGGCAACACTGGTTCAAATACCACTTCCCTTGAGACTGATGCTATCTTTATTCTTCCTCGAATGGGTACTTGACTTCCAGAAAATTTTCCAAATGAAAGGAAAATTTTCTGCCCCAGTTTGACATTCTCCCTTATGGCATGCATTTCTGTCATCAATGCCATTTCCTTTACCTGTTTCAAATCAAACAAAATTTGTTAGTTTAAAACGTGGTGGTTGGTTGTGATACTCCTACTGGGATGGCTTTTCCTTTTCTCCTTCCTTGCTCTGCGCTCTACAACTTGTTGGGGATGATATTATTTGCTGGGGATAATCCCTTTCTGCTGGGGATATCCCTCTTTTTTTGTGGCATAGCTCGGAAACTGGCATTTCCCCGACCTTTTAGTCTAGTATGAATTTCCCCAAATCATGCTCACTGCTCTCCTTGCTTTGTTCAACGGGCCTTGGCCTTGAGGTTTATAACCTTTGATTTTGGCAAGGGTATCCCTCTTGACACTTGTCAATCCTTTTGTCAATTCCCTTTTGCTGGGGATATCTTTTTTGACACTGGCCTCGCGTTTGTTCCTCGCTGACTATACCACTTGGATGTACTAGTCAGATCTTATCTTGCATAATTGGAAAGCTGATGGCATATTTTGAAGTCAATTCACACTTGTTTTGACCAGACAGACTCTATTGGGGAGTTTTTCTATGAAAGGAAAAAGATAAAAAGGGAACAGAATAAAAAACAAATGAAAAAGATGACTCTGTAACAAAAGAAACTATAAATAAAAACCTATCAAACGCAGACACCGACTCTAATGGTCATGGCATGCATTTGTGGCCTATCTTCCGTCGTCAATCGTCTTTCAAGACCTTCAATTGGCAATTCCCCATCTGATTCTCAATCTTATTCGACTTGTAGTGCCCGAAGGGTTTTCACTATCAAGTCTCTCTCATTTTGGTTTTTCTCTCAGCTTTCATCGCCTTATGGTGTCCGTAAAGATTTTCACTGATAAGACTCTCTCATTTGTATCACTTTCCAGCTGGGGATTTGGAGTGTTGCCGGTATGACTCTCTCTGCTGGAGATTAGAGTCCTTTCTGCTGTGGAACAGAATGTTATGTTCGCCGGTAAGACTCTCATTTGTCTGACTTGGCATCTTTTGCAGACTGATCAGAAGGTCTTTCTTTGGACCGTAATGTGGGTTTTTTGGATAGGCTTAGAAATAAAGGGTATTAAAGGCTCAAAAATAAATCAATTTGGGGTTCAAAATTACAACCTTCGAAATCATATTTGTTTACAACAAGCGCAACCCTTGACCCAGTTTCTTGCTTGGGGATTATTTACTTATTTTTTATTATTTTTATTACACCATGTACACTATGACCATTGTGGCCATTAAGCACCCTATGACCGAGCCGTGAAGCGCCTACGTATCCTCTTTGAGGAATCAGGTCAAACGTAGTTCCCAATTCCTCTTTTTTCATTTGACTTTCTTTTGTTTTTTTTTGTTATCATTTTTCTTTTCTTTTCTTTTTCGTTTTGTTGTTTTCTTTTCTTCTTTTTTTTTCTTTCTTTTTTATTCTTTTTTTTTATGTTTTCATGCCATGCTCGCGTTTTCTAGTCGTTTTTACTGATTCCGAACGAGGGGTATGAAAGAAAAATAAGTAAGGCTCAAAAGGGATAACGAAGGATAAAGTGTTTAGGTAGCAGAACAAAATACCTTCGTCATTCCAGTCTTCAAAACATGCCAAATGCAAATAACACAACAAACAATAGATTTATAGTCTCTTCCGACGGTGCTGGGCTTGACAATTATGTTAAACATTTGCTTTTCCCTTTGTTATTTCTAAAACATCGTTGGGCGACACTCTCATTATCATGAATGACCCTCACGCCAATTTGGCGAATCTTGATTTTAACGGTTTTCTTTGTGTTTAACTTGCCCCAGTTCCACATGACTCGGGCTTCAAATAATCCCAAACCGTTCTTATTTCCTTTACATGGTCGGATCGCCTTTCCAGGGTTTTACGATTAACTTTTAAGGTTTGTCCCAAACTGTGTGCGCATGTCATGTCACTAGAATCGGCACTGAACAAAAATGATAAAAGGCCTAAATAAAGAGATGACTAGAAATAAAGAAAGACCGGGTGTATTAGACTACTGGTGAAATGGTTTAAATAACAAAACAAACAAAACAATCCAGAACAAAATCCTAAAACAAACTGGACAAGACAATATCCGACTTATAACTCTAATAATCCGAACAACATAAATGTCAACAAAATAAGCCACCACAAGCTTCTCTCTTGTTAACCAAGGAACAGAGTGTCCTTCCACTTTATCAAGACTGGCATCTTAGCCACTGAGCTTTGCATCGATACTGCCAAGACCATTACCAGCTTCAATATCATCAACATTCGTCGGCAAGTTCTCGAGGGGGCTCGAGTGCACCATGTCACTGTTATTAATCACAACCCGCCCTTCTTGGATCATTTTCTCTACTTCCCTTCTCCAACTATGACAGCTCTCAATGTTGTGCCCTATGACATTGGAGTGGTAGGCGCATCGCGCTGCCGGATCAAAGCTCCTTGCAAGTGGATTTGGAGTACATGCGGGGAGTGGCTCAATCGAGCCAGCATGCTTTAGCCTTTCAAATAGACTTGCATAAGATACTCCGATAGGGGTGAGAGCCTTTCCTCGTTTCAGCAACCTTTCGTTCCTAAATGCTTGATTGGGCCGGAAACCTGATCCAGGGGGCTTCCGGTAGGCTTGTGAGGGTGGATAGGCCTTCTGTGGAGCTGAGTATTTGGAAAGTGAATCCCGTCTTTGGGAATCTCGTGGAGAGAAGTAGCATTGGGGAGGGGAGTAGCGTGGACGAGTGATGGAGCTACTCGGGTAGCTAGGAAAGCTGTCATAAGTGGGTTGGGATGGAGAGTATGGGGGATGGGTAATGCCAGAGTTTGAAAAGCTTGGCGGTGGTGGGGGTGGTGCTTTCCCAGTTATCCATGCCTGATACATGTCTGCCACATGTTGTCTCAGCATTTTCACTTCTTCTACCAACTCGTTGTTCTGTTCGACCAATTGTTGTCGGTCATCAGTACCGACCCACCCTGTTCTGAGGTTCTGTGTCATTTGCTTTGTAGGGAGGAGTTACCACAACCAATCACTTTCTATATATGAACACAGCAAATGGAAGCCATCAAGTTAGTTTCAGGGCATTTGATAGATAATCATATATTAGAGATGCAATGCACCTAAGCAGTTAAACCGTTCTATCAGAGATGCGATGCACTTGCGCTTTCCTTTATTTTTCTTTCTTCCCTTTTTTTTTTCTTTTTCAGTGGTGGTCGAATCTTATGGAGATTGCCTACGTATCATGACCCCGCATGAATCAGACCTTGCGTAGTTCGGACCAAATGAAAGGTAACAACAATGAGACACATTTTTTTTATCAATTTTCATAATATAATAAACTGGGTTTCAAAGGTTGAAAGATGACCAACAAACTCAAAAATCAAACAACCCATATATTCTAGCCAAAAGATTTATAACCTCAAAACAAAAAGGCCAGCTTCCTTTCCCTGTTTGATAAATGCAACCAAACGACTATTTTTGCAAATGTGGCCCCTTCCAAATCTCACATGAATTTGAGGCCGGGGAGGATTATTTTATGACACTTTACACACTTGTCCATTCTTTTACGAAAATAACCTTTCGACAACTGACAGATACTCTAAGGTTATTTCGGCAAGAACGGTTCAAGACGCGGCCGAAGTTGGCTCGGCTTATTTTGACTAAAAAAATCCAAACGGTATTCACCTGACCGCTAACTCTTTTTTTTTCTTTTCAAATTATACTAAAAACCTGATGTTGCAAACACGGCCCTTCAGCGCCTCGGGGACGAAGATTTATAGGGCTGTGTGGGTCAACTAGACCAAAATCCTAAACAGGACCCAAAAAGGTGGCTGTTTATGCAAAGTCAGCCTTCCGGCGTCCCTCTCGGGAACATTCGGCTATTTTTGACAAAACAGCATCACCCGACTTATTTATGACTCTTTTTATCATTTTTCGAATTAGAAAAGTCAATATTGCAAACACGGCCTTTCAACGCCTCGGGGACGAAGATTTTTAAGGCTGTGTGGGTCAACTGGTCAAAATCTTAAAAATGACCCAAAGGTGGCTGTTTATGCAAAGTCAGCCTCCCGGCGTCCCTTTCGGGAACATTCGGCTATGTCTTCATAAAACAGCGTCACCCGACTTCTCTATGAAAAAATTAAAATTTTGACATGTTTTTTTTTTGGCTATTTTTAGCAAAAGGGGAGGTTGGACACCACTAGACTTATTTATGACAAAATAAAAAATTTTGACACATTTTTTATTTATTTTTTGGTTTTTGACTATTTTAGCAAAAAAGGGGGTTGGACCCGATGAGGGTTGCCTACGTATCTCACATCTGGTGAGAATCAAACCCGCGTAGTTCGGGCAAATTAACCGAACTATTTTAAAATATGACTCTTTTCCATTTTTATTTTTTCCTGGCAAGACAATCTATTTTCCTTTTCTATTTTTGAAAAAGACAAAATAACAATTTTTTTTTCCATTTTCAACAAACAATAAAACAATCTATTTTTCCAAAAAATAAAAGACTCTTTTTTTATATTTTTTAGTAAAACAAAATAAAATATTTTCCTCTTTTTTTTCAAAATTTCGGCAGAGTTTCGCCAGTAATTGGTCATTGATTTTTTCTAAAATAATCAATTAACTCCCTAACTGATATATTCTTTTTCCCTTTTTTTTCTTTTTTTTTCTTTTTTTTTTCCTTCAATTTTCCAACATTCCCGAGATTCAGAAACCGGTCAACATGCAAGTTCGAAACAAATATATGTACAGAGCAAGTAGGATGCATCAGAATGGTCTTTTCATTTCAGGTTGCTAGTCCTAGACGGACCCAACCCCTGTGTTGAGTCCCCTAAGTCAAATGTAACGTGATGCAAATAATCGTTCCTACTAGGGATCCGGAATGAGGTTTCGTTATACTAGGTTTATAACCTGGGTATATGTTCTAGACTGTGTACCCGAGCGGACAACTCGAGTCGAGGAGGGGCAACTTACCGGGAACCAAAAGGCCATCCGGCTTCGTAACTTATCCGTCCTCTTTCTTATTTCAGGTATTGACACTAACAGAATAGGGAGCCTTGACCAGCGAGCTTCTCCCCGGAGGTAAGAAGAGAAGGGTTTCGGCACAGTTTATATACAGTTCAGATAATATCAAAGCGGTAAAAGACAACATTTAGTATGTTATGTCAGAACATGCAATATATATCAAATAATAAAGCCAAATATAACAATTATTCTAAGCTCGAATTCTTGAACCCTGAACCAGTGGTTCTGGGTTTTATCCCCAGCAGAGTCGCCAGAGCTGTCACACCTCCTTTTTCCGCCCCCGCGAGGGTACAAGGGAGTTTTTTCCGATTAAAGGACAATCGAAACGGGATTTATTTATTTATTTCAGAGTTGCCACTTGGGAGATTTAGGGTGTCCCAAGTCACCAATTTTAATCCCGAATCGAGGAAAAGAATGACTCTGTATTACAGTCTGCGCACCAGAAATCCGGATAAGGAATTCTGTTAACCCGGGAGAAGGTGTTAGGCATTCCCGAGTTCCGTGGTTCTAGCACGGTCGCTCAACTGTTGTAATGGCTAAAATATCTGATTTTAATACATGTTCAAAAAAAAACTATAGTGCAATTTTAACTTTTAACCGCTTTTATTGTTATTATTATATTTTAAAGAGTGTGAACATCGTTTAAAAACATGTCTTTGGATTGCGTTACATAAAATGCATCCACGATCCGGAACATATTTTTATTCAATGTTTTGGGATTTGGATTTGGGTCGCATAAATGCGTACCCGTGTTTAAGAATGTATTATTATTATATCGCGCCTAAAGCGATTAGCGCTTTATTACTTTGGGGAAGGCCGTGAAATTTGTTAAATGGCCCATCTCGAAGTTTAAGTAATCAATTGAATTTTTATCGAGGCCTCCGCAATTTGTGTGTTTTATTTAGCGAGGCTCGTCTCATTTATTTTAAATGGACAAATCTTAAAGCGACTACATTTTGCTATTTAAAATTAGTCTCTAAAATGAATAAAGAAAATCCTAATTAATTACGTTTTTTATTTATTTATTATTATTATTAACAAAACATGACATGCTAATTGCTTGATTAATACAAATATTGATGAAAAAGGAATTTTATTCTTAATTTCGAAATTATAAATAAAATAAAAGCTCAACAACTAATATCCAAAAGAATCAAATATAGCTAGATTAAAACTCAGCATTGTTAAAAAAAATTAATTGAGATTAATTATTCACAACCATTTGAAACTTGATTTAACCATAATTACTAAAGCTTATTAGAAAGTTTGTTAGACTTAAAAGTTCTTCTAGTCTTGCTTGAACTCAAGTCATGCCTTAATGCCTAATTTACGAAGTTTTAATTTAAATTCATGTCTTAGCTAAATTTAGCTAGTTATTCATGATTAATCTACTGTTGATAATCTTGAAACCTTCATAACTAGTAAATTAACCTGTTTTGCCGAACTGATTCATTAAAGACTAACTTAAGTTATTTTTTTTATTCCAGTTATTATTTAGTAATACATGGAATAGCTTAAATATAATCAACAAAAGGAAACAAAGAAAAACGAAATTAAAACTTCAGAATTTCATTCTTCATATGTATTCATGCTTCATATTTCGGATTACAATAACCAGCTTTTCAGTTGTGTACCTGATATTGGAAGCAAAAAAAAATGAAGATGAGAATCAGCAACAGTAATAACAGTATAGCACAGCAGCAACAACCCAGCAACAGTACCAACCCAGGAAAAGAGTTTGCAAACCAGTAGAGCAGTAATCTCAAAAACAAAAGCTTCAAGCTTTGATGAAACAACAATTAATTCTGATTTCAAACAATGAAAGAAAGCAGAATATTTTTTAGTTTTTTTTTGAAAGTTTAAATATTTTTCGGAATTTTCTCTCTTAAATGTTCAGCCCTTTTTTTCTCTCTTCTTTTCAGATTCGTTTCTCTCTCGTTCTTATTATCTGTCTGTGTATTTTCTTCTCTATCTCTCTGTATATCTCTTTTTGATTTCAAGACTTCACATATATAACCCATCCCATAAACCTTTCAATTAATTAAAATCAATACTTTTTCTCTACCCAACCCATTATCTTCTCACTCATTCCCATTACATTAAATAAATATATCACACCACCCCATTTCATTTTGTCCCCCATGCCTAACATAAAATAATGCAAGATTCCCCTTTAAATTAAATCTTGTCCCCCCTTTATATTAAATAATCATATCACAACCCACCCCATTTCATTTTGTCCCCCATGCTTCAAATAAACAATTACAAAATGTACAATTCCTAAACTACCCCTTCCGACCTTACTGAAATTACCAAACTACTCCTGAACGTATTACAAATTTACCAAACTACCCATCAGCTATAACACATCAATTAATCAAACTTAACCAAAATATAGACAATATGATCAATTTCTAACAATATTCAAACAACAATATGAACACGGATGAACATCATAACAACAATATCACATGAACATGATTTTAACAATATTTCAACAACAAATCACATGAACACAAATTGAACAATAAAGAACAACTAAAATTTGATTGAACAATATTTTTTAGCAACAATCAATCCTATTTTCAGATTCAACAACAACAATCAAACAAGTATATTTAGATTTCCAAATTCAATAATATTGAACTTAAAATCAACTCTAACAACATTACAACAAACAATTCCTATATTAAACTTAAACAAGATTATGAGACAAATTTAAAAAATAATCATAAGTGATAAACAAGAAATCAAACTATACAAATTTCGGATTCAAGAACAATCAAACAAAGTATGAACATGAATGAGTCTATTTTAAAACATCAAACATGACAGATTAAATGATTAAACCAACATTAATAATTTCTGGAAAATATATAACAACATGAAACAAATTGAAGAAATAATCAATTAAATTTCAATTTGAATCTAACAAACAATCAAGCTAACAAATTCTTACCTAAACCATAAAACAAACATGAAATAAACATGAAAAACCACTAATTAAATTTCCATTTGAAATCTGAAAATTAATTCAACAAAACATATGAACATAAACAAAACCAAAAATCAAATATCTACCGATTTTAGATTCGAGAAATATCAAAACGAAACACGGACAAAAATAAAACTCAAAATCTACTAACCGGATCGACACGAAATATGTACGGACTGTTTCGACAAACTTCGACCAAACAACCATGTCATTTCGGATTTTGACGAAGCATTCATGTACAAAGAATGAAGCAACAACAGAAGCAATACCTTGACCAAACAACTCGTCATGTAAAGCTCGACGAAGGATCTCGATTCGACGATAAACCTTCGAACTTTGCCAGACTTTAACCGGACTGCCTTGCGTCGTCAACAAGAGTACGATGGTGAGCAACAAACATGACTCATGGAGTCGTCAATGACAGTACGCAGCAGTGAAGCGTCTGAAGCAGACGCAGCTTGACGCCGAAACAGGAGCAGTGAAGCGACGCCGCGTCCATGGCTGGAGCTCGGGAGCTCGACCACCCAATTCGGAGTCGACGAAACAAAGAAGATGAAACAGTAGCAGTAGCGCGAGCAGCAGGTCTGAAGCAGACGCAGCTTGACGCCGAAACAGGAGCAGTGAAGCGACGCCGCGTCCATGGCTGGAGCTCGGGAGTTCGACCACCCAATTCGAAGTCGACGAAACAAAGAAGATGAAACAGTAGCAGTAGCGCGAGCAGCAAGTGGACTGTTGGGACGTGAAGTTGAGGACTGGTTCAGCAGTAGAAACGATGATGGTGAAAGGGAGTCGACGGACTGGTCGTTGATGACGAAGACGCAGCAGTGGCGACCATGGTTGTCGAGTTCGAGCTTGAAGGTGGTTGTGTGGTTTTAATGGAGGACGGGGGGGTCGTTTGGACGCGAGGGTGTTTGTGTGGACGAAGAAGAAAGTAAAGGGAAGCCATGGGAGGTGTTTTTGAGTTTGGGGAAGAAGAAGCCAAAATGGGGGGGGGGATCCTTTCTTAGTTTTTTAGGGTTTTGGTTTTTTTATTTTATTTTTTGTTTTGTTTTGTGTTTGGACAAAAAATGAAGAATGAAAATGAAGAGGGGAAGTTGGGTTGTTGGTACTGGACTAGGTCGACCCAGTTCGAAATGGACTGGGTCGTAGGGAAGATTGGGCCATTTTTTGGGCATGTGGCTTGAAATCGAAGAAGAGGCCCAATTCCGACTTTCTTTATATTTTCGCTCTCTTTTCTTCTTTTATTTCTTCTAAAACTAATTTATAAAAATACTTAAACTATTATTAAGAATTAAATTAAGTTATAAAAGCGCAAATTAACTCCCAATAACAATTAACGCATAATTAATTAATAATTAAGCATAAAATTGTATATTTGGACATTAAATGCTAAAAATGCAAACGATGCCTATTTTTGTAATTTTTAATTTTTGTAAAACAAATTTAATTACTAACAATTTTAGAATTAAATCCTACATGCAAAATGTGACATATTTTTGTATTTTTTATTAATTTAGCAAATAAACACGCACATACAAATACAAATAATTATTCAAAATATCACAAAATTGCACACCAAAGAAAAATTATTTTATTTTTGGATTTTTTGGGAGTAATTCTCATATTGGGCAAAAATCACGTGCTTACAGCTGCCCCTCTTGTTTAAATAGTGATACATTCCCATTGTTCGGCAGTTGTTCGCCTCCCATCGTGCCAAGTTTGTAAGATCCTTTACCGACAACTCCGATGACTCGGTATGGTTCTTTCCAATTCGGGCCTAGTTTCCCTTCATTCGGGCCTCGAGTATTAAGTGTGACCTTCCATAGAACTAAGTCCCCGATTTTCTGAAGTGTCGAAGGTTAGTCCTTCTATTATAATATTTCTCGATTCTTTGTTTCTGCGCCGCCATCCTAACGAGTGCTGCTTCTTGTTTTTCATCTAATAACTCGAGGCTGGTATTCATAGACTTGTGATTTGACTCCTCCGATGCATGTCAAAACATAGCGCTGGTTTCTCCCACCTCGACTGGGATTAAGGCTTCGGAGCCATATACTGAAGATAAAGGAGTAGCCCCCGTGCTGGACTTCGATGTCATTCGATATGCCCAAAGGACCTCGGGTAGGACTTCTCTCCATCTTCCTTTTGCATCATCCAACATTTTCTTTAGGTTTTGAATGATAGTTTTGTTTGTTAACTCGGCATGTCCGTTCCCGGTTGGGTGGTACGGTGTTGATAAGACCCTCTTTATTTTGTGCACTTCAAGGAACTCCGTTACCTTGTTGCCGACGAATTTCTTTCCATTGTCACATACAATCTCGGGAGGTATCCCAAACCGACATATGATGTGGTCCTAGATGAAGTCAATGACTTCCTTTTCTCTGACCTTCTCGAAGGCCTGTGCTTCCACCCATTTAGAAAAATAATCAGTCATAAACAAAATGAATTTAAATGGGGCCGTTGGTAAAGGGACAACTATGTCCATTCCCCATTTCATGAAAGCCAGGGGGACAACACTGAGTGTAGTTGCTCGCCGGGTGCAAGAAATCGAAAATATCACCATTTCATGCTTCACCTTGGACTGGGGCCTTTTTTTAATTCACCGGTTTGAACTTGGGGTCGATGCTTAGCCGGTATGTTGTTATTTCCGGTGAGATCCCTATCATATCTAAATGGGACCAAGCAAAACAATCCATATTATTGATAAGAAATTTAATGAGTTTTTTCCTGAGTTCGGGGGTTAACCCTGTTCCCAGGTATACCTTTTTCACGGGTATGTACTCGATCAGTATGGCCTGTTCCAGTTCCTCAACCGTTGACTTGGTTGCATCTAATTCTTCGGGAATAACAAAGGTTCGAGGAGTAAGGAAATCCTACTCTTCTTCTTCTTCTTTTTCGATTACCTGTTCTTCTAATTCGGTCGAGGCTGGGGTCGGTGATTGCTATTTGGTCGTTTGCTTATCTTTGGTGCTCGATTTTTCTGAGGTCAAAAGCACTGGTGCCAGAGTCACCTCCTCGACTGCAAACATCTCCCTTGCAATATGTTGTTCTCCATAAACCGTTTTCACTCCATCCACTGTTGGGAATTTCATCATTTGATGAAGGGTCGAAGGTACGACCCTCATGTTGTGAATCCATGGCCTCCGAGTAGTGCATTGTATCTCATGTCACCTTCGATGACATGGAATTTTGTATCTTGAATGTTTCCGTCCACGTTCGCTGGTAGGATTATCTCCCCCTTAGTTGTTTCGCTTGCCATGTTGAAACCATTTAAGACTCGGGATGCTGGTGCAATTTGGTCTTGTAGGCTGAGTTGTTCTACGACCCTCGATCTGAATATGTTTGCTGAGCTACCTAGATATGTTTGCTGAGCTACCTGGATCCACTAGAACACGTTTAAATTGAAATTTATTTAACAAAATAGAAATTACCAGGGCGTTATTATGCGGATGAGATATGCCTTCTGTTTCCTCGTTATTGAATGATAGGATGCCTTCGGACACGTAGCTCCGAGTCCGTTTTTCTCTAGTGATCGACAGCTTGGTGAGTTTGAATACAGGCCCTTGCAGGACATCGACGCCGCAAACGATCATATAGATTACATGTTGCGGCTCTTCCTGCATATTTTTTCTGTTTGCATCTCTTTCCCTGAAGTGGTTCTTAGCTCGATCACTGAGAAACTCCTAAAGATGTCCCTCGTTGAACAGTCGAGCTACCTCCTCCCTCAGCTGCCTGCAGTCTTCGGTCTTATGGCCATGTGTGCCATGATACTTACACATCAAGTTTGGATTCCTTTGAGAAGGATCAATTTGTATAGTCCTGGGCCACTTGGTATCTTTGATTCTTCCAATAGCTGATACGATCCCCGATGCGTCTACACTGAAATTATACTCCGACAATCGAGGTGCTTCCACGGGGTCGGTATGTTTATCAAATCCATTCTTACTCATGAGACCCCAAGAGCTTTGACCTTGGTCATTTCTTCGATCATTCCGAGGAGCGTTACGCCCCGAACTGCTATTTCTTCGATCGACATATGGCTGATATCGTTCCTTGTTTGATCTTGATTCCCTATTTGTATCCCTCAGGGGCTTAGCTGCCAATCTATTAGGATGAACTGAACCCGATGGGGCTCCCAACTGGTCGTCCTCGACCCTGATCTTCAATTGGTAATGATTATGTATGTCTGACCACGTCACAGATGGATACTCGATCAGATTCTTCTTCAATTGTCGAGATGCGATCGAACTCCGCTCGTTCAAACCCTGCATAAAAGCCTATACTGCCCAATCATCC
The DNA here is from genome assembly GCF_000715075.1 of Nicotiana tabacum. Taxonomy (NCBI): domain Eukaryota; kingdom Viridiplantae; phylum Streptophyta; class Magnoliopsida; order Solanales; family Solanaceae; genus Nicotiana; species Nicotiana tabacum. The sequence goes on from NC_134100.1 coordinate 26,271,669, forward strand.
GAGACCAGTGGTAGTTCTGTTCGCTCCATCTGAAACCGGGATACGAACTCCCTTAGCATCTCATTGTTCATCTGCCTTATCTTAAAAATGTCTGATTTCCTTGTCGCCACCTTTATGGCCCCGGCGTGTGCTTTTACGAAGGCATATGCTAAAATAGCAAATGAATCGATAGATTTTGGGGGCAAGTTGTGATACCAAATCATGGCTCCCTTAGACAAGCTTTCCCCAAACTTTTTCAACAACACTGATTTGATCTCATCATCATTCAAGTCGTTTCCTTTAATCCCGCATGTATACGAGGTAATATGTTCGTTAGGATCGCTTCTTTCATTGTATTTTGGTATATCAGGCATACAGAACTTCCTGGGGATGGGCATCAAAGCCGCACTCGAAGGGAACGACTTTTGTATGAACTTTTTGACATCCAAACCTTTTAAGACCGGGGGTGCCCCCGGTATTTGATCAATACGGGAGTTATAAGTCTCCACCATTTTGTCATTATCCTCAATCTTTTTTACTCCGGATTCAATCCTCTTGGTGAGTTCCTCAAGCATCCTCATAATTGTGGGGTTAGTCCTCGAGTCGTTACCGTTCGATCTCTCTAGCACCGGCTCAGTATGTCAAGTGTTTTCTGGTTCAACTATACTTGGAGTTTTGTTTTGACTTTAAAGTTGAGCGATGGCAATCTATTGACCTTGCAACATCTCAAATATTACTTGGAGGCTGATTCCCCCATCTCCTACACCCTGTGTTCTTTGGCCACCAAATCTGACTTCCCTGCGTACACTTGCTCTGGGGTCTGCGCCTAGATCCGCATTCAGAGCAATGTGTGAACTAACATCCACTGGTTCTGCATTTGACACTTCTCCAGGGTTTATCGGTGGTACATCGACCCCTAGAGCAACTATGCTGTCATTTTCTCCATGGAACCCAAAACCGTAATCACCATGTACGGGTACATTCTGTGAGTTTGACATGTTTTATCCTAAAATCAAAGAATCTTTGACAAGAACAAGTGTGAAAATAACGTGCTTTACTAGAATCAATATTGAACAAACACTATTATCTTTAGCCCCACGGTGGGCACCAAACTATTTACCTCAAAAATACGAGTAACAATTAAACTTGATTTGTAGTTTTAAAGATATGTGATTTAATTCAATACTAATTAATAACCAAGAAGTATAACGTATAAACAAAGGAAATAAGTAAAACCAATCCAGAATGTAGACCAGTCCCAACCTCGAGCCAAAGTGACCTCGAGGTGAATCAAGAATAGTAAAGCAAGAATAGTAAAGCTAAAGGACAATTCTGATGAACAATGAGCGAAAAAGTAAGAGAGTATATTCTTTGCTAATGATTGATGATGTTTACAAATGATTGAGGTCCCCTTTATATAATAGGGAAACCCTAAATAAGGTACATTTCTATTTACAGTAAGGAATTTTATTGGGACAACTGTCTAACCACCTACTACGGATTTGTACTAGGTTGTACGAATAAATTTCGAAATTTACGCCACAATCTTGGGGACGTGGCGGGAATCTTGTCATTCTGTAACAAACCCGTAACGGTTATATCTCGGGGATGGTCATACTTGGCTTCGGTACTCGTCGTGCACTCTGATCTTTGACCCTTACGTTCTGCCCTCGAACTCGAACCCGGTCCATACTGAGCTTACCTCTTGATTCGAGCCCTATGTTCCTCGATGCGAGCTCTCGAGCCCACAAAATCGGGGGCACATGGTTTTATCATATACAGAAATGTCACAGAGTATTTCCTTTTTGTGAGATAATTAATTTGAATACTTTTGACCCAATTGCTTAAATTAAAAATAATCATTAAATATATAACATATGTATAATTCATCTATAATATGTATGTAATTGTATTTATTCAATACATAATTTATGTATAACGGTTAAAAAAAGTAAGTAGGAATCTGATCGGCTAATTGCCTAAAAGTTCCCTTTTTAAGGATTTGAAGTGAAATGTTATTTTCTTCTCTTTTCTTTTTCTTTTTGTTTGGGTGGGGGATAAGATTGCCTATTTTATAATTAAAGTAATCAGAGAGATGAGGGCAAGTTAACATTTTCTTCTTTTTAGAGCTTACTTTTTTCTCAGTTTAATCCACCGACGAGCTCACCATCTAATCTGGTTCATATTTTATTGGACAAGTACACATCCTTGAAGCATATGTTTTTTGTTCTTTTTTCTTTAATAACGTTTCTTTACTTTTATTTATTTATTTATTTATTTATTTATTTATTATTTCTTTTATTTTATTGGATCAATTGATCTAGGACTTACAAAAACGGCAGTGTAGTGCGTTTTCACTGCCCACCGCACTCTATAGATTTTTGTGAAGATGATTGTGCTGTACACAGTTATTTAAAGGAGTCCAATCTAAAAATGATTTTAGCATTTTTAAGTTGATGAACAATAAATATTTTAATGTCAAAGTGTCCCAATGCCACTACCAATCCCCTACTCTTACCTCCTACTGACAATATTATAAACACATGATCGAGTCTGATACGAATCTTAATTCCAAAATTATAATCAGATGTGTTTGAGTTATAACCGTACATAAATAAGATGGCTATAGTATAAAGTAAAATTATATCTTTCGAAGTAAATTTCGATGGGGGAGAGTACTCTTTGTAGTTTATACCGTATTTTTTGAATTAGTTTACTCTAATGTATGAGAGTCCGCCTTTAATCTTTGTTTATCTAATGTAATACATATTTTTCAAATTTCTTATAGCTATATGCAAACATGCAGGGCAAAAAAAATTATTGATCACTATCAACTCTAACGAAAGATAGGAATTTGCCGAATGATCTCCACTAATTGAAGCAATAAGAGTATAAATTTGAAAATATATATTAATAGTTAACTATAAACGCAGTAATTAAGATTAGCTTTGAGTTTTATGTCAAATTTAGAACTCAAAAACTTTTTATTTTGACTCCACCCCTCTATGTCATATGATTGATGATAATTAATAATACCATATGTCCTTCTAATCATTTCCTAAAATTTATAAAAATCTTCCTGTCAGCATTATTACTTTCACATGGATTTTGTTCTTTTTTTTTCTCTTATCTAATACGCCAAATTATGATTGTCTTGCTACCATCATTACTGGGCTCTAGTGCTCCTTTTTGCAAATGAATGAATGTCATACCTATTCTTTTCCCTTTTTTTTCTCCTTCTTTTTATGAATAAATTAAGATAAGCTTCTCAGATAACTTCCTTACAAGTTACAATAAATGTAAAATATTCTATTCATTATAATGTTCCAAAATGTTGACCAGTTTTAGTTATTTTTATTTTTCGGAAAATCGCAACAGTCGGTGCTCTACTGTTCAATTAACCCTACGTATTTGAGAGGGGGAAAAAAGTGACCTTATTTTGCCAACATAGGTTACAAATTTACAATATACATCTCATCATTGAACCATTATTAATTCCAATTTCAGTAACGTGCGTTCACCAATTAGACTTGAATGACACTGATGTCTCTTTCCCAGTCAAATCCCTCAACCACGAGTGACGAAGGTTAATCACTTAATCCTCCTATAACTTTTGCTTATTCTATAGCGATGGTAGTGTTGTTGGTGGCTTGACCTTTATTTGGTCTTGGAAATTTGCAGAGGCAGAACAAGGATTTGAAATTTATAGGTTCCTACAACGACCTCGAGTTATACATACAATAATAACTGGGTTACGTATATATATATACACACACACACACATATATATATATATATATATATATATATATATATATATATATATATATATATGAATATTTTTGAATCTTTTAATACAAAAATATGGTCTGAACAAAAGCTACTAGGATCACGAAAACTTGTACTAATATGTATGACATTGCCATGCCTATGGTGTACTGTTCTTTGCATTTTTCACAACGTATGAGCAACTTTGAAGGTCCCTATATTCCATCTGTTCGTGGCCAACTCTAATTACTGCAATTAGGAAAATGACAGATGCTATAGGCAATGAATCTGAAATTATGCCACATAATTGTAATAATGGTATGAACAAGTTTGATGGAATGCTTCATCTGATTTCTGAAATAGAACTTTCCAAATTTGCAGCTGATGTGGAAAGTATATTTGGGAAAGGACTTCAATAAGGAGTTATTTTTACGTTGAACTGTTTAGGTCTTCTGGAGGTGAAATTAAGGTATTCTCACCTGAACTTGCAAATGGTTTCTTACCTTAATATATTATTTAACCGTAGAAATTTAATAGTTCAATATAAATATTCTATGCGAATAAGTTTTTACCCCTTTATTGATTAGTGGTCTTCAAGGAGGAAGGCGAAATAAGTTTATTACTTGGCCACCTTTTCATTTATATCCTTTTTATTTATTTGTATTTTTCCTCCTTGGAAGTTTAAGAAAAACAATTTAATTTTTTATTGTTATGTAAGGAAAAGAGGAATTTAGGGTACAAATTGTTACAAATAATAAAATAGCGTACAAATTGCAAAAGAGAGCATATATTAGGGGTGCAAAATGCAAAGTTTATTATTGTTGGAGGAATGACAAAAAAAAGTTGCGTATTGTCAAAAAGAAATTAATCTTTCATTCTATCAAAACGCCATGATTATTTTGGTATTTTCTTCTATCATGATAAATAATGTCATAATGTTATCAACTTTATTAATTGAAAATTAATGACTGAAGATCTATTACTCCACTATTTAATAAATTGACCTCTGCTATCTAGTCAGGGATAGATCGTGCCGTGTTGGATATCAGAATACGCCAATATAGGGAGAATAAGTCATACGTTGTGTGCAAATTTGGGTGTAATATCTTCTTCTTTTTTAAACATTTTATATGGATATTAATTATCGATCACCATCATATATTGAGGATAAATGTATTTATATTAGGAGTCCTGAAACAGAAAATTAAGAAATGTAAATGGAGCTTCCAATCTGAGTAAAAAAAATTGATGACTTGATATAGATGACCTATCTACCGAATAAATTGGCCTCACTGGACAAAAGCAAAACTTGAAAAGGACTGAGAAAAGATTTCTGACAGACTGGGAAAATCCCCCTCTTATTAAAGTTCGATGTGCCATACAAGTTTGGCATTTCCTACTTTTCCTCACAAGAATAACCTTGTTATATATTCCCAACTAATTAAAAGTTTATCAGTTGCAGACAAAAAGAATTGCCATCGGATTTTTTTTCTAAAAAGAAATCAAGAAATGCATTTTAGTACTCCGTCTGTTTCATTTTATATAACGGCATTTGAGTGAATTGCAGTTTTTAAGAGATATTTGGAACATACCAAAATTACCTTTAAAATTATAATATTTTACAATTATAAGAGTGTGTTATTAAAGATAAAATGAAAATCTCAAAGTTAAAAGAGTGTTCGGATACAAAAATATCAAAACTCTTTTTGAAACAAACTAAAGAGGAAATAGTCAGGGGTGAAGCTACATTGCCTTTGTTAAAAAATTAGACTGTGTATAAGTAAAATATTAGTAGGTTTTAGAGGTATATAGCATATATTAAATATTCTTTGTCTAATAATTTTTTCGACTTCTTTTAAATTTAAACACTCTTTGAAAAATTTCTAAGTTCATCCCCAGAAATAATGCCATCCAAAATTGGAACCGACAAATAATCAATTTAGTCAAAATCTAAAAAGTGAAAAAGAAGTTTAATTGGAGGTCAAAAGTTTATGGTGACATAAATATATATTGCAGATACTAAGACCAAGAGTAGATAAATGCATGTAGAAATTTCAGGTCATGAGCTAAAGCAAATGTCGTGTTAGCTTTATTTGGCTTTTGCTTTAAAAATTAGAAAGCTACAATAATAGTAATGGGGAATTGATTGGTAGTTGAGATTGTTAAGAAATGCATATTGAGCGGTGAAGGCTTCTCAAATCTTCCTTCCCTCACGTCAAGCATCTTTTATACGTTGCTTTGATACGTACCCTAAACTTGATTCGGATAAAGCTACTAACACCAAATAAAGGCAAACTTTTTTCCATCGCCAGTCGTGGCTACACAGTATTTATGCTGAGAAGCACTCGTTGCATACTACTCAGTACTAGTCCAACGTATCTACCTTGCTCCAAGCGATATCCCGTAATACAGTCATATCGTTTGGTGAATTTTTTATTATATATGTATGTATAAATAATAAGCAAAATAAAAATTATAACATTGCTTGTCAATATAGTGATATATTCATTTCTTTTTTTAAATAATGGCACCCCCTAAAAAAAAATCCTACGTTAGCCACTATCACTAGGAGTCCGGAACCTAAATATTATTTTTTTTAACTCAAATTACCTTAATAGGTGTTAATAAAAAATACATATCTATATATAGCGTGCAAATACAAAACGCTATATCTTAACGGTAACTTTTGCCGTTAAGGTATAACGTGTTGTATTCATACGCTATATCGCCTGACGATTTGACTGCCATATATAGCGTCTTGTTATTGTACGCTATATATAGCGTATGAAAAGAAAACGCTATACCCCCGTTTAAACCCTTCGTCTTCTTACCCGACCAGAAACCCTTTCCCCCATTTTTTCTTAAAATTCCCCTACTTCTGGTCCCCCCCCTCCCCACTGCTCGATCTTAAACAAAAAAATTGTGGGCCCCTCCCGTCACACAAAAGGTTAAGAACGTAGGTCCCACATCGTAGTAGAGCATTGTATTATTGTGGTTTAACTCCTTCGTCTTCAAATTTTCACACAAAACACTCACTACATCGAGGTATTTCGATTTATTTTCTGTCCAAACTTGTATAATAATGTATATTAGTTGATTGAATGTGTTTCCATGTCGTTTTGTATTTTATTTGTGAAACTAGTATGTTATATTTATCCGAAATTAGATATTAGTGTTCTAAAAAAAATGTAAAATTGAGATTTAATTTTTTATGTTAATATCCGAATTTAGATATTAGCGTTTCCATGTCGTTTTGTGTTTTATTTGCGAAACTAGTATGTTATATGTATTTTTGTGAATGTTATGTGATTAAAATGTATTTGTTGTTTATATTTAGTTTATTTATTAGCGTAGTAAAATGTAGAAACTTTTAGCATAGTAAACTGTATAGTATTTTTGCGTAGAATCCCTTTAGTTTAAGTATTTCTTATACTGGTAGATGAAAATATATACTTTGTACAATTAAATAATCAAACTAATGAATTTGACACACATAATTATTCATGATAGTTTGGTGCTACTGGGCCTCAAATATCGAGCCTAGAACCCAATAGTTATATATACTTTGTACAATCAAATAATTAAAAATTAAGAATTTAAATTATAAAACAAACACATACAAAATAATCAAAAAAATGAATTTGACACACACAAATATTCATGATAGTTTGGTGCTACTGGGCCTCAAATATCGAGCCTGGAACCCAATGGGTATATATATTTTGTACAATTAAATAATTAAAAATTAAGAATTTAAATTATAAAACAAACACACACAAAATTATCAAAATATTGAATTTGACACACATAAATATTCATGATAGTTTGGTACTACTGGGCCTCAAATATCGAGCCTGGAACCCAATAGTTATATATACTTTTTACAATTAAATAATTAAAAATTAAGAATTTAAATTATAAAACAAACACACACAAAATAATCAAAATATTGAATTTGACACACATAAATATTCATGATAGTTTGGTGCTACTGGGCTTCAAATATCGAGCCTGGAACCCAATAGTTATATATACTTTGTACAATTAAATAATAAACATACAATTAATGTTGTTTAATTTACAGTTGACGACATGGACGCACCTATACATCCCGACCCTTACTCTCGTGAGCTATTAGTGTTTCAAGGCGATCATAGGTCCGCCCATATATGGGAGGGAGAGTTACTGTCGCAGACTCTTCGCGTTAGGAGAGTGGACGACCTGTGGGATTTTCCGAAGCCCAGAGATCTCCACGAGCGTGTAGTCCATCGCCTCCAGGATACGGAATTCTATAGGATTATTGAGATCGGGCGGATACAGGTTGAGTGGGCTTTGATCACGGCGTTGATTGAGCGGTGGTGACCGGAGACGCACACCTTTCACCTGCCCATTGGCGAGGCCACCATCATGTTGCAGGACATGGAGGTTTTATATGGCCTGCCAGTTGATGGCATGGCCATTTCACTGCCTATTGCTATGAGATCTATGTCGCGCGATGATTATTGGGACATGTTGCAGAAGCTCACGGGTTTTAGGCCACAGGACGAGACATTTTCGTCGGGTGCCAGTCGGTTGTCTTTGACCCCTATTAGACAGTACCTGGAGGTACTCCACCCCATTATCACCGATGATACAGAGGAGGTACATATTACCCGGTATATGAGGTTGTTGTTGCTTCTTCTATTTGGAGGGGTCTTGTTCCCGAACACTTCGGGGAACCTAGTCAGCCTGAGATTTCTTCATCAAATTCAGCTGCTAGATGAGTTACCCTATTACAGCTGGGGTGCTGCTGTTCTCGCCTACATGTACAAGAGTATGTGCCGGGCGAGCATAGGCACTCAGAGAGATGTTTGTGGTTTTATGCCGCTTCTACATGTGATTACATATTCAAATAATCTGTTCATCAGTTCCAACTCTACCTAGTTAGAATTTATCTTAAATCTTACGTCAACTTTGTATGTTAGGTTTGGTCTTGGGAGCAGTTCTTGCAGTTTCAGCCACCTCGACCACAATTACCTCCTAATGTAGCACCTCTGTTTCTCCCTCTAGCCAGGAGGTGGGTTCTCCGCCGTACACTTTCACGATAGTATGATGCTCATCGTAATCTCCCCCTCTATAGGGATGTGTTGGATCTGCTGGAGGGCGCACAGGTAAATATGTACCTAAACTTACCTGGTGTAGATTAACTTAGTGTTGTGAATACTCCAGTTTCATGTTCTTATTTGATAGTTCATCTGGACGCCATACATCGACGATTTGATAGCTTCCCTGCCAGCTTATTGCTCGGCCGACCAATTGATTAGGAGCACTTCATCCCCACTCATATGCCTCGTTATTGTGGAGCATCATGCCTCGGAGCGGGTACTTTGGCAGTTTTACCGCCCGCAGTATATACCGAGGGGGCCTATATAGGAGTCTACACATTATCAGAGGGATGATCGTTGCAGGCACGGACGACGCATTTATGGCATGGTTAGCGACGCAAATCCATATTTGGGACAATCTAGATCAGATGATTCCGCCCCCACCTACACAGATCCCGGAGGTGGCTATTCAGAGGTATATGTCCTAGTACCGGCACGTCACCCGAATTTTTATCGGGAACCCTATTCATCAGGCTGGCGGTCGGTACGTTCCATAGTCCAGGCGACACGAGGCCCTGATATGTTTTCTATTATTATTCATTATATAACTGTATTTTAGTGCAATATATGTAGTTTATATTTTATACATTGTGCAGGCTATTGGACTACATATAGTCTATCAGATAGGACTGCAGATGCAGGATTATGTCGGCGCTCCTGCGGCCGCCTTGTAGGATTACAGCCGTCGATTTGTAGAGTTGGCTGCCCGGACACTACAGCGAGCCCGGGAGGATCAGTGTTTGACACACATGCCTAATTATGTGGAGCTAGAGCAGTACGAGCGAGGCCCTGGTGTGGCACGAGGTGGTGGTGCCCGACGAGTTGGAGGTGCCCGATGAGGTGGTGGTGCCCGATGAGGCGGGGGTGCCGGATGACGTGGCGGTGGGCGGAGAGGAGGTGGTCCCTAGCAAGGGGGCGTTGAGGCCCCTGCTGATTATGTTGCTGCCGATCTGCCGAGTGGCCTACATGAGACGGACATGCCGCCATACAGCCTTGGGATGGATCTCACTCTAGGGACTTCGCAAGTGACCCCGTCAGGTCAATTATTGATCACGGGCATGCACCTTTCTGGAGTGATTGGGATACATACTTTTCAGGCCCGTCTACTATTGCTGAGGAGTGGCCGACCCGAGATTTACATAGCGGGCGCCGGTTGAGTTATGGTTCATCATCACAGGCACATGTATTGTTTTCATAGTATTGAATTAGAATTTGTCTTTATTTTTCATAACTTTGTTAATTTACTTTTTAAGGCTGAACGCGATGTTGACATGACTGCGATAGATGATTACATTCAGGAGCCCGACGAGATAACGGTACGACAATTTAAATTGTTGTGACTTATTATATACTTTGCTATACTGAGCTTTTTATTCTTATGTAGGTTTCTATAGGACTGACGACCCCTTCTACTGATCCTGTCAGCACCACTAATGATCATGCAGCGGTGCATCCGGCTATAAGGAGGTGACTTGATGATAAAGATCCCAATAGCGTACCCAGGCGGGATGCGATGCGCCTCAGGCCAGCGGTTTCGTTGAAGCACACTGGATGCGGGACACATTGATTTGTTCTTTTTTTTTGTATTATATGTAAATAATATTTTTGTATATACATTAACAACAACTTTTATATAATATGTGCATTACTTTTTTATTTCTCCGTTAATTAGCTAGTTTCGTACTACAACACAAACACAAGTCGTAAAAACTTAAATTCCATTACAATGTATGAAAATAAGGTTCATTACAACTACTTTAGTTTAATACTACAACACGAACACAAACATAGCAACTTAACATAATTAAAATTCAGTACAACTAATAAAAATACACGACACAGGAAACATAAAGTAAAGTGATACACTAAACACATACATTTAGTCATTGCCACACATTACTCTCTGCTCCAACCACTTAAATTGTTCTAACAGCTTATTTTTTTCTTCTTCTACCTCTTAAGTTTCGCTTTCAACTCCACAACCTCTTTCTTAAGTTGTTTTTCACGTTCTCACTATTTTAAACACAAATCATTAAGATCGTTCAACAATTCTTTGTAGTATTCCTGATGACAGGGTTCATCAATCCATACCTCAAAATTGCAAATAGGTTCATCGGGAACCTTATAAAACTTGTTCAAACATTCCCAGAAACGGCATCCAGCTTCACCATTATCCTAACAACTTTGCATCTGACATTTTTTTCCGCACTTGCACCTTGGTACATAAAGAGGTTGAGACATTTTTCTGTTAAAAAAATTTGCTTTTCTTGAATGATTTGCTATTAGTTATTTTTTAGCGCAGAAAATATGTAGAATGAGCTCGTAATTTATAAGCAAGACAACACACATAACGTAGTATTTAACCGCGCTATATATAGACATAACGTAGTATTTACCCGCGCTATGCCTTGCATGTTAAATGTTCTGACAGGTACGAAACAGCTATATGTCAGTTGGGCAGCTTTATCAGATTGATAAGACAACACACACACATAACATAGTATTTAATCGCGCTATATATAGACATAACGTAGTATTTACCCGCGCTATGCTTTGCGTGTTAAATGTTCTGACGGGTACGAAACAACTTTATGTCAGTTGGGCAGCTTTATCAGATCGACAAGACAACACACACACATAACTTAGTATTTAACTGCGCTATATATAGACATAACGTAGTATTTACCCGCGCTATGCTTTGCGTGTTAAATGTTCTGACGTGTACGAATCAGCTTTATGTCACTTGGGAAGCTTTTTCAGATCGACAAAACAACACACAGTCATATATTCATCAGATTTATGAAATTTCTATGTTGTTTCCAGTTCTTCCGAATATATATAATCATTAAACAACTGAAATGGAGAAATTCAACTCATAATTAACAAACATAATTTTATTTTATAAATCTTGCAACATAAACAAAATAACTAAATATTACAACACAAACTCATTGATAGTTAGGCATAATAGAAGAACACCCACCACGAGCTTGATTACTATTGCCACCTAAAAGACATTTTCGACGGTCGGGTCCTGTTTGCGAGCATATACCATATCTGCGCGCATAAACGGTATCACTAACATCCATTTGGTTCCTTATATGCGTTCTCTTCTTTACCTGTATTCCACACAAATAGGACTTGTTACACACCATTTTAAATGGTTCAGGCGGCCAATAATGCTCAGCACCCTTGGTTGCAACTGTCCACTATATGTGTTTAGGTACTTCGCAACACTATATTGTTGATCAACATAGTTGGTTACACCTAAACCAACTTGTTGAAAGCACTTGATGGCACGTGAGCAAGGCATGTGGTAGATGGATCATTTCCTACAAGAGCATAACCTTGTAGATTCATTTACAGTATGTACATTATTACCCCGATTTTGATGGATAGCGGTGCGAACTTCAAAAATATTTCTTTCGTTATCATACTGCAAAAATGAATGCCAATGCGCTCGCTGTCTGTATTTCTCAAATCTCTTCATCGGTACTGGCATAAATTCAACACCCATTTCCATCAATGACGTTGCAGCTGCAGACCTTTCAACAAACCTCTCCGCCATCTGCTTGAACGATATCCACACCATGGCTGTGACATGTAATCCTCTTGCCGACTTCAATAACCCGTTGAAAGACTCTGACACATTTGTAGTCAGAGTTCCCCATCGTCTGCCACCATCTGCATGCAAAGTCCACTTTTCAAGGTAATGTCGCATTAACCAATGATAGGCTGCCTCGTCTTCTTGCCTGATATATTCCATGTGCCTCCATAATTTATGTTGGTGGTGGTCTGTTGCTGCCATCCACATCAAATCATGCAGATCCTTGTTGGGATATGCCTTCTGAAAATTGTCTTTAAGGTGCCTAGCACGGTAACGATGGTAGGCATAAGGTTCTTGCCATGCAGGCAAGTTCTCCACAGAACTTAAGATACCACCGTGCCGATCAGATATTAGACAAATACCGAAACGCTGTTTGAAAACATGCTCTTTCAAGTGGTTCAAAAATAGCGTCTACGTCTCTTGGCTTTCATTATCACAAATAGCAAAATCTAGAGGAAATATCTATCCATTAGCATCTACTGCCACGACTATCAACAACTTGATATTGTACTTTCCACAGACATGAGTGCCGTATATGGATATTACGGGCCAACAATGCGAAAAACCATCAATTGCTGGTTTAAACGCCAAGAACACATAATTGAATATATATTCTGGTTTACCTGGAATCCGCTTAAGCTTCTATTCAACAACTGTCCCAGGGTTAAATTGCTGCAGTGCAGCCATGTACCTAGGCAGATCTGCAAATGACTTATCCTAGTTACCATAGACTATTTCAAATGCTCGTTTGCGCCTGAGATATGCTTTTCTTTTAGTAATGGTATGGCCATGTTCCTGGTGGACTGCTGTAATGCACTCTTTGATTTTATACCTTATGGACACTTCAATGTGTGGAATAAGAACAAGAAAAATCAAGTCAATATCCAAGTTGAAGTAATTCCCGTTGAATGTGTCCATTTCGCATGTGTGGGTGGGAATGCATTTACCCATTTTCCACAGACCTGTCTTCTTCTTGCTCGCATGCAACATCCAATGACATGGCCAAAACCACCTGCGACAAACAACCTTGTATACAACCGGACTTGACTCCCATACCGTCATCTCACGACACTCTTTTACGTTATGCATTTTACAAGCCCTGCTTAGGCGCGCTTTATCAGGAAAAAGCATGCCCTTTGCCAGCACCGTTGGTCTAGACTCATCCCACATTGCTGTCCGAATTTCATCAAAATCCCTTGTGAGAGCTTTCATATCTGGCATACTTGGTAAGTTATCAAGGTAAGGAATCTCCCTTGAATGAAACGACACTTGGGACTCGTACACTCTTCGTCTAGGGGGATGGAGCATACTCTTTCGTCAAATCAGGTCCTTCCTTCTCATCCTCCTCATCACCATCCTCACGAGGAAAGGGTGTCTCGTCTCCAGATTCATCAGCATTGTTGTCGTAATCACTGTTCTCTTCCTCACTCTATGCATTTGCTAGATCCCGATTTAATACGTCGTCATCGGGCAATTGAGTGAGTACATTTGGTTCAACTTGCTCGTTTTCACTGCGCAATCAACAAAATAATAAGATACTGAATTTAATAAATACTTTCCATATAGCTGTATCACTTCACTTACAAGTCGTAATGTGATGAAATTCCATGATGGATATTTTCATTTAGGTGATGGCTCTCGGATGGACCATCATGATCCAACACACCAAAGCTATGCTTGGGTTCATAATTTATAAAATTCATATCCGGCTTGTACCCCTTGTTAAATATATGAGCGTTAATACAAATTCAATACAACAAAAATGTACATCGTAACACAAAGAAAAATTGAAGCTTACCACTCGTCTTGTGAATTATGTAAAGCAGGTGGGGATAAGTTTAAATCAAGGAAAACTCTTTCATCCGGAACTTGTCCGGCAAAAACTCCTCCAGAATAGACACTGATGACTGGGGGTTCTCCGGAACCTGTCCGGCAACCTCATTGTTTGGAACGTCTTCGACCTTGACGTACATATCCAACATTTTGATTACAAGATATTCTCGGTATTCATCCGGAGTCCTCAAAAAATCCCTCAAAGTTTCATCATCGTAGATGTTTAACTCCGAGTAAAAAGCAGCCCCTTGCGGAGTGACGGAATACGGATATCTTCCGGTTACTTTAAGTATCACTGAACGTTTCCTCACACCCATTTCTTTTCATAACAACAATATCAATTTATCGTACTTTGTTGTAAGTGGTAATTTAACATGACCCCGTGGAGATAAACTATACCTCACAGAGTTATTCTCCATCAAAACCTCACCCCCCTCCCAATATAATGAAACTCTTATTCTACGCTCTTCAGACATTACGAAAAAAATGCTTCAGAATTTAACAACAAGAAAAAATTGAACGGGAGTTAGAATTTTTTGTGAACAAATTTTCCTAAAATCCTAACCACTTTATATAGGAAATGGCTAGCATGGAATATGAAATTTTTTTGATGTATAATGTTCTTTAAATACACGCTATACACATTTAAATTATTGTTATGTCAGTTAAATTATTGGTGGGTCCATAATCAGGGTATAGCGTTATTTTTGTGGACGCTATATGTATAGCGTATGAATACAACACGCTATACCTTAACGACAAAAGTTACCGTTAAGATATAGCGTTTTGTATTTACACACTATATATAGATATGTATTTTTTTAACACCTATTAAGGTAATTTGAATAAAAAAAAAACAATATTTAGGTTCCGGATTCCTATCACTAGCGTACCCATTATTTTAAACAAGTGGTATTGGTTCATAATTGTCACACTTGATGTACGTTTGGACATGAGATTGCGGGTGAGGACGATTTGACATGTGATTGTAGGAAATATTTTTGTTAAAACAACCAAATATTATTTTCTTTCGTACGGAGAAGAGAAGTAAAATAGTTTGCCTCTGAACTTTGTGAATGATTCGAATTTGGCCTTGAACTTAGCTAAATATGCCCTTATTTATTTTTTGTTATTATTAAATTAGCAAGTACTTAGTAATATACATTTACTATGTACCTGTTGTGTTGAAATGTATCTTGCATGCATTAGAATGTGTATGTCATGGATTTATAGAACTCGGAACAAAAGCCTCTTTAATTTTGTTGTTTGAAGAAAGGAACCTGAAAAGTAAAGCATGCATGTTATATGACTGATGGACACAAGCTCGAAAATTGTCCACTTGATCTTTGGATTTTCGAGAAGGGAAATTTTCGTTCCTATACCGTACAAGAAACTATATTCTCAAATATGTTCATAGTTTGCATATTACTCTTCATGCTAATAGTATTCCTACAAAATATAGACAATGCATTAAATAAGGAATCATTGTAGTTGTAGGATTCCTTATTTAGACGCGCTAAAATTGGGGAATTAAATATTCTTCAAGATCTTCCACAACGCAGATCACACACATTCATAATTACCGTCGGTTTCACTCTGATCTTTCACAATGCAGATCAAGATTTTCCATACTTTGTTTTTGCGATACACTCTGTTTCCAGAATTCTCTCTATATCTCTCTCTATCTCTCAATCCCAAATTTCAGTAATACAAAGCAAAGGAAAAGAGAGCAGCAATTCCACTATTGACAGCCATTAAAAAGCTTGAAAGCTTTGAATTCAAATTTGGGTTTTCAAAAATCATTATTTGTTTGGATTGGGTGTTGTTGAAAATAATTGGGAATATGGTTTGGAGTTTATATCTCAATTTTGAGGGGTTTTGGTGAAGATTAGACTTGATTTTGACTGAATTTCAGATTGAAACTCGAAGAAGAAGAAGAAGAAGAAGAAGAAGAAGAAGAAGAAGAAGAAGAAGAAAAAGAAGAAGAAAAAGACGTATAACGCATGAATTGTAGAAAAATTGAAGAAAAATTATAGACTGCTGTTTATTTATTTTTCTTTTATTCATTTACCTATTGTATGAAAGTTGAACGACATTATATAAAAATTGTATTTAAGTGGATGATTTAGTACTATTTTGGACAAAAATATGTATCAAAAATGTGAAACATACATTTCAGGGGGAACATGTCGAGTCCAAATATGTATCCAGTTTTTAGATAAATTGTAGATTATTTGTATTCTGATTGTAGATGCTTTATTTTCTGTTTTCACAAATAAAAAACGACTAAAATTTCTACAAATTTTTTGAAAAAATGCAATTATGTCAAAAATTCCAATCATGCGATAATTGAATGGGAATTGGGATACTAAAATTTAATGTACCCAGTTTGTAGATATTTTGTAGATAAATTATAGATTATTTGTATTCTGATTGTAGATGCTTTGTTTTCTGTTTTCACAAATCAAAAACGACTAAAACTTCTACAAATCTTCTGCAAAAAACGCAATTATCTCGAAATCCCAATTATGCTACAATTGAATGGGAATTGGGATATTAAATTCAATGTACCCAATTTGTAGATATTTTGTCGATAAATTGTAGATTATTTGTATTCTGATTGTAGATGCTTTATTTTCTGTTTTCACAAATCAAAAATGACTAAAACTTCTACAAATCTTCTGCAAAAAATGCAATTATGTCGAAAATTCTGATTACGCTACAATTCTGTGATTCTCCCATATGCTCTTGTTACTCCTTACGAAACTGCTATGCTAAATATGGAATCCAAAAAAACATGCTGAAGGGTTAGATCTTCCTAAGAAATTTTGTAGATAATTTGTAGAAACATTGAAATTCTGTATTTTCATATTAATTTTTCAAATGATATGTAGTTTTGTTGTAGATTAAATGTAGAAAACAAGCCATTGTGAGTCTTATTTGACTCATTCCTCACATTCAACATTTTCTATAAATTCACGCCTCTTTAAATACAATACAACCATACTTTCTTGAATTTAAAGGTATAACAATATATATAACTTAAAAAACATTTTCTCCTCTGCACAAGTTAGCTCCAAAACACACGAAGTGGAATAACAAGCTCCCATCAAAACTTTTAACACAAAAACACAAAGCTCAAAAATAAATAAACAACAGTCTACAATTTTTCTACAATTTCTGCAATATAATGTATGTCATGTCTTCTTCTTCTTCTTCTTCTTCTTCTTCTTCTTCTTCTTCTTCTTCTTCTTCTTCTTCTTCTTCTTCTTCTTCTTCTTCTTCTTCGAGTTTCAATCTGAAAGTCAGCCAAAACCAAGTCTAATCTTCACCAAAACCTCTCAAAATTGAGATATAAACTCCAAACTATATTCCGAATTATTTACAACAACACCCAATCCAAACAAATAAAGATTTTTGAAAACCCAAATTAGAATTCAAAGCTTCAAAGCTTTTTAATGGCTGTCAATGGTGGAATTGCTGCTCTCTTTTCTTTTCCTCTTATATTATTGAAATTTGGGATTGCGAGATAGAGAGAGACGTAGAGAGAATTCTCAATTCTTTGCAACAACATCCAATCTAAACAAACAATGTCTTTTGAAAACGCAAATTCGAATTCAAAGCCTTGGCTATGGAAGAAATAATGAGATTTTGATACAGAAATCGTAGATGTGGAAGGAAAACGTGGGTGAAGGTGTGAGAATTGGAGAGAGAAACATGAGGGGAGTGGTATTAGAAGGAATATACGGTACCATTAAATTAGGAGTGTAATTAATACCCTTAAAAACCACTAATGGTATATAATTGATAATTCGGTATACTAAATGTAATTATATCAAATTTTAAACATTGAGAGTAATATAGTTTCCTATATGACATAAGAATGTAAAAATTCCTTTCCAGAAACTCTCGACATATGACAGCC
This sequence comes from Nicotiana tabacum, assembly GCF_000715075.1. Classification (NCBI taxonomy): domain Eukaryota; kingdom Viridiplantae; phylum Streptophyta; class Magnoliopsida; order Solanales; family Solanaceae; genus Nicotiana; species Nicotiana tabacum. Next base: position 26,289,925 of record NC_134100.1, read on the forward strand.
GTCGGCCCAATGATAATTAGCACTCATCGTTGTTTTGTTTTGTTGTCCCACAAAATTACAAATTTTCCAATTCTTAAAAAAACATTACTTCCATCATTTTGATAACTACCAAAAATTCATATTTGCACTCTTGGTAAAGTAATGTCGCACAAATTAAAGGTAGAATAAGAAAAATATTTTACTCCATTTGTCCCGAACCGTTTGGTGCTCATTATCCGAAAAATGATACTACATAGTCACTCTCAAAATAATAGTCGAAAATATATATATATATTTTATGTGTATATTTTTTTTGTGTGTATATATATTATATGTTATATACAAATTTTATACACTTTGTATGTTACCAAATATAAATAGTTTGTGGCGCTAGCTAAAAGTGATAATACCCTTTCTTTACTACAAGGTTTTGTGGCAAAGAGTTATTTTGGGTTAAATCATGAGATTTAAATGAAAACAGACAGCAAATCGTAAAAAAAGAAAAAAAAGAAAAAAGGGAGATGTCAAGATATACAAGTTTAGCGTTGCGACGACTCAAAATAAAACATCAGTATTTCTCTATTTTGCAACAACATCTCTAGTGAGTATTATATGAATCATAATAGCCTAATTAACCTAAATAGCCTACTACTCAATCGTTAAACTACAAAATCAGCAACCTATAATATATGTATAATTCATATATAATAAGTGTATATCAATTAGAAAATTTAAACAGAAAATTTGGTCGGCTATTTGTGAAATAAAAGCATTTATATAAACTACCTCTGCCCCTCCCGAACTCCCTCGCTCCTCCTCCTTTGCCTCACCTAAGTAGCACTAACTGAGGCGGATCCAAGATTTGTAGAAAGTTGGTGCACTATTGTTCAAATACGTGTAAACAGAGTTGCGCATTTGATTAATTTGATTGCTTTTTCATTAATCAACTACAACTTTTTCGTTTTAGTTAGTAAATAAACAACTTGATGATATACATAAGCGCTTACTCAACCCAGTGTAGGAATATATACCACAGCGGAAGCAATAACAAAATCTTATTCACGTGTAATCTAAACAACTAGCACGTATGGAGATTTTAGGATTACCTCTTGAAGCGTAAACACAACAAATCTATGTCGTTCTCCATTTCCTCAGTTGAAAACACACCAGCAGATTTCACAGTCTTCTACTGTGTTACCCAAACAATAACCGAAACTAGAGAATTTTGGGTGGGCAAAATTCTAGTAGAAACCGCAGTCAGAATCATGTCAAAAAACGTATAGCCCTTATATCCATATATATATAGCTACGTTTTTTTAGGTCAAAACCGTTTTCAAAACCTGTTAGGTTTCCTTCTCCCACTAAGGGACGGTTTCCACGTTTTCTTTCCCACTAAGTAACAGTTTCCACTATTTTCTATTATTTAGGCACAGTAGGGACCACAAAATTTAATTAACAAGACTTCCTATTATGATATTAATTTCGAAATTCTGAAACTAATTTCCATCATAATAAATTACGAATTATTCTACTAAAAATTCGTAATTGCACTCCTTAGTTCAATATCGAAATTCTTCCATAAAACCTTATTTAACTCCCCATGTTAAGATTCAGATACTAATCAATCAAATTAAATTACTGACTATTTAATTTATTGATTACTTCCTTTATACTTACACTTAACTTATTTCATGTGTCGGATACAAAATCCACCGGCCGGGTTTACACATGAAAACTTATAAGCTTTCATAAAGGAGTATCATCAATCTCAAAATCGAGACATGGATTCCATCAACTAATTATTACTTCGCCAATGTATATCATTGTTATCCAATTTACCAGGCCTATTGACTCGCGAAAGAATCTCGCCTTTAAATAAATCAAAACAACAAGTGACATACACAACTAATAATAATTATATCAGCATTAAGAGTATAAGTACATTAAATGGACTAGAGAAATTATTTTATAAAGTCAGTATAAAATACTCATCTCTACTTGATCCGTTCAATACATACAAAATGTACTAGCACAAGAAGTTGGAATTAAACCATTCCCATAATCAAGATAAATCATATTTAATCTTGTGCTACAATCATTCCGATGATTTGTCCAATTCCATCATTAGATTGTGAACATTAACTTTTATGTCTTACAAGAACCGATGATTTAATCTTCCGTGTATAAGCTAAACTCTATACACTAAATCATCTACTATGTAAGCAATGGACGCACAAACCAACACATGATCTATTTAAAATGAAACTTTATTGAATTTAAACAAGTAAATAAATAATGGTTCATAAAGTATACTATAACAATACGCATGACTTATAGTATACTCTAACAATTTCCCACTTAGACTAATAACCATGCGTCTACAATTTTGATACCCATTCCTTCTACATGCTTATCAAAAGTCTTCTGTGGTAAGCTCTTAGTAAACGGATCTGCCAAGTTGTTCTCTGACGCAATCTTGGTGACCACTACATCCCCTCTCTGCACTATATCACGAATTAAATGATATTTACGCTCAATGTGCTTTGCCCTCTTATGGCTTCGTGGCTCCTTTGAATTTGCAACCGCACCACTATTATCACAGTAAAGCGTAATTGGCGCTTGAATCGAAGGAACCACACCCAACTCTCTCAGGAAGTTACCGAGCCAAACTGCCTCTTTGGCTGCCTCAAGTGCTACCACATATTCGGCTTCCATGGTGGAATCAGCAACACAAGTTTGCTTGATACTCCTCCAACTTATGGCTCCACCTCCAAGAGTAAACACATTACCTGAGGTAGACTTTCTAGAATCTCTGTCTGATTGGAAATCCGAATCAGTATACCCAATAGTTACCAGGTCATCCGAATGGTAGATCAACATATAATCCCTAGTCCTTTTCAGGTACTTGATTATATGTTTAACCGCCGTCCAATGCTCTTTCCCAAGATTAGACTGAAATCTGCTAACAACGCCAACGACAAAGCAGATATCAGGCCTAGTGCATAACATAGCATACATGAGGCTCCCCACAGCTGATGCATAAGGGATCACCTTCATCTTTTCTATCTCTTCATCAATCTTAGGAGACTGATCTTTAGATAGAGAAATTCCATGTCTGAAAGGAAGGAATCCTTTCTTGGAATCATGCATGCTAAACCTGGAGAGTATTGTATCAATATAAAGACCTTTGGACAAGCCTAATATCCTTTTCTTGTGATCTCGTAAGAGTTTGATCCCAAGGATATGAGCCGCTTCTCCAAAATATTTCATATCAAAATGTGTGGACAACCACTGCTTAACTGAATTCAACATGCCCACATTATTTCCTATGAACAGTATGTCATCTACATATAAGATCAAAAATGCCACTTTGTCCCCATCCCACTTTTTGTATACACAAGATTCGTTAAGACACTGATCAAAACCAAAAGTTTTAATCGCCTTATCAAAACAAGTGTTCCATGCCCTAGATGCCTGTTTTAGTCCATAAATGGACCTTTTAAGCTTACACAACATGTGCTCTTTGCCACTTTCCATAAAACCGTCTGGTTGCATCATATAGATGCACTCATCAAGACTTCCATTAAGGAAAGCTGTCTTGACATCCATTTGCCAAATCTCATAATCATAATGAGCAGCAATGGATAAGAGAATCCTTATAGACTTAAGCATGGCTACCGGCGAGAAGGTTTCCTCATAGTCGATCCCTTCTTTCTGAGTAAACCCTTTCGCTACAAGCCTTGCTTTAAAAGTTTGTACTTTTCCGTCTACACCTCTCTTTTTCTTATAGATCCACTTGCATCCAATGGGTTTAACCCCATCAGTTGGTTCTACAAGATCCCAAACCTGATTAGAGTACATAGACTCCATCTCTGATTTCATAGCAGCAACCCACTTATCGGCATCTTTATCATGTAGTGCTTGGTCGTAATTGACAGGTTCGGAGGTAGGCTCCTCAGGGATCCTATCATATGATTCTCCCAAGAGCGTGTAACGAACTGGCTGTCTTATTTCTCTCCCACTACGACTACGCACTACATCAGTTGCAACTACATCACGTTGATTTTGTGGTTGAACCACAACATCATCAGGAACCTGAGTCTCCATGCTATCCACAGGGATATCAACGACTTCTTCCTGTTGTGCAGTCTGCTCAACATGACTCCCACTACTTTGTGGTAGTATGACTACGGGCACTTGTTCTTGTAGGACATTAAGTCTATTGACATTTCTCCTACTACTAAAGTTCAATGGTATGTCAAAATCGACTTTCGGGGTTTGGATATGGTCGTTTTGATTTTCAGATGACTGAGTTTCCATTCCTTTGCTAAGTTCCTGTAAAACGAGTTTACTTCTAGGAACATGGTTCATCAAATAGTCCTCTTCTAGAAACTTGGCATTTGTGCTAACAATTACCTTTTTCTCTTTAGAACAATAGAATAAACCACCTTTCGTCCCTTTTGGATAACCTATAAACACGCATACATCCGTTCTTGCCTCCAATTTATCCGTTTTCCCCTTTAGCACATGTGCCGGACAACCCCAAACTCGAATATGCCGCAGACTAGGCTTGCGCCCAGTCCACAATTCTGTAGGGGTCAAGGGTACTGACTTTGAAGGAACTAAGTTCAGAACATAATTCGCCGTTTCTAAGGCATGTCCCCAAAAAGACGAAGGCAAATCGGAATAACTCTTCATTGATCTAACTATTTCCATAAGAGTCCTATTTCTTCTTTCAGCTACACCATTTTGTTGTGGAGTTCCAGGTGCAGATAATTGAGATGTAATTCCACATTCTGATAAATAACGAATGAAGTCCGTAGAGAGGTACTCCCCACCACGATCAGATCGTAGTGTCTTGATATGTTTATTATGTCGCTTTTCAGTCTCAGTCTTGAATTCTTTGAACTTTTCAAAACATTCAGACTTTCGACGCAACAAATAAATATATCCATATTTTGAGTAATCATCTGTGAAAGTCACAAAATACTCAAAACCACCTCTTGCTTGGACATTCATTGGACCACACAAATTAGAATGAATTAACTCTAATTTATCACTTGCCCGATTTCCTTTTGGGGGGAAATTTCGTTTTGTCATTTTTCCTTCTAAACAAGATTCACAAGTTGGTAGTGCCTCCACTTTCAATGAACTTAAAGGTCCATCCTTGACCAACCTGGAAATTCTGTTCAGATTTATATGACCCAAACGCAAGTGCCATAAATATGTTTCACTCAATTCAGAAGAACGTTTTCTCTTACTTGGTAAATCAACATTATTCAGTTCTTTAGGTGGTAACGGTTTAGGAATAGAGTCAACAACAAAAAGACCATTAATCAATGTAGCCGAAGAGAGATAACGCTTATTATGAGTAATAACACATTTATCAATGTCATGACAATTAAAATCATAACCATCTCTCATAGTGCTAGAAACCGAAATTAAATTCCTTCTAATGGAAGGTACATATAATGTGTCTTTTAAAGCTAAAACTCTACCACTACCAAACGAAATACTAATATTTTCTAATGCTAAAGCTGGGGCTGCTGAACCGTCTGCTTGATAAACATTGATTTCTCCTTTACTTAGCCGCCGCGTTACCTGAAACCCCTGCAAATAAGTGCAAATATGATTAGTATCTCCCGAATCTACACACCATGACATGGTAGAAACAACCGCTAAAAATGTTTCAATGACAAGTAGATGTAAATCACCTGGTTTATTTTTCAGCTTGGCCAGATAAGTTGGACACTACTTCTTATGATGCCCGGGCTGCTTGCAGTGATAACACTTGCCCTTAGCCTTTTTCACACCAGCAGTCGTGCCACCAACAGAGGGTTTTTGAGCCTTTTTCTTTTTCTGCCCACCTCTCGGCTTAGAAGAAGAACTTGCCTCAAAATTCAATGCCACGGGAAGAGCTTGGTACTTGATAATAGTCTCTGCTGACTGCAGCTCATTCAATAATTTTGCAAGGGACAAATCCATTTTGTTCATGTTATAATTCTGGCGAAATTGCTGAAAACTGTCAGGCAAAGTCTGCAGGATCATTTCAACCTGCGTGTCCTTATCAATGTTAGCTCCAAGGACCTCCAGTTCATTCAGAAGACTCATCATCTTCAGAACATGGTCCCTGACCGATGAACCTTCAACCATTTTGGTATTCAGAAGGGCTTTCATGGTAGTCTGCTTAGCCGCACGATTCTGATCTCCGAACATTTCTTTGAGATTTTCCAGAATGTCATAAGCAGACTCCATCGACTGATGCTGATGTTGCAGAACATTCGACATGGATGCCAAAATGTAATACTGCGCCATCTCATCAGCCTTAATTCATTTCTGGTAAGCCTTTTATTCATCATTTGTGGCATCATCTCTAGGTTTTTCTGGACACACCTCATCGAGCACAAATTTGTACTCTTCAGCAATTAAAACAATATCCAAATTTCGTTTCCAATCAACATAATTTGGACCCTCAAGTTTGTTTTGGGTAAGAATGACAGTAAGGATATTGAAAGCAGTCATTCTTAATCTGGGAGACATTAAATATTTAAATAGATCAAATCAGTTTGTATTATGAACATTAAAATTCAAAACACATTATATATATACAATCTATGCACATTGAACAACAAATTTCGATGGGAAAGAAGCTATTCTTGCAATATACATATATAATGACAGATTTTCACTCCATAAACTTAAACAAGTCATACTCAGATGGAGAGTAAACTGTTAATTTAAGCCAAGTGAATATCAACATTCAACATATATTAGTTCCATTGAACCAACATGCATACTCAGATGGAGAGTAAATACAAATAATCAATGACTAGTATAACATAGTGATTATTCATAATATTTTTATCCGATATGGAAGAAGACCTACGTCAACGTGTAAAAACATTATATCACTGATTTTTTAAGCCCGGGGACCAAGGGAATTGATCCCCACAATTTCTGGAATTAAAAACAACTAAAACAAATTTCAGAATTTTAGAAAACCAGCAAAAACACCATCTAAACGACCCCGAAAGCCCAAAAAAGGACTTTACTCATGGATTATATCCATGAGTATTTCTCACTGGGCCGTTTCGCATGGACCTGCTAAGTTTCAGGTCAATCGGAGTCCGTTAACTTTTTAACCTCCGATTTTCTGCCCTAATTCAGCAAAACTTGTTTTTCCGTTTTACATGATAAAATTCAACTTTCAGATTATTCTAACTCAACATCACCAATATTAAAAGGATACATCAAGTTTTCAGAATAATCAACACAACCCATAACAAATAATCACACCAAAAAACAGTGCAGGTTTTCAGAAAAACAAACTTTGCATGTAATTCAAAACTTGCATATAGAACATGATATTAATCCTTATGGTTTATCCTAATTATTTAATTAGACGTGAGTAAGCTCTGATACCAATTGTAGGAATATATACCACAGCGGAAGCAATAACAGAATCTTATTCACGTGTAATCTAAACAACTAGCACGTATGGAGATTTTAGGATTACCTCTTGAAGCGTAAACACAACAAATCTATGTCGTTCTCCAGTTCCTCAGTTGAAAACACACCAGCAGATTTCCACAGTCTTCTACTGTGTTACCCAAACAATAACCGAAAATAGAGAATTTTGGGTGGGCAAAATTCTAGTAGAAACCGCAGTCAGAATCATGTCAAAAAACGTCCAGCCCTTATATCCATATATATAGCTGCGGTTTTAGGTCAGAACCGTTTTCAAAACCTGTTAGGTTTCCTTCTCCCACTAAGGGATGATTTCCACGTTTTCTTTCCCACTAAGTTACAGTTTCCACTATTTTCTATTATTTAGGCACAGTAGGGACCACAAAATTTAATTAACAAGGCTTCCTATTATGATATTAATTTCGAAATTCTGAAACTAATTTCCATCATAATAAATTACGAATTATTCCACTAAAAATTCGTAATTTCACTCCTTTGTTCAATTTCAAAATTCTTCCATAAAACCTTATTTAACTCCCCATGTTAAGATTCAGATACTAATCAATCAAATTAAATTACTGACTATTTAATTTATTGATTACTTCCTTTAGACTTACACTTAACTTATTTCATGTGTCGGATACAAAATCCACCGGCCGGGTTTACACATGAAAACTTATAAGCTTTCATAAAGGAGTATCATCAATCTCAAAATCGAGACATGGATTCCATCAACTAATTATTACTTCGCCAATGTATATCATTGTTATCCAATTTACCAGGCTTATTGACTCGCGAAAGAATCTCGCCTTTAAATAAATCAAAACAACAAGTGACATACACAGCTAATAATAGTTATATCAGGATTAAGAGTATAAGTACATTAAATGGACTAGAGAAATTATTTTATAAAGTCAGTATAAAATACTCATCTCTACTTGATCCGTTCAATACATACAAAATGTACTAGCACAAGAAGTTGGAATTAAACCATTCCCATAATCAAGATAAATTATATTTAATCTTGTGCTACAATCATTCCGATGATTTGTCCAATTCCATCATTAGATTGTGAACATTAACTTTTATGTCTTACAAGAACCGATGATTTAATCTTCCGTGAATAAGCTAAACTCTATACACTAAATCATCTACTATGTAAGCAATGGACGCACAAACCAACACATGATCTATTTAAAATGAAACTTTATTGAATTTAAACAAGTAAATAAATAATTGTTCATAAAGTATACTATAACAATACGCATGGCTTATAGTATATTCTAACACCCAGGCCCATCATAGATTTTGTATTCCTAATTGAAAAAAAAAGAAATAAAGGAAAAGAAAAAGGAGCTAGTGTTGTAATTTCCGGGTAGAAGAATAAGAGATTAACAAGTACTCCGTATCATATTTGGTTCATGATAAGCTAAATGGAGCATATATTCAATTCTTAACTAGAAGCATAGGAATCTCAAGGCAGAGATAGAGTATTAGGTAGCAACAGATTCAGAATTTTGGGTTCATGAATGCTTAATTTCTTTGACGTAAATTTACAATCAATCACATTATATAAGTGTTAATTATTTTAACATGGCGATTTAAAAAAATTAAAAAATTATAGTATTAATGTTTAGAATGCCGTAAAACTATGATGGATAACACAATTGGCAAGCAAAAAAAGTAGTGATTTTTGAATTTCCGGAGGAACTCTTCATCTTTAGAAGAGGTCGAACTTTGAGTCCTTTTTAACGCAATTTATTTTTTCTTTCTTTGTTATACTGAATTAGATAATGTAACGAAAAAGTAAAAAAGAAGGTAAACTAAGTCAGGGAAAAAGAAATAAAAGTAGTAGTATTAGGTAAAAAAGAAGTGGCTAGTGTAAAGAACAAAAAATAGGATCGGACAATATGATGACCCAAAAGGTCATCTCTTGCTTTAGAAGTCAAATTTGTGTTTCGAGGCCTTAAAAACCTTCTTTTATTCCTTCTCAATTTACATGCACAGTCAGCGCGCGATACCGGAAAACTTTTGAATGAAAATTTTGAGAAATAATTATTTTTTGGCTTAAAAAGATGATTTTAGTTGACTTCGGTCAACATTTTAGGTAAACGGGTCCGGACCCGTGACCTGACAGTCCCGGAGGGTCCGTAGTAAAATATGGGACTTGGGTGTATTCCCGGAATCGAATCCCGATGTCCCTAGCCCGGGAAATAAATTTTTGAAGAAAATTGTTTAACTGAAAATGTAATGGTTTTTGGAAATCTAAATAGATTTGATCTTGTTTGTATCGAGCCCGTATTTTGGTCTCGGAGCACAGTACAAGTCCGTCATGGTATTTAGACCCTATATGTGAAATTTGGTGGAAAACGGAAGTAATTTGACGTGATTCGGACCATTGGTTGAGAAAATAGGAAGTTTAAAACTATATTGAGAATTTCATGAGTTTTGGTGCTAAATTCGTTGTTTAAGATGTTATTTTGGCAATTTGATCGCACCGAGCAAGTCCGTATGATATTATTAGACCTGTGTGTATGTTTGGTTTAGAGCTCCGAGAGCTCGAATTAGTTTTGGATAGGTTTCTGAGTGTTTTGAACCTTAAAGAAATTGCTGGTGTGTTGCAGGCCTGCAGACTTCGTCTTTGCGAAGTCTGGCTCGCAAATGCGAGCATCGCATATGCGAAGTTTCATCGCATTTGCGATCAGAGGGCAGGGAGGGAGACCTTTACATTTGCGAAGTTCACCGTCGCAATTTCGACTCCAAAAGTCACCGCATTTGCAAACAATAGTTCGCATTTGTGAAGGCAGCATGTCAGGCCAAGCTTCGCATTTACGATGCTTTAGTTGCATTTGCGTGTTCGCATTTGCGAACCTGTGATCACAAATGCGATATCTGCGATATCTACGACTGTGTAAATCATAACTTAGCTGGGATTTTCACCCATTTCTCAAATCTCTCGAACCCTAAACCTCCCTAGGTGATTTTTCAAAGATCCAAACTTCTCCAAATCATAGGTAAGTGTTTTCTAACTCAACTCTTTCAATCTATTTCATCTTTTTACATGATTTCACTTCAAAATCTAGGGGTTTTCATGGAAAATTGGGTGTTCTTGGGTAGAAATTAGGATTTTTGAATTTTGGGGAATTAGACCTTAAATTGAGGTCGGATTCCAAAATCAATTGTATATCCGGGCTCATGGTAAATGGGTAATCGGGTTTTGGTCCGAATTTCGTGTTCGGACCAAGCGGGTCCAGGGTTGGGTTTTGACTTTTGGGAAAAATGTTGTAAAACCTATAATTATGCATCGAAGTTGAGTTGTTTAGCATTTATTGATGTTATTGAATTGATTATGTCTGGATACGAGTGAATTGGTGGTGGAATCGAGAGGTAAAGCGGTGATTGAATGTTGAATTACCCGTTGGCTTGAGTTAAGTGTTTGGTCTAACTTTGACTTGAGGGAATAGGAATCCCTGACTTATTTGCTGTGAAATCCCATGTGTGTGGGCGTATAGGTGTAGTGACGAGTACCTATGCGCCACCAAATTTTTATTTTTAGTTTGTTCTCTTCCCCGTTTCCTATTATACTATTCTTGCCTTAATTACTAATACTATTCTTGCCTTAATTACTATTTGCTCAAGATTGCTTCCATGTCTTAATTGCTACTTGCTCATATACGTTCCATGTCTAATCGATTCATAGTAACTGTTGTTCTCGTTATTGAAGTATTTAACTGTTTCATGGTTCGTTTTATTACATTTTTTTGCTTATATTGGCTTGTTGGTGCCTTATGGCACACCTTGGTTGGTCTTGCTGAGTAGTTTATACCGGTGAAGTTTCTTAGTCATAGTAATATTCCATTGTGTGGATTGTGGTATAAGTACATTGGGGAAATTGAATTTACCTGTGAAACACTTGTTTTAATTCATTTGTGATTGGTGCTGATATATACATAGTGGAATCGGGTTGCACGCCGCAAGGAGGAATAAGGGTGAAAATGTAATTGTCTGGTGGGATCGGGTTGCACGCCGCATCAAGGAGTAATAAGGGTGGACAGGTGAGATCGGATTGCGCGCCACAACAAGAGGAATAAGGGTGATATATGTTGAGGAGTAATAAGGGTGAACAGGTGGGATCGGGTTGCACGCCGCAACAAGGAGGAATGAGGGTGAATATTGATTCTGTTGTTGTTTATGTGATGGGATCGGGATGCGCTTCACATTAGTTGTTGTTAAGTGTTCATGTCTGCTGAGGTCCATTATTGTGCTGTTGAAACACCCCTAAGGATTGATTATAGCTGAATACTAGTAGAACAGTTGGGTTCCAAATTTTTTAATGCCAGTTATTGCTTATAATATTCTGTATTTCCTTTCTGTTAGTATAGGTTGTATATATGGTATGCCCCGCTGTAGCCTCGTCACTACTTCGTCGAGGTTAGGCTCGACACTTACTAGTACATAGGGTCAGTTGTACTGATACTGCACTCTACACTTTTTGTGCAGATTTCGAAGCTAGTGGCTGATCAGAGTTCGAGGGTGCTGCCTTCAGCTCACAGGAGACCCAAGGTAGTCCTGCAGACGTCCGCAGGACTTGGCGTCCCCTTATATCTTTACTGTATTTTGTTTTTACTTTTCCTTCGAAACAGATGTATATTTTTCTTTCAGACCATTACTTGTAGTAATCGTAGACAGTTCATGAGTTGTGACTCCAGTTCTGGGTGGATTTTATTTCGGATTTTGTTATTGTACAAAGTTAAGATTTTAATTATTTTCTTCCGCATTTATTTCCGTTAGTTCAGTTTGTTAAGTCTTAAATATTTGAAAGATAAAGGAAAAAGGGGTAGTAATCTGTGACGTTGGCTTGCCTAGCGAGTTCAACGTTAGGTGCCATCACGGCCTCAAAGGCGGGAAATTTAGGTGCGGACAAGTTGGTATCAGAGCTCTAGGTTGCTTAGATCTTACAATTCATGAACAAGTTAGTAGAGTCTGAGGGATCAATACGGAGACGTCTGTGCTTATCCCCTAGAGGCTACAGAGTTGGGAACAATTTCACTTCTATTCATCTCTATTGTGCGGTTTGATCTCTCAATACTAATTGAACTTTCTACTTTGTTCTTTCGTAGATGGCGAGAACATGTACCGCTTCATCAATTGATCAGCAGCCCGAGCCCCCAGCGGTAGCTCCTACGTGGGACAGAGGATGAGGCCGAGGCCGCGCTAGAGGCCGAGGTAGGGGCAGGTCTCTGCCTAGAGCTCGAGCAGCAGCACCAGCGGCGGAGCCTTAGGTAGAGTTTGATGATGAGGTTCCGGCCCACATCATTCCAGCAGGGCCAGCTCTGGTTCTGGAGGGGTTCATAGCTACCCCGATACTTCAGGATACTTTGGTTCGACTAAGGGACCTTATGGAGAGTGTTACTCAGGCCAGCATACTTCCTGCAGCACCAACCACCTCTCGAGCTGGGGGAGGAGCACAAACTCCCGCTACTCGCACTTCTGAGAAGATGGCTCCTCAGCTTCAGACTCCAACAGCTCAGCCAGTTGGGGTAGTCCTGCCGGGTGTTGTAGCTCAGACCGGTGAGGGAACAACTATGTCTTCTAATGCTTTGTGGAGATTGGACATGTTCACCAAGCTTTTCACTACTACCTATGGTGGTACATCTTCAGAGGACCCCAGAACTATTTGTACAACTGTCTTGAGGTTCTACGGAACATGGGGATAGTGAAGACCAATGGGGTCGACTTTGCTACCTTTCGTCTGTCAGGTTCTGCCAAAAATTGGTAGAGGGATTATTATTTGGCCAGATCAGCTGGGTCACCTGCTTTAACTTGGGATAAGTTCTCTCAGCTATTTCTGGAGAAATTTCTCCCCATCACTCAGAGAGAGGATTATTGGAGGCAGTTTGAGCACCTCCAGCAGGGTTCTATGACCGTCACTTAGTACGAGACCATATTTATTGACTTGGCCCATCATGATCTTCTTATGCTTCCCACCGATAGAGATAGGTGATGAGGTTTATTGAGGGACTAGCTCAGCCTATCAGATTACAGATGACTAAGGAGACAGGGAGTGAGATTTCTTTTCAGGATGTAGCCAATGTGGCTAGGCGAGTAGAGATAGTTCTATCAAAGGGGATCATTCCGGTGGATTCAGTGGGACCTCATCTAGAGGTCGAGGTACTTTTGGCAGAGGCTATCCTCCCAGGTCGTTTCATTTAGCACTTCAAACATCCCATGGAGCTTCAGGGGGTCATGGTCCTTATGTACCTCCTTCAGTGCAGCCAGCTTATAGTGCACTGCCAGGTTTTATCATAGCACCTCCTCTGCAGAGCTATTATCGTGGTCAGCCAGCCCGTCAGGTTTAGTCTCAGTTTTCTCAAACGTAGTATTCAGATGGATGTTTTGAGTGTGGTGAGTATGGGAATATCCGGAGGGCTTGTTTGAGATTAGTGGGTGTTCAGTCGCAGTAGCAAGGTTCTTGTGCCATGATTCCAGCACCGCCTGCCCAGCAAGCTAGAAGTAGGGGTCAATGAGCTAGTGGTAGGGGTCAGCCCGCTAGAGGTGGAGGTTAGGTCGTTAGAGGTGGAGGCCAGCCAGCAGGAGGCCATCCCAGAGATATAGTTTAGAGTGGTGGGGCCCAGCCCCGATGTTATGCTTTCCTAGCCAGTCCTGAGGATGAGTCTTCCGATGCTGTTATCATAGGTACTGTTTCGATTTGTAGTAGGGATGCTTCGGTTCTGTTTGATACAAGGTCTACATACTCCTATGTGTCTTCTTATTTTGGTTTATATTTGATTGTGCCTCGTGATTGTTTGAGTGCTCCCATATATGTATCTACACCGGTGGGTGATTCTATTGATGTAGATCATGTTTATCATTCGTACGTGGTTGTTATTGGGAGTCTTGAGACTAATGTAGATCTCCTACTTCTCGATATGGTGGATTTCAATATTATTTTGGGAATGGCTGTTACCTTATCATGCTATATTGGATTGTCACGCCAAGACCGTGACCTTAACATTACCAAGGTTGCCTCAATTGGAGTAGAGGGGGACTTCTGGTCATTCTACCAGCAGGGTTATCTCTTATATGAAGGCTCGGCGTATGGTCGAGAAGGGGTGTTTGGCCTATTTGGCTTATGTTCGTGATTCTAGTGCTGAGGTTCCTTTTATGGATTCTGTGCCAGTTGTTCGGGAGTTTCCAGAGGTGTTTCCTGCAGACCTGCCGGGGATGCCACCCGAAAGGGATGTTGACTTTTGCATTGATTTGGCTCCGGGCACTCAGCCCATTTCTATCCTTCCATATCGCATGGCCATGCCAGAGTTGAAAGAACTGAAGGAGTAGTTGCAAGATTTGCTTGATAAGGGCTTTTTTAGACCTAGTGTCTCGCCCTGAGGTGCGCCAGTGTTGTTTGTTAAGAATAAGGATGTATCGATGAGGATGTATATAGATTATTAGCAGTTGAACAAAGTCACCATTAAGAACAAGTATCCATTGCCGAGGATTGATGATTTATTTGACCAGCTTTTGGGTGCCAGAGTGTTTTCGAAGATTGATTTGAGATCTAGCTACCATCAGTTGAGGATTAGGGCATCCGATGTCCCTAAGACAATTTTTTGCACTCGGTACGTGCATTATGAATTTTTAGTGATGTCATTTGGGTTGATGAATGCCTCGACATCATTTATGGATTTGATGAACCGAGTGTTCAAGCCCTACTTGGATTCCTTTGTGATCATTTTCATTGATGATATCTTGATTTTCTCCCGCAGCTGAGAGGAGCATGAGCAACATCTTCGAGTCGTTCTCACGACTCTGAGATACAACCAATTATATGCTAAGTTTTCGAAATATGAGTTTTGATTGAGTTCAGTTGCATTCCTGGGTCACGTTGTATCAGCAGAGGGTATTCAGGTGGATCTTAAGAAGATTAAGGCAGTCAAGGACTGTCCTAGACCCACATCAGCTACAGAGATCTAGAGTTTCTTGGGTTTGGTAGGTTATTACGTCGGTTTGTGGAGGGGTTTTCATCTATAGCAGCCCCAATGACCAGGCAGACCGAGAAGGGTGCCCAGTTCAGGTGGTCGGACGAGTGTGAGGTGAGCTTTCAGAAGCTAAAGACAGCTTTGACTACGATGTCGGTGTTGGTATTTCCTTCAGGTTCAGGGCCATATACTGTATATTGTGATGCATCTCGTGTTGGACTTGGTGCGGTGTTGATGCAGAATGGCAAGGTTATTACATATGCTTCGCGTCAGTTGAAGATTCACGAGATGAAGTATCTAGTTCATGATTTAGAGCTAGCAGCCATTGTTCACGCACTGAAGATTTGAAGGCATTATCTATATGGTGTGCCGTGTATGGTGTTCATAGATCACAAGAGTTTACAATACTTTTTCAAGTAGAAGGAGCTAAATTTGAGGCAGAGGAGGTGGTTGGAGCTATTGAATGATTATGATATTACCATCTTGTATCATCCTGGGAAGGCCAATGTGGTGGCCGATACTTTGAGTAGGAAGTTAGCTAGTATGGGCAGCCTTGCGTATATTCTAGTTGGTGAGAGACCGCTTGTTTTGGATGTTCAAGCTTTAGCCAATCAGTTTGTGAGGTTGGATGTTTCTGAGCCCAACCGTGTTTTAGCTTGTACAGTCACTCGGTCTTCATTATTTGAGTGTATCAGAGATCGACAGTATGATGATGCTTATTTTCTTGTCCTTAGAGATAAGTGCGGCACGGATGTGCCAAGTAGGTTGCAGAGGGAGATGATAGAGTTTTGAGGATGTAGGGTCATATTTGTGTGCCTAATGTGGATGGACTTCGTGAGTTGATTCTAGAGGAGGCCCATAGTTTTCGATACTCATTTGGGCGCCGCTAAGATGTATCAGGACTTGCGGCAACATTATTGGTGGAGGAGGATGAAGAAGGATATTGTTGCATTTGTAGCTCGATGTTTGAATTGTCAGCAGGTAAAGTACGAGCATCAGAGACCTGGTGGTTTGCTTCAGAAGATTGAAATTCCTGAGTGGAAATGGGAGCGTATCACTATGAATTTTGTTGTTCTCCCACGGACTTAGAGGAAGTTCGATACAGTATGTGTTATTATGGATAGGCTGACTAAGTCAGCGCATTTCATTTCTGTGGCAGTTTCCTATTCTTCAGAGCGGTTAGCTGAGATATACATCCGGAAGATTGTTCGTCTTCATGGTGTGCCCGTGTCTATCATTTTTGATTAGGGTACGCAGTTTACCTTGCATTTCGGGAGGGCAGTACAACGTGAGTTGGGTACACGGGTCGAGTTGAGCACATCATTTCATCCTTAGATGGACAAACAGTCCGAGCGTACTACTCAGATTTGGAGGATATGCTCCGAGTATGTGTAATTGACTTTAGAGGTTCTTGAGATCAGTTCTTGCCATTAGCGGAGTTTTCCTACAACAACAACAACTACCAGTCGAGCATCCAGATGGCTCATTATGGGGCATTATATGGTAGACAGTATCGATCGTTGGTTGGGTAGTTTGAGCCGGGGAGGCTCGGTTGTTGGGTGCGAATTTGGAACAAGATGTCTTGGATAAGGTTAAGATCATTCAAGATAGACTTCGTACAACTCAGTCTATGCAAAAGAGTTAAGCCGACTGTAAGGTTCGTGATGTGGCATTCATGGTCAGAGAGCGAGTGTTGCTTCGGGTGTCACCTATGAAGGGCCTGATGAGATTTGGGAAGAAGGGAAAGCTAAGCCCTAGGTACATCAGACCTTTTGAGATCGTTCGGAGAGTGAGGGAGGTGGCTTACGAGCTTGCATTGCCGCCAGGTTTATCAGCAGTGCATTCAGTGTTTCATGTGTCCATGCTTCGGAAATATCACGGCGATCCATCCCGCGTGTTAGACTTCAGCATTGTCCAGTTGGACAAGGATTTGACCTACGAGGAGGAGCCGGTAGCTATTCTAGACCGGCAGATTCGCCAGTTGAGACCGAAGAGTTATCCTTCGGTTCGTGTGCAGTGGAGAGGTCAGCTTATAGAGGTAGTTGTCACACCTCCTTTTTACACGCACCCCCGCAAATGGGCGCGGAAGGGAGTTTTTTCCAATTAAAGGACAATATAACGGGATTTGTTCACTTATTTTTCAGAGTTGCCACTTGGGAGATTTAGGGTGTCCCAAGTCACCAATTTTAATCCCGAATCGAGGAAAAGAATGACTCTATATTACAGTCTGCGTACCAGAAATCCGGATAAGGAATTCTATTAACCCGGGAGAAGGTGTTAGGCATTCCCGAGTTCCGTGGTTCTAGCACGGTCGCTCAACTGTTATATTCGGCTTATTATTTGATTTTTACAATTATGTACTTAGTGCAAATTATGATTCTTTTACCGCTTTTATTATTATTGTTGTTATTTTTACAAAGAATTGCAACGTCGTGAAAACGTATCTCGAACCTCGTCACAATCAATATACCCAAGGCTATCGACATGTCTCGACTCCGTTGAGATTTGGATTTGGGTCACATAAATGCACACCCGTATTTAAGGAAATAATTTTATTAAAGATGCACCCTAAGCGACTAGCGTAGTGTTATTTTGGGCGAGGCCGTAAAATTTTGCTAAACGGCCTGTCCCGGAGTCTAAACAACTTTGCAAACACGTATAGAGGGCCCCGCAGCTTGTGCCTTTTTTCGTTTGGCGAGGCTCGTCTCATTTGTTATTTTGTTTTAAAGAATTGCAATGTCATGGAAACGCATTTCGAACCACGTCACAATCAATGTACTCGTGATTGGTCGACGCATTTCGACTTCGTTAGGATTTGGATTTGGGTTAAATAAATGCACACCCGTATTTAAGAAGGTAAGATTAATTAAGGCGCGTCCTAAAGAGACTACGTATTGTTATTTTAGGAAGAGGCCGTGAAAATTCGCTAAACGGCCAACTCCGAAGTCTAACCAATTATTGTATACGTTTATTGAGGGCCCCGCGATTTGTAATTTATTTGGCGAGGCGCGCCTCATTTTATTTTAAGGGTCATCCTATAATGACTATGTTTCCTATTTCGTTTGTCTCTAAAATAAATGAAGAAAAGGTCCTACTTTATTTACATACTTACGAGTTATTATAGTTAAGTTTCGAACATGATTCGTTAAATCTAAAATGAACGTAGTAAGAGCAGTCCGTTTGATAGTTATGGGCCCAGGCCCAATGTGCATGGCGTGAAACTGGGCCATCCTTATTCCAATTGGTCCTAGTTAACTTATTTTATATATGTTTGACATTTACAAGGGGCTGAAATGTGAACCCGTGCTATCTAATTAAATAATGTTCCTATAAGTTTCAAAACAAGCCTTTTGTTCCATGAGGTAACTATTAAGTATTTAGAAATAGTCTAAGAGGCCTAACAGGCTTTTGAGATATACTATTTAACAAATAATACTGAAACAACAGAACATATTTTCTACAACATCAATCCATTTTAACTAAGCATACAAGGGAGGAAGTTTACAACTAAACTACTACAAAGCATTGTTCAGTTATACATAGCCCACACCTACATGATTCTAGTAGAAGACATGAACTATTATATGTATACCGCTTAATGTTCAATATACAACTAAAAGGTATTCAAAACAACTTCAACTCTTCATTTTTCATTCATGCTTCAAATTTCAGCTTACATTGAACCAGTGGATCAGTTGTGTACCTGATATTGGAAAGCAAAAGAAGAAGAGGAGTGATCAGTGCAGCAGTAGCATACACAACAACAACAACAATAACAACCAGCAATCAACAACAACAAGGACCCAGTGACAGATTTTTAAAGCCAAACAAAAATCCAGGACACTCAATGAAACAGTAACATGTCACCCAAGTAGCAGACCCAGCAAAACCAGTTTGAAAAAAACCCAGCAATATCGAACAATCGACAGGCCAATGAAGCTATAACAGTATTGTCGCACCTCCTTTTTACCGCGCCCGCGTGGGTGCGTGGGGAGTTTTCTCCAATTGAAGGACAGTCGAAAGGGGATTTATTTAATTATTTCAGAGTCGCCACCTGGGAATTTTAAGGCGTCCCAAGTCACCAATTTTAATCCCTGAATCGAGGAGAATATGACTCTGTTTATTATTCTGCAAACCAGAAATCCTGAGTAAGGAATTCTGTTAATCCGGAAGAAGGTGTTAGGCATTTCCGAATTCCGTGGTTCTAGCACGGTCGCTTAACTGTTTTTATTATTGGCTTAATTATCTTGATTTTATTAAATATATTGTTACGTGATTTTTCTACCGCTTTTACTTATTGTGATTAAGGACCCTTCTTTGAATCGAATTACGCGTACGTATATTCGTGTTATAAATTTAAAATTGCGGAATTGTGTCACGCGTACGTGTACACGATAACTTTTGATAATATATTTATTAAACAATCATTTTTTCGAAATTGTGTCGAATCAAGAAAATTTGTTTTTCTTAAATAGTGAACCGTACATCTCGGGTTTTTATGAAATTGATTTAACGCTTTTGGAAAAATCCTTTTCTTGAATATTCGCTCGAAATTGCGCGTACGCATAATCCGAATTTGCTTTTAAAAATATAATCAGGGTACGCGAACGCATCCCTAATTGCGCAAAATACTTGTAATGGTATTAGGGATTTTTCACAAATTGTTTATTATATCTACACATTTTATATGTGAAAATCATGAGAAACTCCCATTTTAGAGGCCTATAAATTCTTTGAAAAGAATTCACAATCTATTAAAGGTTGCCCGTCGATTATAATTTCCGAGTATAAATTATATTCATTCCAACTATTCAAATTCAGAGAACAGAATAAAAATATGATTAATACTATTTTTTTTAAAACAAATATGACATATATATATGCCAAAGAATAAATTGCATATGAAACTGAAAATGAATGATTCATAAGGGGAGGAAATATTTTCCAAGAATTTTCATTATTTACTTAGTGCAAATTCTATTTCTAATTACCATTGACATAAATTGTTGCAATTTGTTCTTATACATATCATCTCATTCTCACATACATGTTTTTAATCCAATAGGCCTAATTATTTATTTAAGATGGTAAATAGGCATCAAATTGATAAGAAAGGGAATTATAAATCAATTAATAATATTGCCTTACATGTAACATAGTTTGTATGTCTAAAACATTCATAGCACTTTAACATCATAATGAGCCATAACAACTCAACTTGCCATCCACTTAATGGTTCTATAGATACCTGTTATAATGCCACATAAGAACGTACAACTTATATCATTCCTTCCACAACTAAATCAGATTATCAGAATAAACTAGCAATATGGTTTTGACATTTTCACGCTATTCCTTATTCAACCAACAACGTCACAAGGCCTAGTTAATGGCCAATCTTTATGTCATGTTTCCTACCTTGACAGTTCAAACATGACTAAACTAATGAGATGAAGGGCTAACATTATTACAAAGCTTTATACGAATTTCAAAGTAAGACAATTAACTCATAGTTATCAAATTGAATTCCCTACTAATTAACTATCATGAAACAAAAATGAAATTTAAACTGATGAACTTGGACAAATGGAAAACAGAATTGCAATTCAAACTTCATTGATTAGTCATGTTGAATCTCTTTCCAACATAAAATTTAAAAGGCATGTACCTAAAAATGAAGGTAGAAGGAGTAAATTTCAGCAACAGCAGCAGTAACAAATACTGACAGAATATCAGTATTCCCACAGATTTGAGTAATAATAAGACCCGAGAAATCCAGATTCACAAGAGCAACACTTCTTAAAGAATTTCAGATTTTTTAAAGCCGAATAGTATCAATACCCAGACCCGGACAGATTCCAAAAAGAACAACAAGGTTTCAGATTTTTCTTTTCTTTTCTGGTATCTGTTTCAGCTTCACTGTGTGAGTGTTTCTTTTTGTTTGTTTTTCTTTTCAAATTTCTATTTCTGATTCTATTTCTATCTCTTTCTTTCTTTCTGTTTTTCTCTTTCCTGAACTCTCTTAAAATCTGATTTTTATTTCTTTTTCAAACTCTTCTCTGAAAAAAAAACTCCTCTTTTCTGAAAACTGATCTTAAATCAAATTTTTCTCTCTCAATTCCCTCTTCTAATCTGATTTCCTTTCTTTTTCTTTCTTAAAATCTTCTGTTTTTCAGATTTTCTCTTTTTTTCTCCTAAATCAGATTTCTTCAATCTAAAAAATCTGCCTAAAGTCTCCTTGTTAAAATCTGATTTCTTTTTCCTTTCAAATCAGATTTTTCTCTTCCTATTTTTCTTCTTCCTATTTTTTCTTCTTCCTATTTTTCTTCTGAAGGACTCCCTCTCTGAAAAAACTCCCCCTTTCAGTCTGTCCAGCTCCCTGTATTTATACAGGGCTGGTCCTATACAGTTTAGTGCTGGATGGACCCTTTTCTCCTTTAAAAATCAAAAAGTTTTTCCATTAAAACTACTTTTGAATAATTTAAAACTAAGTGCTATTGATCCTGTTTTTCAGCAGCCCCATTATCCCTTGTTCCCCATTATTACTTAAATTATAGCCACTATCATATTATTGAAAGCACACTATCACATTACCCTACTGTTTCATTCTAAAATAAACCTGAAATCCTTCTGTAATTACAACCCTTAAACTAAAATCAGAATGTTGCAAAACAGATTTTAAAGTCTGCTTTAACAGTTATAACCAGTCCTAGTATTAAAGACAGTATATCACATTTATGCACAAGAGTTGAATTAAGATAGATGATTCTCAATTGAATACTGAACCTGAATAATACCCACTAACATTACACAGAATATGCAGGATCATTTCGACTGAGATTCAAAACTGAACCAAAAAACAAACAAATACAGGAGCATTGTCAATATACTGACAATGCCCTGAAACTCAATGCTCAGAAATCAACACATATACAACATTCATTTGAATTTACTGGTTTATTAAACAAGAACTAACTGCTTAACAATAACTAATTAACTGGTTATAGCAAAATAATCTATTCAAAACAGGCTATCTCAGTCAACATTTCCAAAAGCAAGATTCATAATACAACTAATCGACGAACTTAATCGAGTCGATTACACACATTGTACATAATCACAATCAACAGAAACAATTCACATTTAGAATCAAGTTGACCGGTAGAGGACAGTATAACAAAATTTGACTAGAAAATTATGAAAAATTAAACAAACTAATGAAACGAACATAGAATACACATAGAATGCACATAAGAAACAGAAATTACCTCTGAACCTTTAAATTCAACTGAACTCAATTCGACTTGGATTTGGACTTTGTTTGAAATCAAACAGACCTTAGTCGAAGTATTTTCCACTGAAAATACTTCGACTAAGGTCGATTAAACCTCAATCTTTATTCAATCTGGACAGAATCCAAAAGTCTGGTATTTTTAGGGTTCTTGAAAGTTCGATTTGGGATTTACTCATTTCTGGTTAGATTCGAGGGAAACCAAAGATGTTCTAGGCACGAGGGAGGTCAGGGGGTAACTGGTGTGAGTTTGAAGTAGGTTGGGATAAGGTCAGGTTGTACTCGAATCTTCAAATGAAGATTCGAGTAGTTCCAGTATGATTCGAACCATGCAACTAACAGATCCTTGGTGAGGGAATTTAGGAGAAACTGTGGTGTTATTTTGGAGGTCATCGGAGAAGATAAGGTTTTCAGGCCAACCTTCGATTTAAGATTCGAAGAGTTGGGGCCTGATTCGAAGGAAACCAATGTTAGATCTGTGTAGAGGATGTTCAGGGGATTCTAGGGTGTTATTTTGGTGACCGGCGGCGTTGATGCCGCCGGGTTTCAGGCGGTGGGATCCTAGGGCGGCTAGGGTTAGTGGTGAGTATGGGAACGATGATGAACAGTGAGAGGGGGGGTGTTTGGTTAGGGGCCGGGGTAGGGGTTTGGTCTTTATATAGGGGTGGGGTGGATTGATCTCATCCGTTGGATCAATTAAGATGCACGGTTGAGATCAATCCACTTAACCAAACGTCGTCATTTGGTCTAAGTTCAGGGTCGGCCTGGATTGGGTCAAAGGGTCGGGTTACGGGTTACGGGTAAGGGTAGTGTATCTCAGCCGTTAAATTGATCTAATCTAACGGCCCTTGATGAATGATCACCAAATGACGTCGTTTGGCGTAGCTGAATTGGACCAGACATGGTCATCTGGATTGGGCTGTGGGGGGGAATTAATTCATTTGGGCCTGGATTTTAATCCAGGTCCGATTTTTTATATTAATTCATTTTTCATTTTTTCTAATTTAAATTTCTAATTTTAATTATAAAATAATTTTAACTTCGCAAAAAATATATTAATTATTCTATAACAATTATTTAACACATAGACAAAATATCAATCACACAGTGGAATATTTAAAATAGAACTATTGCATATTTTTTGTGATTTTGTTTAAATTATCTTTTAAATACATAATTAAATCCTATATGCATGCAACATGTATTTTATTTTAATTTTCATTTCATTATGACAAAGTAAACATTTACGGACATAACACAAATATTTAACACCACGCAAATCAAAAAAATTACACAGTAAAAGAAATTTATTTTATTTTTTGATTTATTTTGGAGTAGTTTTTCGTAAGGCAAAAATCACGTGCTCACATCTGCCCCTCTTTGTGCGAAAACTCGAAGAGTTTTCGTGCAAAGATAAAGTGAGCGGATACGGGCGATTTTTGACCATTCGAATACTCCGTGGGAAGCATTTTTTGAAAGATTTGACCGAACCTCTGCTTCAAAGGTTTCCTACATATCCTTGGCTATAAAGGAATCAGGTCAATGTAGTTCGGGAATTTTGGGTAGCTGGGACTACCGTGAGACTGTGATGTTACTGCTGCTTCATGCTGTTTTTACTGCTTGCTGACCTCCTTATTACACCTTACTTTAAAGGAAATACATAAAGCTAAACTAGACTATGGTACATGAATTATAAAAGATCTTATCTAGATCATGCCCTTGTGTTTCTTGTTGTCTTGATATCTTGGTGACTCTTGGGCATTTGGCTTATTCCGTATTCCTTTTCATTGTGTCCCGTATTTTCTTTTGGGACTCTTGTTGTTTCTTGTTGGGGATTTTGTTGGACTCCTCTGCTTTATTGATTCTAAGTGTGCTCCTTTATCATATGATCGGGCTTTTGATTTCAACACTTCAATTCATCCTCGTTCTCCAGGTGGACGCCTGACTTCTTTCTTTTCTTCATCCTCATTCTCCAGGTGGACGCCTGACTTCTTCTTTTCTCATCCTCATTCTCCAGGTGGACGCCTGACTTCTTCTTCTCTCATCCTCATTCTCCAGGTGGACGCCTGACTTCTTCTTTCCTCATCCTCATTCTCCAGGTGGACGCCTGACTTCTTTTTTCTTTGTCCTCATTCTCCAGGTGGACGCCTGACTTCTTTAATTCTTCGTCCACATTCTCCAGGTGGACGCCTGACTTCTTCTTTCCTCATCCTCATTCTCCAGGTTGACGCCTGACTTCTTTTTTTCTTCATCCTCATTCTCCAGGTGGACGCCCGACTTCTTCTTTTCTCATCCTCATTCTCCAGGTGGACGCCTGACTTCTTTAATTCTCATCCTCATTCTCCAGGTGGACGCCTGACTTCTTCTTTTCTTTATCCTCATTCTCCAGGTGGACGCCTGACTTCTTTAATTCTTATCCTCATTCTCCAGGTGGACGCCTGACTTCTTTAATTCTCATCCTCATTCTCCAGGTGGACGCCTGACTTCTTTAATTCTCATCTTCATTCTCCAGGTGGACGCCTGACTTCTTTAACTCTCATCCTCATTCTCCAGGTGGACGCCTGACTTCTTCAATTCTCATCCTCATTCTCCAGGTGGATGCCTGACTTCTTTTTAACTTCTCATCCTCATTCTCCAGGTGGACGCCTGACTTCTTTAATTCTTTACCAGGTATTTCCTGACACAAATATTGTATTTGCCTATGTTTTAAATCAAAGAAAACTTTGTTAGTTTAAAGCAGGGTGGTTGACTGGGGTATTCTTGCCGATGGTGATGCTTCTCTTCGTTTCTCTTTATTGCCTTGGAATGGTTGAAAAGACTGTTTTGTCCTTGTAATTGATCCTTGATCTCTTCGCTTCTCTTCCCCTCTGTATGTTTTCCTTCAAACCCTTTTAACTGTAATCATATGTCCCTTCTGACTTTGTTGATCCACTTTTGATTTCACCTTTCTTACACCCATATCTTTTATCTCCCACCTTTCGTGGCTGTATTTTGTAACCTTGAATCTTGGTAGTATACCTTGACATTCCTTCTTATTTGTTTGGAATAAAACTTATCTCAAAGCTTTTTAGAAAAGTAAGATTATTAGTGACGAAATAACGCTGATTTCGACAATTATAGAATAAAAAGAAAAATCCAAGTTTGGATGACTGTTGGAGAAAGAATAAAAACTTATCTGATTGGAGTTACCGGCACCAATGATCAGGGTATGCATTTCGGATTAATCAACCTAGTCTTTTAATCAATCTCCTTTCAATTGTCTCATTTTTGTTTTCCCCAAAATTTCCGTAATCCAACTTCATTTTTCATTTCACAGACCTGTTGGATTTGCAATATCTCAAAGAGTTTTCACCGATAAACCTTCCTCATTTGTTCATTTCTCACTTCCTTTTCGCCTTAGGGTGCCTATGAAGGTTTTCACCAATAAGACTCTCTCATTTTACTTTTCTCTCAACTTCCGTCGCCTTATGGTGCCAGTGTAGGTTTTCACCTATAAGACTCTCTCATTTTTACTTTCTTTTCTTGTTTGTATCAGAGTGTTATGAACCATCTTCATTTGCTTGACTCAACATTTTTCTAAGATTGGTCGAAAGGTCTTTCTGGTATGGGGTTAGAAATGGAAAAGGTATTAAAAGCTAAACAGTTCTGGTATGGGTTTAAAATTACAACTCTTGGAATCTTTTTCTTACTTCCAATACAATTTCTGCCCCAGTTTCTGATTGGGGTCGCTTGATATAACTTTTTGTGCACATTATGTATATTGTGCACCCAATGACCGAGCCGTGAGGCGCCTACGTATCCTTCTTTGAGGAATCAGGTCAAACATAGTTCACCAATGATAGTGATTTTTTTTTTATATATATATTTTTTTTATTGCTTCCAAGAGGGGGTAGGAAAGAAACAAGTATGGCTCAAAGGGGGGAAACAAAGGGTATAGTGTTTGGATAGCAGAATAAATGGCCTTTGTCATTCCAATCTTCGAAATAATGCTAAATACAAACATTCAAAAATTTTATGCATAATATCTCTTTACCGCGTCAGAATTGATCGCCATATCTATGCATTTGCCTTCAATATCTTTTAAACATAGTGCACCATTCGATAATACTCTGGTCACAATGAATGGTCCTTTCCAATTAGGGGCAAATTTGCCTTTTGCCTCAACCTGATGTGGAAGAATACGTTTCAGCACATGCTAACCTACTTCAAACTTCCGGGGACGCACCTTTTTGTTGTATGCTCTTTCTATTCTTCTTTGATATAATTGACCATGACATACTGCGGCCAATCGTTTTTCATCAATCAAGTTTAACTGTTTCAGACGGGTTTTGACCCATTCATCATCATCAATCTTTGCTTCGACGATGATCCGAAGGGAAGGAATCTCAACTTCTGCGGGAATTACTGCTTCAGTGCCGTATACCAACAAATAAGGAGTTGCTCCTACTGAAGTGCGAACAGTAGTGCGGTATCCCAATAATGCAAATGGTAATTTTTCATGCCATTGTTTTGAACCTTCTATCATTTTCTGAAGTATCTTCTTTATGTTTTTGTTGGCTGCTTCTACTGCTCCATTCGCCTTGGGCCGATATGGGGTAGAGTTACGATGTGTAATCTCAAACTGTTGACATACTTCCTTCATTAAGTTGCTGTTAAGATTAGCACCGTTATCTGTGATGATCACCTTCGGGATTCCGAATCGACATATGATATTTGAATGGACAAAATCCACCACAGCTTTCTTGGTCACTGATTTGAATGTCTTGGCCTCAACCCATTTGGTAAAATAATCAATAGCTACCAGAATGAACCTGTGCCCATTGGATGCTGTCGGCTCAATTGTTCCAATCACATCCATGCCCCAGGCAACGAAGGGCCATGGTGCCGACATTGTGTGCAACTCGGATGGTGGAGAATGAATCAAATCTCCGTGTATTTGGTATTGATGACACTTGCGCACAAAACTGATACAATCTCGCTCCATGGTAAGCCAATAGTAACCGGCTCGGAGGATTTTCTTTGCCAATACATATCCACTCATGTGGGGTCCGCAAACTCCTGAATGTACTTCAGACATGACAGCTGCAGCTTGTCTGGCATCTATGCATCTTAATAATCCAAGATCTGGTGTTCTTTTATACAAAACTCCTCCGCTTAAGAAGAATCCATTTGCCAATCGCCTAATGGTCCTCTTTTGATCTCCTCTGGCTTGTGCGGGATATATCCCCATCCTGATATACTCCTTGATGTCGTGGAACCATGGTTCACCATCAAATTCTTCTTCAACCATATTGCAATAAGCGTGCTGATCGTGGACTTGAATATGTACTGGATCTACATAAGCTTTGTCCGGATGGTGCAACATTGATGCCAGGGTAGCCAATGCATCGGCAACCTCATTATGGATTCTTGGAATATGTTGGAATTCCACTGATTGAAACCGCTGACAAAGATCATGTAGACATTGTCGGTATGGTATGAGCTTCAAGTCTCGGGTTTCCCATTCTCCTTGAATTTGATGTACCAAAAGATCCGAATCTCCCATGACTAAGATTTCTCGGATACCCATGTCTGCGGCTAGCCTTAACCCCAAAATACAAGCTTCATATTCAGCCATATTATTGGTGCAATGAAATCGCAATTGAGCCGTAACAGGATAGTGATGCCCTGTTTCAGAAATGATTACAGCTCCTATTCCGACTCCTTTCATGTTAGCGGCTCCATCAAAGAAAAGTTTCCAGCCAGGCTTTTCAATTCGCTCCACCTCGTCGACTGACTATGAATCCCAGCAACTTTCCAGATGGAACTCCAAATGCGCACTTGGCAGGGTTAAGCTTGAGGTTGTACCTGCGAAGTCTTAAGAAGAACTTCCTCAAATCCCCAACGTGGTTGGCCTGATGCTTTGATTTTATGATCACATCGTCCACGTATACCTCAATCTCCTTGTGTATCATATCATGAAACACTGTGGTCATTGCTCTCATATAGGTTGCTCCGGCGTTCTTTAAACCGAATGGCATTACCCAGTAGCAATAAGTTCCCCATGGTGTGATGAATGCCGTCTTTTCTGCATCTTCTTCATCCATTAGAATTTGATGATACCCGGCATAACAATCCACGAAAGACCCTATATCATGCTTGGCACAATTGTCGATCAAAATATGGATATTAGGTAATGGGAAATTATCCTTTGGACTTGCTTTGTTGAGATTGCGATAGTCGACGCATACTCTAATTTTGCCGTCTTTCTTTGGTACAGGAACGATATTAGCCAACCAAACAGGATATCGAGTGACTCGAATGACCTTTGCTTCCAATTGTTTGGTGATTTCTTCATTAATTCTCACACTCATGTCAGGCTTGAATTTTCTCAGCCTCTGCTTGACAGGAGGTACCGTTGGATCGGTGGGCAATTTGTGAACCACTAAATCAGTGCTCAGGCCCGGCATGTCGTCATACGACCATGCAAAAACATCTTTGAATTCTGTGAGTGCTTTAATTAACTCCTCTCGGATCTTTGGTTCCAGATGGACACTTATTTTAGTTTCTCGGATATTACTCGTGTCCCCTATATTGATGTCCTCGGTATCACTTAAGTTAGGTTTGATTTTTTCCTCAAAGTGAATTAACTCTTTACTAATCTCTTCAAAAACCTCATCTTCATCATATTCTGATTCATAATCACAATATATTTCTTGAATTAATATTTCGGAACCAGATTGATTTTTAAGACTGGGCCGAGGATTCCTCATGCATGCCATATCACTAGAGCCAGCGTAAAAGGAACTGTACAGGAAAGAAAAAAGAAAAGAAAACTATCAGGAATGATAAAAAAAGAAACTGCTTTTTATTGGATGATGAAAGATAACAAGGTTTTGCACACTTCAAACAAACTGTAAGATAAGCTTTGGGATTACAACCCTGAAGTAACCCAAACAAACTGAAAGAAAATCAAAATAAACTACCAAGACTCCTTTCGAATTGGGAGAGGAGTGGCTTTCCAATTATTGAGCTTTGTTTCTGGCCCAACGAATTGAACTTCTGCGTTGCTACACTCTTCTCCGCTTTCCAACATATTCACATCACTAAACAATTTCTCGAACCTTTCAATTAATTCCTTCTCAGGATTGACCCGGGATTTAGGAATTGTTGTTATCGGGCGATTTTTAGCACCGGTCTTGACAAAAGACTTTGACAGATGTGGGACTGGTTTTGGAAGAACCCATGCTTGGTGTTTCAGCTTCCTAGCCCTTATCACGTCATTGGCGGTGGGTATGAACCCTAAACCGAATGTTCCCCAGTTCTCGGGGAGAGATACTGGTTGTATAATTCCTTGTAAAGATAAGCCCAGACCTCTGCCGGGTATAAAGCCATTCTTTAACATTTCATAAGCTATCATGACTGATGTAGAGGATATCTTTGGATTCGGAAGGTATTTCCCCTCTGGAATTTTCTCTACCGACACTGTGTCGGATACTTGGTATACCCATGGTCCCTGGTCATTTTCTGTTTTCTCGACCGGTACAATGGTACTTCTGTTAGCATTTAAACTTTCTTCTCCATGCACGACTATTTCTTGATGATCCCATTCAAACTTGACAGCCTGATGTAGTGTTGACGGGACTGCTTTAGCAGCATGGATCCATGGTCGACCCAACAATAAAGTTGTAAGAAACAGTTATGTCCAACACTTGGAATTCCATTGTGAATTCAACTGGCCCTATAGTTAGTTCCAACACTATGTCGCCAAATGAATCTCTGCTTCCACCGTCAAACCCTCGTACGCAAATACTATTTTTCTGGATCCTCTCCTCTTTAATTCTTAATTTGCCTAAAGTGGAGAGAGGGCAGATATTTGCACTTGACCCATTGTCAACCAATACTCGGGTTACTACGGAGTTTTCACATTTCACGGTGAGGTAAAGAGCTCTGTTGTGCTCAGTACCTTCCACAGGTAATTCATCATCAACAAATGTAATTCTGTTCCTCTCAAAGATTCTGTTGGCTATTTTTCCCAAATGATTTACAGAGATCTTTTCAGGAACATGAGCCTCATTCAGGATTTTCATCAAAGCCAGACGGTGCTCCTCTGAATGGATCAGTAATGACAACAATGAAATTTGAGCGGGGGTCTTCTTTAATTGATCCACAACAGAATAATCATGGAGTTTCATTTTTCTTAAAAAATCTTCCGCCTCTTCTTCCGTCACAGCTCTATTTGTTGGCGTTGGATTGTTTTTAGTTTTTCTTAACTCTTCGGGAGTAAAACATCTTCCCGAACGAGTCAAGCCTTGCACCTCACACACTTCTTCCTTGATTTCTTTTCCCTTGTACATTACAGTCACCCGTTCATAGTTCCATGGGATGGCTTTGTTGTTG
Organism: Nicotiana tabacum; assembly: GCF_000715075.1. Lineage (NCBI taxonomy): Eukaryota > Viridiplantae > Streptophyta > Magnoliopsida > Solanales > Solanaceae > Nicotiana > Nicotiana tabacum. The sequence continues at coordinate 26,321,020 of NC_134100.1, forward strand.
ACGACTGGCAACTGGATTACAGGTGCAATAATAACCCAATCTGTACGGGCTCCTTCCACGAATACAATGGGTTTGTTAGCAACCCCTGGTACTATCACTTTCGGCCTTTCTTGTTTTGCAGCAACTTTGCTCGATGATCCCTCATCGACTATCATAGATGGTTCATCGCCATTTTTGTTCTGCTTAGACACCGGCTTCTCCTCTATTAACTGCTTATCTGGCTTGGTTTCATGAGACTTGATCATCATGACAGTTTGTGACGGCTTCTTTGTCTCCCCATCAGCTTGTATGATTTCTATCATATTAGCCTCTTGATGGGCTGGCATTGGATTTCTATTGATATTTGGGGCTTCGGGGGCTTGAACCTCGATTTTATTAGTATCAATTAGCTCTTATATTGTATTTTTCAAATGCCAGCATTTCTCCGTATCATGGCCTGGTGTACCGGAGCAATATTCACAGCTAATGGTGTAATCCAGATTCTTTGGAGGAGGATTGGGTAGTTTGGATTGTATTGGTCTCAGCATGTCTAGTTGTCTCAGCCTGTGGAACAGACTAGTGTAAGACTCTCCCAATGGAGTGTAAGTTTTCTTTTTCTGTTCCCTTTCTCCCCTGAATGCTGGCCTAGGCCTGAAACCTGGTCCTGGATAGGCTAGTGGGCAAGTATTTGGTGTGACAGGAGCACGCCAATTAGTGTGAACAGGTGGCTGATTGTATGCTTGAGTATGGTTAATGGAAAAATGAGGCACTGAAGGATGATAGTAGTGTTGGGATGAATCATGGTGGTAAGCTGATTGGCGAGGTCGTTGTTGATTATAGTAAAGCGGTGAACCTCTGGGTCCCGACCAAATTCCTGAATCAACTACCGCTGCTTCCTCCCTCTTCTTTCTTCCGATTCCTCCTACCCCACCTTGAATAACTTGAGTAGTTGCCTTAATTGCTGAATAGCTCATGATTTTATTTGTCTTGAGGCCTTCTTCCACCATACCTCCCATCTTCACTACTTCGTTGAATGATTTCCCAACCGCTGAAACCAAATGGGCATAGTAAGTCGGTTCCAAGGCTTGGAGGAAGTAGTCTACCATTTCGCTCTCCTTCATAGGAGGATCCACTCTTGCTTCCTGTTCTCTCCACCGAAAACCAAACTCTCTGAAACTTTCATTATGTTTCTTCTCAAATTTTGTCAAAGATAATCGATCTGGGATGATTTCCAGATTGTATTGGAAATGGTATGCGAATGCCTGTGCCAGGTCATCCCAGGTGTACCATCTCCCATGGTCCTGGCGTGTATACCACTCCAAAGCTGATCCGCTTAAACTTTGACTGAAGTAAGCCATCAGTAATTCATCATTTCCCCCAGCTCTTCGCATCTTGCTACAGAAACCCCTTAAGTGAGCTACTGGGTCGCCGTGCCCGCTCTATAGGTCAAATTTGGGCATCTTGAAACCAACTGGTAATTGTACATTGGGGAATAAGCATAAATCTTTGTATGCTACACTGACTTGCCCGCCTAATCCTCGCATGTCTCTGAACGATTGTTCTAGACTCTTGACCTTCCTGAATATCTCTTCTTGTTCAACATTTTTAGTTGGCTTGTCAATTTCGGTTGGGAGATCAAAATGAGGAGTGGTTGAATGAATTTCGGAGGCTTTGAGGGTGGGCTCCGGGGGGTAATATTGGTTGTCCTGGGCCTGAAATGTAGGCTCACTAGGAGATTTGTGGAATGTAGCAAGGGGAGGTGCTACGAAAATAGGAGTCATAGGTGGAGGAAAATATGGAACGGGTTTCGGAGGTGGAGACTGCGGTGTCTGAGAGGTGGTGCCTCGGTAGTGCTGGTAAATGGGGAAGTTTGGGGATAATTCAGTGGTGATATTATCCTGAGTTTGAGTCATTGATGGAGCAGGGTTATTTGGATAAGATGGGGGTAGCTGTCCTGTAGACCAGGCTTGGTACATCTCAGCCATTTGCTGCTTGAGCTTAAACATCTCTTCTTTCATTTTCCCGACATCCATCTCCTCTAGTTCCATACCTGTGTCAACATCTGGGATAGACATACTTTCGGGTATTGGTCCTTTTGATCTTGTGTGATAGTGATAATATGCCAGTATACTCTTTAGAGAAACTAACTGCTTGAATTTTGAAAATGAACAAACTTGTTAGTTTTGAGAGTTTAACACATATATAATCACACATTGAGATGCAATGCTCCTAGACAAATAATCCCTTTCTATTATGCATTTGCTCGGCTGCTTGTGTCGTCCCAGCTTTCTTGAAATTGAAAATTGTCATTCACTTTTATTTACTATATATATCTTTTATCGTGGTGGTCGAATCTTAGAGATTGCCTACGTATCATGCCTTACATGAATCAGACCTTGCGTAGTTCGGACTAAAGGCAATCACTTTTATTTATTACACAAAGATGGAATTACATTTGAAAACTTTAAGAAAATGGCTTGAAACACACACACTTAAATCAAAATAAAAGATACAATTCTTAACACCTCACAACATGCCCCACTTTCCACTTTTGTTGTCAAATATTGGATTATCTGCTCAATGTGGGGCTTGACCTGGATGGCCTCCCAGCGTACGATACATCCTTTCCAACTCCATTGCTAGATGACGAGCAAAAGTGGGCGCATGCTCTGTAAACCTTTCATAATCCATTCCTTGGCAGTTTACATAACTTTGAGATGTGAAGACTGCCAAGTCGTGGATTTGTGCCCTGAAACCTTGGAGACGTTGGTCTTGGTCTTGCAATTGCTGCTGACGAGTGGTGGCTATATCTCTGACACGGTTTTCACGATCTAGAGCTGATTCTAACAGATCTCGGAGTCTGGCCTGCTCTAATCTTGCTTGCGATCTTTCCCTGTCGAGGTCTGCTTGTTGATGTTCTCTGTTGCATCTTCTTGCCTCTTCTAGTTGTGCACGAAGCTGGTCTTCTGATCGCATCCAATAGTCTTTTTCCTACTTGAATTGTGCCTTGTCTTTTTCGGATTGCCTATCTTGGCGTTCCTTGTTAGATCTGGCTTCTTCGTTCAATTGTTGGATCCTTTCTTTTGCTTTGCTCAACGCCCTTTCATTTTCCGCAAGAATGGAATCATAATCTTGCATTCTTTCAAAGAGATTGGCGATGGTTTTTTGATCCTTCCAGCTCCTCTTTGGCGTTTCAGAAACTCTTTTCATTTTTTGGAATCGAGCATGAAGACTTTCATTCTCACAAGCTAGACTCTTTTTCTCGCCTTCGGCTTCTTGTGCTTGCAAATCTTTCTCCAAACTGAGGCTTCTTAGATTTTCTTTTAGGGCATGGATAGTTGCTTTGTACCCTTTTTCCTTTTCTCCCCAGATCAACCGTTCTTGGATTTTATCATTGAAGTTTTGAACATGGGGTCTTTTTGTTGGCCTTCTTAGCTCAGGCTCTGGTACATCATCCACACGAGACCGTTTTTCAAACCACCTTGCATATCCAGGATTTATCTCACCCTTTGTAGCGTCTGGGACTTGAGTATCACTTTTCAAGTATCGGCATCCATTCCACATCTGCTGAAGTAGAGCCTCGGGAATAGTGGCTTCTGGGTGTAATTCGATTACTTGCACACTCAAATCTTCATCATCAGGAACTATTTGATATCTCCCTAATTGCCTTAGGACTCTCAGTGGTGCATACGGCTGAATGCTTCTCAATCCCAATAGTAGTAGATAACTATTTGAGGTTGACATGTGTATTACTTCCCTCATCGGGAGCCATCCCAGAGTCCATTCAATTTGATTTGCCGTTAAAGCTTTTAGATGAGATACCCATGCTTCTATCCCTTCTGGAGCCTGATAATTTTTTGTTCTTTCCTCATAGCTCTCGATGCAATTATCATTGTTTGACCCATACTGTATGATCTTGGGCTGTTGTTGGAGATGCTCCATCACCCACATTTGCAACAAAATTTTGCATCCTTCGAAGACCTTTGCTCCTGATTTACATAAAGTCAAAGCTCGATAAATGTCTGATAGAATGATGGGGACAAAGGTGTGATTTTCTTTGGTGGTGAGGATTTGCACAATTTTTGCGGTGCGAATATCAATTGTTCGCTCTTTGTTTGGAAAGACCATGACTCCTAGAAAAGCCACCATGAAAGCAAAGCGACGGTGAATCTGCCAAGTGTCTTTGTTTTGCTTATTGGTAAGGCCTTTCTCATGAATTTCGAACCCATCTGACTTTCCGAACCTTGAATACAAAAAGTTGAAGGAACAACATCTATTGATGACATTGTTTTTCCTGATTTGACTGATGATGTTCAGAAGACCGAAGAATCGATGTACCGAAGGAGCCTTTGTGAATATCAAGCTTTGATTTCTTAAACTTCCGTCAAAACCAGCATATCCAGCTATCTCCTCTAATGTAGGAGTAAGCTCGAAGTCAGAGAAACGAAAGACATTGTGAACAGGGTCCCAAAAAGTTACTAGTGCCGCAATCAGATCATCACGGGGTTTGACTTTCATAATGTCCGTGAGATTTCCCAAATGCTTGACGACCCATTTTTGACCGTCTTCGCCTAAATCATACCACCACATTTGAAGTTGAAATAGAAATTCTTCTGTACTCGTGGACGAGGGGCTTTGTGTGGTGCTCATTTTGTATCTGAAATTTAATTTTAATAAAGTCAAAATTCATTTTGAAAATTTATACACAAAAAAAAAAATCATTTTCGAATTTTTATTTATTTATTAAATACCTTTATTTCAAGATTTAAAACTATTTTTCTTTTTTTTTGAATTTTTTTTTAAAAAAAATAAAAATAAAAAAATAAAACCCATTTTATTCCTCTCTTCTCACCATGATTTCATTTAAGCTGGTCAACAAGCATGTTCGAGGCTAATGAATGCACAAATAGCAAGTAGGATGCATCATGATGGTCTTTTTATTTCGGGTTCACCTTTCCTAGACAGACCCAACCCCTGTGTTGAGTCTCCAAGGCCAAATGTGTATGATGCAAATAGACGTTCCTACTAGGGATCCGGTACATGGCTGAGTTATTCTAAGTGTAAAACCTTAGGTTGATTGTTCTAAACCTGGCTTACCCAAACGGACAGTTTGAGCCGAAGCGGGGGCAACGTACCGGGAGCACGAAAGTCTGCCCGACCTAGTTACTTGTCCCAACTCCGTCTTATTTGGTATGACTTTAACAGAAAGGTGGGTCACGCGCACGTGTACACCATAAATTCAGAAGACTTAGAAAGAAGGGGGTTTCGTAGCAGTTGTATATATTCACAATTCAAATAATATTAAAGCGGTAAAAAACAACATTTAGCATATTAGCATATAAACAGTTGAAAATCATATAGTAAATAAAGCCAATTAACACAGATATTTTAAGCTCGAATTCTTTAAACCCTGAACCAATGGTTCTGGGTTACAATAGGAAGTGTTGTCCCCAGCAGAGTCGCCAGAGCTGTCGCACCTCCTTTTTACCGCGCCCGCGTGGGTGCGTGGGGAGTTTTCTCCAATTGAAGGACAGTCGAAACGGGATTTATTTAATTATTTCAGAGTCGCCACCTGGGAATTTTAAGGCGTCCCAAGTCACCAATTTTAATCCCTGAATCGAGGAGAATATGACTCTGTTTATTATTCTGCGAACCAGAAATCCTGAGTAAGGAATTCTGTTAATCCGGAAGAAGGTGTTAGGCATTTCCGAATTCCGTGGTTCTAGCACGGTCGCTTAACTGTTTTTATTATTGGCTTAATTATCTTGATTTTATTAAATACATTTGTTACGTGATTTTTCTACCGCTTTTACTTATTGTGATTAAGGACCCTTCTTTGAATCGAATTACGCGTACGTATATTCGTGTTATAAATTTAAAATTGCGGAATTGTGTCACGCGTACGTGAACACGATAACTTTTGATAATATATTTATTAAACAATCATTTTTTCGAAATTGTGTCGAATCAAGAAAATTTGTTTTTCTTAAATAGTGAACCGTACATCTCGGGTTTTTATGAAATTGATTTAACGCTTTTGGAAAAATCCTTTTCTTGAATATTCGCTCGAAATTGCGCGTACGCATAATCCGAATTTGCTTTTAAAAATATAATCAGGGTACGCGAACGCATCCCTAATTGCGCAAAATACTTGTAATGGTATTAGGGATTTTCCACAAATTGTTTATTATATCTACACATTTTATATGTGAAAATCATGAGAAACTCCCATTTTAGAGGCCTATAAATTCTTTGAAAAGAATTCACAATCTATTAAAGGTTGTCCGTCGATTATAATTTCCGAGTATAAATTATATTCATTCCAACTATTCAAATTCAGAGAACAGAATAAAAATATGATTAATACTATTTTTTTTAAACAAATATGACATATATATATGCCAAAGAATAAATTGCATATGAAACTGAAAATGAATGATTCATAAGGGGAGGAAATATTTTCCAAGAATTTTCATTATTTACTTAGTGCAAATTCTATTTCTAATTACCATTGACATAAATTGTTGCAATTTGTTCTTATACATATCATCTCATTCTCACATACATGTTTTTAATCCAATAGGCCTAATTATTTATTTAAGATGGTAAATAGGCATCAAATTGATAAGAAAGGGAATTATAAATCAATTAATAATATTGCCTTACATGTAACATAGTTTGTATGTCTAAAACATTCATAGCACTTTAACATCATAATGAGCCATAACAACTCAACTTGCCATCCACTTAATGGTTCTATAGATACCTGTTATAATGCCACATAAGAACGTACAACTTATATCATTCCTTCCACAACTAAATCAGATTATCAGAATAAACTAGCAATATGGTTTTGACATTTTCACGCTATTCCTTATTCAACCAACAACGTCACAAGGCCTAGTTAATGGCCAATCTTTATGTCATGTTTCCTACCTTGACAGTTCAAACATGACTAAACTAATGAGATGAAGGGCTAACATTATTACAAAGCTTTATACGAATTTCAAAGTAAGACAATTAACTCATAGTTATCAAATTGAATTCCCTACTAATTAACTATCATGAAACAAAAATGAAATTTAAACTGATGAACTTGGACAAATGGAAAACAGAATTGCAATTCAAACTTCATTGATTAGTCATGTTGAATCTCTTTCCAACATAAAATTTAAAAGGCATGTACCTGAAAATGAAGGTAGAAGGAGTAAATTTCAGCAACAGCAGCAGTAACAAAATACTGGCAGAATATCAGTATTCCCACAGATTCTAGTAATAATAAGACCCGAGAAATCCAGATTCACAAGAGCAACGCTTCTTAAAGAATTTCAGATTTTTTAAAACCGAATAGTATCAATACCCAGACCCGGACAGATTCCAAAAAGATCAACAAGGTTTCAGATTTTTCTTTTCTTTTCTGGTATCTGTTTCAGCTTCACTGTGTGAGTGTTCCTTTTTGTTTGTTTTTCTTTTCAAATTTCTATTTCTGATTCTATTTCTATCTCTTTCTTTCTTTCTGTTTTTCTCTTTCCTGAACTCTCTTAAAATTTGATTTTTATTTCTCTTTCAAACTCTTCTCTGAAAAAAAAACTCCTCTTTTCTGAAAACTGATCTTAAATCAAATTTTTCTCTCTCAATTCCCTCTTCTAATCTGATTTCCTTTCTTTTTCTTTCTTAAAATCTTCTGTTTTTCAGATTTTCTCTTTTTTTCTCCTAAATCAGATTTCTTCAATCTAAAAAAGTCTGCCTAAAGTCTCCTTGTTAAAATCTGATTCTTTTTCCTTTCAAATCAAATTTTTCTCTTCCTATTTTTCTTCTTCCTATTTTTTCTTCTTCCTATTATTCTTCTGAAGGACTTCCTCTCTGAAAAAACTCCCCATTTCAGTCTGTCCAGCTCCCTGTATTTATACAGGGCTGGTCCTATACAGTTTAGTGCTGGATGGACCCTTTTCTCCTTTAAAATCAGAAAGTTTTTCCATTAAAACTACTTTTGAATAATTTAAAACTAAGTGCTATTTATCCTGTTTTTCAGCAGCCTCATTATCCCTTGTTCCCCATTATTACTTAAATTATAGCCACTATCATATTATTGAAAGCACACTATCACATTACCCTACTGTTTCATTCTAAAATAAACCTGAAATCCTTCTGTAATTACAGCCCTTAAACTAAAATCAGAATGTTGCAAAACAGATTTTAAAGTCTGCTTTAACAGTTATAACCAGTCCTAGTATTAAAGACAGTATATCACATTTATGCACAAGAGTTGAATTAAGATAGATGATTCTCAATTGAATACTGAACCTGAATAATACCCACTAACATTACACAGAATATGCAGGATCATTTCGACGAGATTCAAAACTGAACCAAAAAACAAACAAATACAGGAGCATTGTCAATATACTGACAATGCCCTGAAACTCAATGCTCAGAAATCAACACATATACAGCATTCATTTGAATTTACTGGTTTATTAAACAAGAACTAACTGCTTAACAATAACTAATTAACTGGTTATAGCAAAATAATCTATTCAAAACAGGCTATCTCAGTCAACATTTCCAAAAGCAAGATTCATAATACAACTAATCGACGAACTTAATCGAGTCGATTACACACATTGTACATAATCACAATCAACAGAAACAATTCACATTTAGAATCAAGTCGACGGGTAGAGGACAGTATAACAAAATTTGACTAGAAAATTATGAAAAATTAAACAAACTAATGAAACGAACATAGAATACACATAGAATGCACATAAGAAACAGAAATTACCTCTGAACCTTTAAATTCAACTGAACTCAACTCGACTTGGATTTGGACTTTGTTTGAAATCAAACAGACCTTAGTCGAAGTATTTTCCACTGAAAATACTTCGACTAAGGTCGATTAAACCTCAATCTTTATTCAATCTGGACAGAATCCAAAAGTCTGGTATTTTTAGGGTTCTTGAAAGTTCGATTTGGGATTTACTCATTTCTGGTTAGATTCGAGGGAAACCAAAGATGTTCTAGGCACGAGGGAGGTCAGGGGGTAACTGGTGTGAGTTTGAAGTAGGTTGGGATAAGGTCAGGTTGTACTCGAATCTTCAAATGAAGATTCGAGTAGTTCCAGTATGATTCGAACCATGCAACTAACAGATCCTTGGTGAGGGAATTTAGGAGAAACTGTGGTGTTATTTTGGGGGTCATCGGAGAAGATAAGGTTTTCAGGCCAACCTTCGATTTAAGATTCGAAGAGTTGGAGCCTGATTCGAAGGAAACCAATGTTAGATCTGTGTAGAGGATGTTCAGGGGATTCTAGGGTGTTATTTTGGTGACCGGCGGCGTTGATGCCGCCGGGTTTCAGGCGGTGGGATCCTAGGGCGGCTAGGGTTAGTGGTGAGTATGGGAACGATGATGAACAGTGAGAGGGGGGGTGTTTGGTTAGGGGCCGGGGTAGGGGTTTGATCTTTATATAGGGGTGGGGTGGATTGATCTCATCCGTTGGATCAATTAAGATGCACGGTTGAGATCAATCCACTTAACCAAACGTCGTCGTTTGGTCTAAGTTCAGGGTCGGCCTGGATTGGGTCAAAGGGTTGGGTTACGGGTTACGGGTAAGGGTAGTGTATCTCAGCCGTTAAATTGATCTAATCTAACGGCCCTTGATGAATGATCACCAAACGACGTTGTTTGGCGTAGCTGAATTGGACCGGACATGGTCATCTGGATTGGGCTGTGGGGGGAATTAATTCATTTGGGCCTGGATTTTAATCCAGGTCCGATTTTGTATATATATACATTTTTCATTTTTTCTAATTTAAATTTCTAATTTTAATTATAAAATAATTTTAACTTCGCAAAAAATATATTAATTATTCTATAACAATTATTTAACACATAGACAAAACATCAATCACACAGTGGAATATTTAAAATAGAACTATTGCATATTTTTTGTGATTTTGTTTAAATTATCTTTTAAATACATAATTAAATCCTATATGCATGCAACATGTATTTTATTTTAATTTTCATTTCATTATGACAAAGTAAACATTTACGGACATAACACAAATATTTAACACCACACAAATCAAAAAAATTACACAGTAAAAGGAATTTATTTTATTTTTTGATTTATTTTGGAGTAGTTTTTCGTAAGGCAAAAATCACGTGCTCACAAGTATTGTATTCAGCAGTAAAGAAAAGACCTCTCTTTTTTAGTTTCTATCTCTCAATATGCTGAAAATAACTGTAAGAAAGCAGCCTAGAACCACAGATCTCAAACTCTGGACTTTTCGATTCAAATTCCAGCCTATCTCACACTCAATATCTTCTGACTTATGCAGATTCAAAACCAGCACGGTTTTTTTTTTGCTTTTTAAATTCTGAAATCTTAGTGTCCAGTCCCTTACTTTGTTTTAAATGAGCCTATTTATAGGCAAAGTAGGCAAGCACAAGGCTGCCTTGATCCCTTCAGACCTTAACTCTACCCATACCCCTTAACTTCCCATGCCTAAGTGTCTTTTCTTGATGCAAACTATTTGGTTCCCCACACTTGTTCCCTTTGTTTTAATCAATAGTTATGGGGGCTTATAGTATTCATTTAATTCCCATGCCTGTTGTCTGGTTCCCTACTGACAATTATACTAATGTTATCTATTACCACTTGACATGTTCTTAAATTAATTCCAATTAAACTCTGTCAAATGCCAAAATTACCCTTAACCCCCTGAAGATTACTGTTATGCCCTAACTCTTAATAGCCAGTATATAAACCCCTCTAAATTCAACTAATCACTGATTACTAACTATCAGATTATACAGCTGTGACCAATTCAAACCTATCCAAACATACAAACTGATTTCAGGCAGAAGGGATGAGGGAATGAGGTTCATGTGACATTAAAATGAGCGAGCCAGTTTGGTTCAAAGAAGCAACTGGATATGTTCAACAACTTCAACTTAATCACATAAGAACAGAAAAGAGGCAGAAATGACAAACACTGGAATGAACAATTCGTGGTTCCCTAGTTTCTTTCAGTGAATTCAATTGACGACATTCATTTAGTTGACTATATGAGCTACAACAGATAGCTAACAATCAATAACCAAAATATCTCAAGCGGGTTACCAAATTAGCTTCAGTGATTTTACCAGGGAACCTTGATATGAACTAAACTATTCTACGACTCTAAACAGGATGGACACACAACTCACAATAACAATGAACAACAAACAAACAGAAGCTAATTTGAACCAAACAAAAGGTCTTATGAAGCCGGAGAAAATTGAAAGAAAAATAACAGAAAAATCAGACAAATCAACTAGACATGCAGACAAACACAAATAGAACTCAAACAAGGACAGAAGGGAAAGAAAACTTATCTTGGAAGCTCAAAAACAAAATGACCCAGGCTCGAACCGGACTCGACCATTTGAGGTCGAACGGACTTTAATCGAAGTGTTCTCAACTGAGAACACCTCGATTAAGGTCTATTAGACCCCAACCCTTCGTTTAATTGGACAGACCCCAAGGTTCTGGATTTCTAGGGTTCATACAGTCGATTAAGGGCTTGAATGTTTCTGGTTAGATTCGAACGGAACCAACGGTGTTTATGGCATGAGGGATGTCAGGGGGTTCCGTGGTATGAGTTTGGGGTAGGTTGGGGTAGGTTTAGGTTTTGCTCGAATCTTAGATTGAAGATTCGAGAAGCTAGGGGTTGATTCGAACTAAACGGATAAGGGATTTGGAAAGAGGAAGTCGTGGGGAAGCTATGGTGTAATTTTGGGGTCGTTTGGACCACCGGAACCGCCGTGAGGCGATTTTCAGTGGGCGGAGTACGGTGGTGAGGGGCAGAGGTAACATTTGGTCTCTGAAGCTCAGAGACGAAGAGGTGAGGGGGGTCTGGCTTGGGGGGGCTGGGTGGGTAGAGAAGATGAGGAGTTATATACGGGGTGGGTGGTTTGATCCTGGCCGTTGGATCTAGTGAGATCAATGGCCAGGATCTTTTCATCAATGGGAACGACGTCGTGTGGTTTAATTGTGAGACTGGGTCGGTCTCAAGCGGGAATGGGTCGGGCTATAAGGCGTGTTTGAGACCGTTGGATCAAGGAAGATGAACGGCTCAGATCAAAGCTCCTGAAACGACTTCGTTTCTTTCGTCTGAGAGGATGGGTCATGGACTGGGTCAATGTATAGCTTTGGGCTTGATTTTCTTCAGTTTGACATGAGCCCAATCAGAATTTCCCTTAATTTTTCAACCTTTTCTTTTCCTTCTTCTAATTTAACAATTATTAAAATTCCTAAAAATGTGAAACAAAAAATTAAACTATTAACTAAAACATAACAACAATTAACACACAATTTAGAACATTAAAATAAAATCACACAATGACAACAAATCGCATAAAAATGCGTATTTTTGTAATTTTCCTTTTAAAACCAAATTAAGGTTTGATTAATTCCTAAATGCACAATTAAATCGTAAATGCACACGCGACACATATTTTTGTATTTTTCTTAATTAAAGTAGAAATAAATATGCACAGACAAATATAAATAAATCACGGACAACACAAAACTATTTTATTTTGAATTTTTTTTGGGAGTAGTCCTCGTAGGGCAAAAATCACGTGCTCACAGCAGCTACTTGGGAGTTTGAGTCCGATATGCGGAGCCAATATCCCCATCTTTTCACCGACTCAGGTACTTTTCTATGTCCGTTCAAGGACGAACGATTGTTTTAGAGGTGGAGAATGTGATGACCCACAAGGTCATCTCTTATTTTAGAAGGCAAATCTGTGTTTCAATCTTTTAAAAACCTCCTTTTATCCCTCCTCGACTTGCATGCATAGTTCGGACGCGATACCGGAAACCTTTTGTATGAAAGATTTGAGAAATAATTACCTTTTAGCTTAAAAAATGAATTTAGTTGACTTCGGTCAATATTTTGGGTAAACATACCGAGACCCGTGATCTGACGGTCCCGGATGGTCCGTAGTAAATATGGGACTTGGGCATATGCCTGGAATCGAATTCCGAGGTCCCTAGCTCGGGAAATGAATTTTTGAAGAAAATTGTTTAACTGAAAATGTAATGGTTTTTGGAAATCTAAGTAGATTTGATCTTGTTGGTATCAGGATCGTATTTTTATTTTGGAGCCCAGTACAGGTCCATCATGGTATTTAGACCCTATCCATGAAATTTGGTAGAAAACGAAAGTAATTTGACGTGATTCGTACCATTGGTTGAGAAAATAGGAAGTTTAAAACTATATTGAGAATTTCATGAGTTTTGGTACTAAATTCGTTGTTTAAGATGTTATTTTGGCAGTTTGATCACACGAGAAAGTCTGTATGATGTTCTTAGACTTGTGTGCATGTTTGGTTTAGAGACCCGAGGGATCGGGTGAGTTTTGGATAGGTTTCGAAGTGTTTTGAACCTTAAAGAAATTGCTGGTGTGTTGCAGACCTGCAGACTTTGCAATTGCGAAGTCTGGCTCGCAAATGCGAGCATCGCATTTGCGAAGTTTCATCGCGTTTGCGATCAGAGGACAGGGAGAGGGACATTCGCATTTGCGAAGTTTACCGTCGCAATTGCAACTCCAACAGTCACCGCATTTGCGAACAATAGTTCGCATTTGCGAAGGCAGTAAGTCAGACCAAGCTTCAAATTTGCGATGCTTTGGTCGCATTTGCGATGCTTTTGGTCGCATTTGCGAACCTGTGATCGCAAATGCGATATATGTGACTGTGTAAATCATAACTTAGCTGGGAATTTCACCCATTTCTCAAATCACTCGAACCCTAAACCTCCCTAGGCGATTTTTCAAAGACCCAGACTTCTCCAAATCATAGGTAAGTGATTTCTAAGTCAACACTTTCAATCTATCTCATCTTTTTACATGATTTCACTTCAAAATCTAGGGATTCATGGGAAATTGGATGTTCTTGGGTAGAAATTTGGATTTTCGAATTTTGGGGAATTATACCGCAAATTGAGGTCGGATTCCAAAACCAATTGTATATCCGGGCTCGTGGGTGAATGGGTAGTCGGGTTTTGGTCCGAATTTTTAGTTTGGACCAAGCGGGCCTGGGGTGGGGTTTTGACTTTTGGGGAAAATGTTGTAAAACCTATAATTATGCATTAAAGTTGAGTTGTTTAGCATTTATTGATGTTATTGAATTGTTTATGGCTAGATACGAGTGAATTGGTGGTGGAATCGAGAGGTAAAACGGTGATTGAGTGTTGAATTACCCGTTGACTTGAGGTAAGTGTTTGGTCTAACTTTGACTTGAGGGAATAGGAATCCCTAACTTATTTGCTATGTGAAATCCCATGTGTGTGACCGTATAGGTGGGGTGACGAGTACCTATGTGCCACCAAATTTCCATTTTTAGCTTGTTCCCTTCCCCGTTTCCTATTATACTATTCTTGCCTTAATTACTATTTGCTCAAAATTTCTTCTATGTCTTAATTGCTACTTGCTCATATATGTTTCATGTCTAATCTCTTCATATTAACTGTTGTTCTCTTTATTGAAGTATCTAACTATTTCATGGTTCGTTTTATTACATTATTTGCTTATATTGGCTTGTTTGTGCCTTATGACACACCTTGGTAAGTCTCGCTGAGTAGTTTATACCGGTGAAGTTTCTTAATCATAGTAATATTCCATTGTGTGGATTGCAGTATAAGTATATTAGGGAAATTGAATTTACTTGTGAAATACTTGTTTTTATTCATTTGTGATTGGTGCTGATATATATATATTGGGATCGGGTTGCACGATGCAACATGAGGAATAAGGGTGAAAATGTGATTGTCTGGTGGGATCGGGTTGCACGCCGAAGGAGTAATAAGGGTGGACAGGTGGGATCGAGTTGCGCGCCGCAACAAGAGGAATAAGGGTAATATGTGTTGAGGAGTAATAAGGGGGGACATGTGGGATCGGGTTGCACGCCGCAACAAGGAGGAATAAGGGTGAATATTGATTCTGTAGTTGTTTATATGATGGGATCAGGATGCGCGCCGCATCAGTTGTTGTTAAGTGTTCATGTCTGCTGAGGTCCATTATTTTGCTATTGAAACACCCCTAAGGATTGGTTATAGCTGAATACTAGTAGAACAATTGGGTTCCGGATTTCTTGAATGCTAGTTATTGCTTATTATATTCTGTATTTCCTTTCTGTTTAGTATAAACTATTACAAGTTGTATATGTGGTATGCCCCGCCATAGCCTCGTCACTACTTCATCGAGGTTAGGCTCAACACTTACCATTACATGGGGTCGCTTGTACTTATACTGCACTCTGCACTTCCTATGCAGATTTCGGAGCTAGTGGCTGATCAGAGTTCGAGGGTGCTGTCTTCAGTTCACAGGAGACCCAAGGTAGTCCTGCAGGCATCCGTAGGCCCTGACGCCCCCTTCTATCTTTACTGTATTCTGTTTTTACTTTTCCTCCGAAATAGATGTATATTTTTCTTTCAGACCATTACTTGTAGTAATCGTAGACAGTTCGTGAGTTGTGACTCCAGTTCTGGGTGGATTTTATTTTGGATTTCATTATTGTACAAAGCCAAGCTTTTAAACTACTTTCTTCCGCATTTATTTCCGTTAGTTCAGTTTGTTAAGTCTTAAATATTTGCAAGATAAAGGAAAAAGGTATAGTAATCTGTGACGTTGCCTTGCCTAGCAAGTTCAATGTTAGGCGCTATCACGGCCCCGAAGGTGGGAAATTCGGGTCGTGACAGACAAAAGAAAAATAGTGCTTGATAATTGTATACGGTCAAAACTGGGCTCGCCCCTTGTGTGACTAATCGAGACTGGAATATGATAGGTTAAGTTTCGACCTCGAATTATATCGAACCAAGGTGAGGTTCGACCCTAGGACCAAGAAAAATCAAGACCAGGCGAGATCGAGGGAAATTTGCCAAGCCGAATAACAAAAAGAAGAAGTATCTGCGATCGGTTGTAGATCACGACGGAAATCTCGGCACGTATTAAGGAGAGTCCGAGTAATTAGTAAAACATAAGATTGTTTACCTTGTATAGAATTGTACCAAGAGTAGGACACCCCTATTATATAAAAGGGGGTTTGATCACTTGTAAAGTGCATCATTTTTTGACGCAACATAAAACAATATACTGTCATTTTCTAGCTTTTATTATCTTGTTACTATGTTCATACGACAGTTGAAACATTTTTGGTTCGAGGGTGATCGAACTCGAGGGCTAAAGCTATTCGATTCGTGTGGTTTGCACTTATTCTTTTATCGTCAATTTTAATATTAATCTATTCTCTTATTTTATACCAAGTTATATCATGTATCCTTAAAACCACGTATATATTTAATTATTATACGTTTTATGGTAAATAATTTGGCACCCACCGTGGGGTTAAGGATAATAGTGGTCACTCGGTGCAAACTTTCATAACACACTATTTTTCACTTGTTCTTTGAAGTATTTTTGATTCTAGGGTGAAAATGTTGAACTCTCAGTCAACACCCCTTTACGTCGACAATGATTTCGGCCACCACGGCAAAAATAATAACATAGCACTAGGGAACAACGTACCCCGGTCGATCTCGATGGAGTTCTGGTTATAGATCCAATCGATGTCAGCTTGCATGTAGCCCTCAACATAAATTTGGCTGTAGATCCCAAGGGCAGCGTCCGCAGGGACATTCGATTAGCCGCTCAAAGCACACATGGTGGAGAATATGGCGGGATCAACCTGGGGATGTTCTTCGAAATGCTACAAGCTCAACAGGCAGCAATAGCCCAGCTCCAAAACCATAATCACCCACCGAGCAGGATCTAGTCTGACCCATCACAGGAAGTTGTCCATAGGGTTGAATCGGTTTTGAAGAAATCAGACAAGAAAGAATCGGGAACTAATCATGCAATCATGAAGATGCTCGAAGAACTAACAAAACGAGTCGAGTCGGGGGAAAAGAAGATCGAGGAAAACGACAAGAAGGTGAAAACTTACAACTCCAGGGTCGATCAAATCCCGGGGGCACAGCCAATATTGAAGGGTTTGGATTCCAAAAAGTTCGTGCAAAAACCTTTCCCCCCGAGCGCGGATCCCAAGCCGATTCCCAAGAAGTTCCACATGCCCGAGATTCCTAAGTACAATGGAACGACTGGTACGAACGAGCATGTCACCTCTTACACATGTGCTATCAAAGGGAATGATCTAGAGGATGACGAGATCGAATCTGTCTTATTAAAGAAATTTGGAGAGACCCTGTCGAAAGGGGCTATGATATGGTACCACAATTTAGCACCTAATTCTATTGACTCGTTTGCTATGCTTACAGATTTTTTCGTAAAGGCACACGCCGGAGCCATCAAGGTTGAAACTAGGAAATCAGACCTTTTCAAGGTAAGGCAGAAGACAACGAAATTCTCAGAGAATTTGTGCCTTGATTCCAAATGGAATGGATGGACCTGCCACCAGTCGCCGACAAATGGCCAGTTCAAGCTTTCACCCAAGGGCTTAATGTTCGAAGATCGGTGGCTTCACAGCAGTTGAAGCAAAATTTGATAGAATATACGACTGTCACTTGGGCCGATGTGCATAACCGGTATCAATCAAAGATCAAGGTCGAAGACTACCAAGTCGGGGCCCTTTCCGGGTCCGTTTATCCTATCAGATCCGTCGACAAAATCAAGAGGGATATCGACCGAGAACCTAGGTCAAATAGAGATCGATATCACCCATATAGTGGAGATCGCATGAGCAGCGGATCTGGGCAAAATTCTGTACGGAATGAAAAGAAAAGTCATCGAGGCCAGAGCTCTCGAGGGCTCATGAGCAAGAACAGCTTCGACAAGCCTATCGGGCTCAAAGAAGCACCTCGATTATCAGAATACAACTTTAATGTTGACGCAACCGCCATCATATCAGTTATCAGATGTGTCAAAGATACCAGATGGCCTCGACCTCTACAAACTGATCCAGCCCGTAGAGATTCCAACCAAATGTACGAATATCATAGAACCCATGGCCACTGAATGGAAGATTGTCGACAATTGAGAGAAGTAGTAGCACGATTATTCAACAACGGGCATCTTCGGGAGTTTCTGAGCGACCGAGCCAAGAATCATTTCAGAAACAGGGATTCTAATAAACAAAACGAGCAAGAGGGACCTCAACACATCATTTATAAGTTCATCAGAGGGGTCGATATTCCTCAAGGTCCAATGTTTAAGCGCACAAAAGTATCAATCACGAGGGGAAAACGGACTCGAGATTACATGCCTGAAGGAACTTTATCTTTCAACGACGAAGATGTAGAAGGAATCACACAACTCTATAATGATGCACTGGTAATATATGTACTCTTGAATAAAATTCGAGTTAAACGTGTGTTAATTGAGCCAAGTAGCTCGGCCAACATCATTCGATCGCGGGTTGTAGAGCAACTCGGCCTACAGGACCAAACTGTACCTGCATCCTAAGTGCTAAACGGGTTCAACATGGCTTGTCAATCCACTAGGGTAGAAATAACATTGCTAGTAAATGCAGCCAAAATTATCTAGGAGACCAAGTTTTATGTGATCGAGGGGGACATGAGGTATAACGCTCTGTTCGGGAGACTGTGGATCCACAACATGAGAGTTGTGTCCTCGACCCTTCACCAGGTGTTAAAATTGCGACACTAGAGGGAATTAAAACGATATACATGGAGCATCCCGCCCCAAAGAAAATGTTTGCCATTGATGAAGTAATTCCTGTATCGACACTCTCATCAGCAAAGGAGCCAGATTGGAAAACAAAATAGGAAGACAAATAGCAATCACCGATGACGGCCTCAACCAAGCAGGACAAGCAGGGGAGTGATGAAGATGATCATTACGGGGTTTCTCGATCCTTTATAGTCCTCAATAACTGCGACGCTACCAAATCAATGATCGAAGAGCTGGAGCAAGTCATACTAATCTAACATCTGCCCTATCAAAAGGTATACCTGGCCACAGGATTAACTCCCGAGCTCAGGAAAAAACTCATCCAATTTCTTATTGCTAACATGGATTATTTTGCTTGATCCCATCTCGACCTGACAGGGATCCGACCGGAGACACCACTTACAAACTAAGCCTGGACCCGAAATTCCATCCGGTCACGCAGAAAAGGAAATCATAGTCCGAGATCAAGCATGCTTTCATCAAGGATGAGTTAACTAAACTCCTTAAAATAGGGTCCATCCGAGAAGTCAAATACCCGGAATGGCTAGAAAACATAGTACTAGTCCCTAAAAAGGGGAACAAACTGAGAATGTGTGTGGATTACAAGGATTTAAATAAGGCACACCCCAAAGACTCTTTCCTTTGCCTAGAATCGATCGCATGATCGATGCCACGACCGGCCATGAGATATTCAGTTTTCTCGATGCCTACTCCTGGTACAACCAAATACGAATGAACCCGGATGATCAAGAAAAAACCTCCTTCGTCACTAAGTATGGCGCATACTGTTATAACGTAATGCTATTTGGATTAAAAAATGCTGGTACCATGTACCAACGCCTAGTAAACCGGATGTTCAAAGAACAAATAGGGAAATCTATGGAAGTTTACATAGATAATATGTTAGTTAAATCCCTACGAGCAGAGGACCATTTAAAGCATTTGTAGGAAACCTTCAAAATATTGAAGAAGTACAACATGAAACTGAATCCGAAAAAATACGTGTTCGGAGTTGGATCAGATAAATTTCTTGGGTTCATCGTATCCAACCGAGGAATCGAGATCAACCACAAGTAGATCAAAGTCATCGAGGATATAACGGTAGTGGACAACGTGAAGGCCGTGCAAAGGCTAACTGGGTGCATAGCTACCCTACGGCGATTCATTTCGAGGTCTTCCGACAAGAGTCATCGATTGTTCTCGCTGCTAAAGAAGAAAAACAACTTCACATGGACCTCGGAATGCCAACAACACTTGGAATAACTCAAGCGATACCTATGAAGCCCGCCACTGCTCATCACACCGAAGGTGGACGAACAACTGTACTTGTATTTGACAGTATCATAGATAGCGGTAAGTGGAGTCATAGTTTAGGAGGAACAAGATATGCAATTTCCGATTTATTATGTTAGCTGGACCTTAGGTGAGGCCAAAACTATATATCCTCACTTAAAATGCTGGCGCTCGCTTTGCTAAGTGCCTCTAGGAAACTAAAATCGTACTTTTAGTGCCACCCTCTATGTGTTGTGACAACTTACCCATTGCAAAATATAATGCATAAGCCCGAACTCTTGGGGAGATTGGACAAATGGACCGTAGAAATTAGCGGGTACGATATTGAATATTGACCCCGGACAGCCATTAAGTCTCAAATTTTGGTAGATTTCATGGCCGACTTTACGCCGGCCCTAATACCCGAGGTTGAAAGAGAGTTATTGATAAACTCGGGGATGTCTTTAGGAATCTGGACCCTCTTTACATATAGCGCGTCGAACGCAAAAGGGTCCGGACTTGGCTTCTTACTGAAGCCACCCACATGCAATATAGTTAGGAAATTCATTAGAACTGTGAAATTGACTAACAGCGAGGCCGAATATGGGGCTATGATTGCAAGTCTCGAACTGGCTAAGAGCTTAGGGACGGAGGTGATCGAAGCTAAGTGCGACTCCCTCCTTGTGGTAAATCAATTTTTCAAAGTCAGAGAAGAACGGATGCAAAGGTACCTGGAGAAGATACAAGTAACATTACATCAATTCAAAGGGTGGACTTTGCAGCACATACTTTGAGATCAAAATAGTGAGGCCGATGCACTTGCAAACTTAGGCTCTTCGGTCGAGGACGATGAGCTCAAATCGGGGGCAGTCGTACAGTTCATGAGATCGGTAGTAGATGATGGTCATGCCAAAATAAATTCTACAAGCCTAATTTGAGATTGGAGAAATAAATACATAGAATATTTGAAGACTGACAAAGTACCCTCAAATCCTAAAGAGTCGAGGGCCCTGCGCGCAAAGGCAACCCGATTCATCTTGTCCGAGAACGGAACCTTGTTCAGAAAAATGTTCGATGTCCCATTAGCAATATTTCTGGGATCGCGAGATACCGAGTATGTTCTGAGGGAAGTCCACTCAGGCACCTGCGGGAACCACTCAGGTGCCAAATCATTGGTTCGAAAGGTAATCAGAGTCGGATACTACTGTATCGATATGGAAAAAGATATGAAGGAGTTTGTACAAAAATGTGATAAATGCCAAAGATATGCTCCGATGATTCATCAACCTGGAGAACTGCTGCATTTCCGCTTGTCACCATCTTTGTTCATGAAGTGGGGAATGGACATTATTAGCCCTCTTCCATGGGCACCAGGTAAGGCTCAATTTATCCTATTTATAACTGACTATTTTTCTAAGTGGGTTGAAGCCCAGGTGTACGAGAAGGTCAGGGAGAAGGAGGTCATCGACTTCATTTAGGAACACATCATATGTCAGTTCGGGATGCCATCCGAAGTCGGATATGACAACGGGAAACAATTTATCGGCAACAAAGTGACCAAGTTTCTCGAGGATCATAAGATCAAAAGGCTCTTGTCCCCACCTTATCACCCCAGTGGGAATGAACAAGCCGAATCGACCAACAAAACCATAATCCAAAACCTGAAGAAAAGGTTGACCGATGCCAAGGGAAAATGGAAGGAAATTCTGTTCGAAGTTCTTTGGGCATACCGCACAACCTCGAAATACAGTACCGGGGCTACCCCATTCTCATTGGTTTATGGTGCCAAAGCTCTAATACCGATCGAAGAGCCAGATATCAGATTTCAATATGCAATAAAGGAATCAAATGATGAGGCCATGAATTCGAGCCTGGAACTATTGGATGAAAGGCGTAAAGCCGCCCTTGTCCGATTGGCTAGCCAAAAACAACGGATCGAATGGTATTATAATCGAAGGGACAACCTTCGATACTTTAATGTTGGGGACTTAGTACTAAAGAAAGTCACGCTGAACACCTGGAATCCGAACGTTGGGAAGTTGGGTCCAAACTGAGAAGGACCGTACCAGATTCTCGAGGTCACCGGGAAAGGATCCTATAAACTCGGAATGATGAATGGAGAACAACTACAAAGAAATTGGAATGTAACTCACCTAAAACAATTTACTACTAAGGTACGTCCCCATTCATTTTCTTTTATTTTCTGACTAGCACTCGCAGGTGATCGACAAGAAGCAGCCCGAAATTTTAGGTCTTAAATCATGTGTTGCACTCTTTTTTCCTTAGACCGATTTTGTCCCAAATGGGTTTTCTAGTAAGGTTTTTAACGAGGCAACAATGGATTGTGCTAACCTAGAATCAAAGGCCAATCACGAATCAGTGTCGAAGATTGTGTTTACAGTATCCAAGGTTTTTCTACAATCAACCTTGAATACTAGAGGGCATTACCCTCGGATATCGAATTGCTTTATCAAGGAAATTACTTCGTAATGGAAGGGTATCGGTAGGTAGGATTTGTTATAAGAGCCAAACGGTCAAACGAACCATGCTCACATAGATTTCCCGAGTCCTGGCATAAAACATGTACGCATGTATAACTGTTTAGCACAAGAATAAATAGAAGTACTTTCTTTGCAGTCATCTTATGTTTAAATAATTTTCTCTTTACATCCCTTCAAGAATTTCGTACTTTAGGTCTCCTAAAAGAAATGAGATCAAGGGCTGACTATAACCAGAATTCAGATGATCACTCCCTCTCTCGGGGACTGCCGTCCAAAAACAAACTCGAACAGTCGAGCTATTAAACATTAGACACACAAGACCTATTTGGCAACCCCCGAATTTTAAAGGCCACGACCATACCCACTCGGGGACTGTTATCTTAGGCAAGCCTGGATAACTCGGGAAAGCAAGCCCACTAGGTTACGCCCGAATTAAAAGGCTACGGCCGTATTAGCACGGCTCGGAGATGTCCGAGAACTGTAACAAAAAATAGGCCTTAAAAATTTTCATAACTGGTTCTAAAGGCTATCCTCGACAAACTATAATTCGAGTTACTTACTTTGGGAGAAAGTTCACAGTAACATCGAACCCCCAAGACGCCTCAAAATAGAACAATGCAAAGGCAGGGTTTGTTCGAACTTACACAACCTAAGTTATTTTATGCTAAGATATTCTGCCCTTTGTGAATACAGGTAATTAAGTAAAGGAAAAATTTGAGAGCCGAATGGGAAAGAAAGCCTTATATATGTAATAATCTTTTTACAAAGTCTAGAATGGCCTAATACAAATATTTACAATGGCCGAAACATCCTAAGAAAAGATGCAAAATAAAGCAAAAAATAAAAACATATAAATGCCTTATTGGCCTGGTCTTCATCGGAGGCAGCATCTCCATCCTCGGGATCTTCCCAGTCTTCAAACTTTCTTAAGCTCTCGGAATCTTCCTCGGGAAAGGCCAGCTTCTGGGCCCTGGTTTCTTTTGCTTTGGCATTCTCGATTTCAGCCAATAAATCGAAGTCCTGAGCATGAACTCCCTCGAGGGCTTCCCTTAGAGCTTGCCACTTTGCATGATCCACCATGCTCTTAGCCTGCGTTTGGATGGCCTCGACGTCGACCTTGAATTGGGCCACTTTAGCATAGGCTTTGGTATTGGTCACGACCACCTCAGATTTGGCCGCCTCAAGTTTATTGGCCATGTTTGCCTTATAAGAAATAGCCAAGTACAATTAGGATTGAAGCTCCTCGATTTTCTTGACCTGCACCGAGACCTTCTCTCTTTCATCTCGGAGCTGGGTCTCGACCAACTCTAGTTGTGCTTGGATGGCTTCCTTTTTCGAGGCTAACATGTCTATATTTTTCTTGAACTCTTCAGCCTCGGATTGTGTCGTATCTACCTGTGTCTTGAGCTACCTGATCTATTCGAGCCTTTGCCGGACCTGCAGGATTGGATCATTAGTCACTATCTCCAATTTGTCTTCACTATCGTGAAGCACTCAAAATACCTGCTCGACCATCTCGGCATGCTCACTCCGAGCCGCTTCTAGCTCGGCTTGAAGCTTATCACTCAGAAGCTTATAAGTATCCCTCTTCTTGGTGAGTTCCCGAACTTCAACCTCGTGCTCTTCCCAGATTCAGAGGAAAGCCTCATGGTGCAATAGCGAGGCCTTCAAGCACAAAGAAAGGTATTAGGATTATTTGCATCTTCAAATTTAAATTAAGTAATGAAGTGGCACTCAGAGTTACCCGATTCAAATCATGTTGGGCCTTATTGAATAGGCAAGGCACTTCCACCACATCCATCACGACCTGGTCCTCCTCGGTCACCAAGAAACTGAGGTAGCTAGCAACCTCTACGGGGGTAGAGAAAACCCGGGCATCCTCGAGGACATAAAAAGTTATCGACCGCCTGCGGTCGGGGTTAACACTTGGGTTGGAAATCGATCCACCGGTTTTGGGCTCGATGGAGACCCAGTGGAACCCGTTGACGGTACATTCCTTGGTACCAGCAAGTCACCAAGCCCAATTACATCTTCCAAATAAGTAGACTCTAATCCATCCAAGAAGTGGTGGATATTAGTCTCCATCTAAGGCCCCTCATAAGAATGACTTTCTAACATATAGGCCTCGCGAATAATGGCATCCAAAATCTGAGGGGACCTGGTAATGGCGAGCGCTCAAAGCTAGTCTCTTGGCGCATCTTCCGCTGGTCGGGAAGCATCACCCTCAGTCTCTCTCTCGACCTTCCTAGCTTGGGGTGGAGTGTCCTCAACCCCTTCTAGTTCAGGAGCTTCAGCCAAAGCTTCCTAATCGACCTCCTCCGGTTCGAAGGGCCTTTCTATCATAACGCCATCCCACACGCGTGCCACTAGTTTGGATTTATCTTCCTCTTCTTCTTCTTATTCGGACTCATCCCTTAATCAATAGACTGAGACCGAGGGTAGTGCGCCGAAGCTCCTCCTGGGCTTGCGAGACCTCCTCTTTGGCTTTTTCTTTTCCGAGTTTGGGGAACTCAAGACCCTTTTCTCTTCTTATTGTCACCCTGCTTTGGAGCAGGGGACTCGAGAGGCAGATCCTCATCACCTGATAGAGGCCTCATATCAACGTCCTTGGGAGACCTATAAGAGAAAATAGATAAAAATTCGACAACGAAAGGTGGAAATCAAACATTATTACCTCAGGAAAAGAAACTTACCATGGTTACAGGCATCCCATTAACCCTTCGATTATTCCATCCAAGCACGCTTAGAATATGGTTTGTGTGACACAAGGCCCTCGACCCCTTCCTTGAGTTCAAGAACTACGTCCGGTATCTGAGCCACACCTGCAAAACCAAAAACATCGATAAGGAAGGAGATAAGAGAGAAACCAACAAGATTGAACCTTCAAGGCAAAGTAATACTTACGTTTCATGTTCCATTTCTCGAGAAATGGCATGTCTTCGGCAGGGATCAGGTTCGAAGTCTTTATTCGAATAAACCAGCCCATCCAACCTCGGTCTCGAGACTCATGTATGCTCGAGAACAAGGCCCTACTAGCCCCGCGAGCAAGCTTGATCAACCCCCTCGATAAAGTCAGGGACTATAGAGGCGCATAAGGTGATCGAGGGTAAACGGACATCCCTCGATTTTTCTTACGAAGAATCGGAGGAGAATCACTATTTTCCAGAAGGAGGGGTGGATCTGGCCAAGAGTCACGCCATACCTCTTGCAGAAGGCAATAATGATAGGCTCTAAGGGACCCAACGTGAAGGGGTAAGTGTAAACACTTAGAAAACCCTCTACATGGGTAGTGATCGATTCCTCAGGCAAAGGTACCACCACATGCTTATTGACCCAGTTGCAATCCTCTTTAACCTTAGTGAGGAGATCATCGGTAATTGTGCATATGTAGTGACAACTATGGGTTTAAGCCTATCTTATTCTCTATTTTGCTTAGGTTTTGGATCAAAAATATGTAAAAGTATTCCCGAAAACTAACTTAAGGTGCGTACTTGCAGGTTTTGGTCAAAATGAGGCAAAGAAGCCAAAATGAACTC
Organism: Nicotiana tabacum; assembly: GCF_000715075.1. NCBI lineage: Eukaryota > Viridiplantae > Streptophyta > Magnoliopsida > Solanales > Solanaceae > Nicotiana > Nicotiana tabacum. The sequence continues at coordinate 26,347,006 of NC_134100.1, forward strand.
ATAAAGGAGACGAACTTGCACAAGCCCAAAGAATGGAACTAGAGCGTTGTCAGCGTTATTATTACGCTGTCACGTAAAAACCTCCGTTAAGGCGATTACAAAATTTGATGTAGCGAAAGTGATGTTCAGAGAAGCTGCAGGCAAGTGCAAACACTACCACTAACCGCATTACAAAAGAACGAACGCGAATCTATTGGTGCAACCGCGAGTGAAATTGCACTGATAGAGGAGATAGATAATCATAGACCTTGCAATATGAGCTCAAATAAGGAACGTGGTCTGCAAACATTTTACGCGGCTACGATAGAAGCCAACGCTGACACAGTAAAATTTACGTTGTCCGCAAAATCCAGCCCATTCCAAGTCCAAAATTGAAGAAACATGGTGCATGCTTGTTCTTGCGCGGCCACAAAAGTCCATGCGCTGAGGCGCCCAGTATTTCGCTGATAGCGGAACCCCCGTAAGGGTATTTTTGTCTAGTAATTTTTGTTGTGTATAAATAGATCTTTTTCATATTTTTAGGTTATCCTTTGTATCAGTGAGCTCGTAAACAGCCGTACTTTACCATTTAGAGTAATTTTAGAGTAGCTTTAGCTTATATTCTTAGATTTTGCTCTTGTAATCAACTTGGCTTATATTTCATCTCCATCTTTGATTTCTACCTTGATTATGAGTAGGTAAACCCATTAGCTAGGGTTGTGACCCAACCCTAGTGTGGGTATTTAATGGGTCTTAAATTTTAGGGCTTAATTGCTTATGGGTTAGTGATATTTAGCTTGATTCACGCGTTAATTGTAGAATTGGTGGTTGCAAACACTGATTCGTGCCTTTATGACTTAGAATCTTCTTTAGAAAGAGAGACTAAGTCTAGGAAAGTTGGGCTAACAAGGAATTGGGGTGCATTCAAGAGATTGATAGCCCCAATTAAAGGGTTAAACCTAAAGATAGTAATACCCGACTTGAGCCAATATCATTTATATTGCATGAACACCCATTTGGACTTGAGAAAGTCAAATTGGGAAAAGTCACTCAAACTACCGAGAGGTACAGAGTGAGTACTTATGTGTGATGGTTATTTCACGACCCCAATTATAACAAGCTTGCCCTGAATTCTCGACACCCGTTAGATATCCACTTAGGTGGAAGTCACTACCCTAGTGCTTTTTATCAATTGAGAAAACTCCTATAAAAACATTGTACTTAGATTGTTTTCAGCAATCAATAGCATTAAACGTAGAATAGAAACAAATCCAAGCATGGTTAGAAGTGCAATTAAAAGCAACACGCATAGCTAGATTAGATAGAAACCCAACTCCAACCAATATTAACTCCCTGTGATATCGATCCCGACCTTTCGGGTAAAAGCTGCATTGACCACTCCTCGCCATTATATAGTGGTGCAGGGTTGGAGCCAATCACCTTTTGGTACCATTGATGGGGAGTTAAACCATTTGGCTATCTAACTAGTTGTGTGTCTTATTTTTCTTTCCTTATGTTTTACTAACTTATGTGAGTTAATAGATTCAGGTACAAAATGGCAAATAATGATCCTCTAGGAAATGTTCTTCCATGGGAGGAGGTAGATGATAATGCTGACGATGAGGTGCCTCTAGTACTTCAAGCTCAAAGAAGAGGCTGCCAAGACAATGAAAACATTCCAGACCCTTCCTCAGCTCCTCCGCGAGCAGCTCCTCGGGTGCTTCCAAATGAAGGTTATGCAAGTGCAATTGTCCCACCCCGGATCCGGGCGGACAATTTCAAGAATACAAATGTCATGTTGACCTTATTAGAGCAAAGAGGGTACTTCACAAGCGTTTCCCATCAGAATGCATATATACATCTAAAGGGCTTTGTGGATACCTGTTGGGGAAGCAAACAGACAAATGTGTTGGAGGATGCACTGAGACTGTGATTGTTCCCTTTTTTACTTAGAGAGAAAGCTCTGGACTGGCTAGAAAGACTCCCCAACCATTCCATCACCACGTGGGATGAGTTGGCCGACAAGTTTATAGTCAAGTTTTTCTCACCGGGACATATGGCTGCATTAAGGGATGCGATCTTAGCTTTTAAACAAGAACCAAATAAACCCCTTCATGAAATCTGGGAGAGATATAGAACTATGGTCAAGGAATGCCCTAACAATGATATAACTGAAGCAATGATCCAACAAACATTTTATCGGGGTATAAACACGACCAATCAATGTGTGGTAAACCAGTTAGCAGGGGGTAATTTTATGAAGATACCTTATGCCGAGGCCTGTGGCATTCTTGATGAGATGGCTGACACTTCCTCAGCTTGGCAGAGTCGGGCAAATGTTCCTCAAGGGGACCCTCATGTCATAAATCTTCACAAGGAACTTCAAGACCATGGACAAGCCATAGCTGAGTTGACAACAACCATAAACCAGTTAGCCAAAGCACAACTTTAGCAGATTCAGGGACCAAAGTAAGTAAACGCAATGAAAGGGGTTAATCTTCCGGTAAACAAGAGGAAACAATGTGGTCAACAAATGCAAAGCAATCAAGATCAACATGAGCACAGTGGATGTGGCTACAACCAACATGACTCGTGTGATTGTCAAAGTGAGGAACTTTTGTATGCCAACAACTATCAAGGACAACGGGGTAATGCTCTAAATCAATAATGGAGATCGCAAGGAAATAATCAGAATTGGGGCAACCAAGGCCAAGGAAATTGGAACAATAACAACAACATCTCAAACAATTCGAGGAAAAACAACCAGAATTAGGGTGGCAATAACAATTGGAATGGCAACAACAACAACAATTGGGGTGGAAATGGAAATCGGGGGTCGGGCGTTCAAAGGCCTCCGATGTAGCAAAAATCAAACAACCCGCCTCCATTTCCGTCTCAAGGTCCTAACTCGTCAAACAATGAGATGGGATGGATTGAGTCAATGTTTGAGAAAATTATGAATAAAAACGCCAACTCTAATGCCCAATTGGCATCCCATAATACTTCTATTCGCAACTTGGAGGTCCAACTTGGCCAGATTTTGCAAGCTTTGAACACTCGCCCTGAGGGGGCACTGCCTAGTGATACGGTAGTAAACTCGAAGGGTGGGAACAATACCGGTCATGTAATGGCGATGACAACAAGGAGCGGTAGAGGTGATGAAGCAAATACCTCCAAGCAAAAGGAAGTTGTGAGTGATGATGTAGAAGTGAAAAATGATGATGATCCGATAGTTGATGAGCAAGTGAATGAGGAGAATTTGAATGGCGAGGTGAGAATACATATTCAGGACAATGAGGAGGAGACTCAAAATGATGTGAACTCGTCTAGGGAACACGTGATAGACATACCGGAAACGGTAATGCCTAAAGCCAAGGCTCCTTTGACAAGGCCTCCTCCACCTTACTCTCAAAGACTTGCAAAGAAAAGAATGAAAACCAATTCAAGAAGTTTATTGAGATGATGAAAAGCTTGTCAATAAATGTGCCCTTAGTGGAAGCTCTTGAGCAAATGCCGGGATATGCCAAGTTTAATAAAAGTAAAGACAGCTGAGCGATAAGAAAAAACGTAAAACATAGTAAAAATACTATAAAGAGGCAGTATAAAAGCAATACAATGCAACAAAACAGTGAAAACTTGTTCAAAACTCCTTAGTTCAGTAGAAACCTCTTTAAAACACCTTTTTAGAAGTTAAACGAGTGAAAGAAAAATAATGAGAAAAGATAGAAACATAAAATTAGCCCCTCAGGCAACAAACCAAATGAATTAGCCCCTAGGGCTATCTCACAATCGCTCGTATCAGCCCCTCGGGCTATATCATAATCGCTCGTATCAGCCCCTCGGGCCATAAAATGAAACAACATACGCCCCTTGGGCTATATCACATCACAAACTGGGTACCCATGCTCACTGGAGGTGTAGAAACTCCGGGAGGTGCCCTTTACGGCCCAAGCGCAATATCAAGCCATCTAGTAGTATAATCAATAGGATCTCGGCCTCATATCAAGCCACATTGTGGCGTACAACTCAAGCCCTCGACCTTATAATCATGAATCAGCTCAATATCACTGCGACATGCAGCCCGATCCCATAATAGCCTCACAACACAGGCCCTCGACCCTACTCAGTCAGAAGTCTCTAAAGCCACTCGGGCAGATTAAAATATGATACTAAGCTCAAAATATCATTTAAGATGTCAAAACTGACTAAACATGGCTTAGTTATGAAATAGTAGAATATAGCATGATTGAGTACAAGTATAAATACAAAACAGTGAGGAATAGTAGTTAAAATCCCCTAAGGGTCCAAAACAGTTGGCACGAGGCCCAAATATGGCATTCAGCCCAAAGCATAATAATAGCAAATAGTTTTCAATCAAATATGCGGTTACACAGTCATACGGGACGGACTAAGTCACAATCCCCAATAGTGCATGACCCCACGCTCATCATCCAGCGTGTGCGTCACCTCAAAATAGCATAGTGAAATCCGGGGTTTCATACCCTCAGGACAACATTTACAATCATTACACACCTCTATCCGATCCAAACTCTATCCCACGACGCCTTTGCCTCTCAAATCAGCCTCCAAATGCTCCAAATCTAACCAAAATCAGTGCAAAACCATCAAAAATATGCTAAGGGAAACAAAGAAAATAATCAAATTACAACACAAATCCTGAAATTGGCCAAACTCGACCCCCGGGCCCACGTCTCGGAATCCGATAAAATTTACATAAATAGACTCCTTATCACTCCTAGAGTTCATTCATATCAAAAGCACCAAAATCTAATCACAAACAACCCCTAAAATCCCAAATTTTAGGTCTCCAATTACAAGCCCTAGTTCTTTAATATTTAGGCTTTAATTCTACAAATTCCATGATTAATTAGGTATAAATCACATTAGGATTGAGTATTAAGTCCATAAATCTTACCTCCAAGTGTTCCCCCTTGATTCCCTCTTCAATCCTCTTCAACAAACTTCAAAATCGCCTAAAAATAGAGGAACTTAGACCCAGAGTTGCGGAATTGGCCTTTAAAATCATTCTACCCAGCTATTCAAAATCCTCCATTGTGAATGCAGTTAACACCTCGCGTTTGCGAAGTAAAAACTTAAGTTGACCATTTTCCCTTCATCACGAATGCAACCAAATGCACGCGAACACGAACCTTTCACTTCACAACTCACTGCAAACGCGTCCACCCACTCACGAATGCAAAGACTAATCTGACCTGGACCCAGCTGCTCGCATTTCCTCTATGTGAACGCGACTAACCCCTCACGAATGCTATGAACATTGAGATTGACCCTTCGCAATTGTGGGACCTCTTTCGTGAATGCAAAGGCCAACTTCACAGCCTCCCATCCTAACCCTTCGTGAACACGAGGGTCCACTCGCGAACGCGAAACACAACTGTCTGTAACATCAACAGTAGATTTTTTTGCAATCTTTTCAACTTGAAATGGTCTATTCATCCACCCAAAACTCACCCGAGGCCCTTGGGACCTCAACCAAACATGTCAATCTATCCCATAACATCATTCAAACTTGTTCCAACCTTTGGAACGTTGTGCACTCGATGGCTCCAAAGCTTGAAGATCCCGATTCATTTACCATTCCATGTACTATTGGAAGTGCAGATTTTGCAAAGGCCTTGTGTAATTTGGGAGCAAGTATAAATTTGATGCCTTACTCTGTATTCCAAACTTTGGGTATTGGTCAACCGAGAGCTATTTCCATGAGATTGCAAATGGCGGATTGAACAATCAAGAGTCTGCTTAGTATTATTGATGATGTTCTTGTCCGGGTTGACAAGTTAATTTTGCTTGTGAATTTTATGATTCTTGACTGCGAAGTCGACTATGAGGTGCCTATAATATTGGGAAGCCCTTTCCTAGTAACAGGGAAGGCATTGGTTGATGTGGAAGCTAGGGAGCTCACCTTCTGAGTGGGTGACGAAAAAGTTGTCTTCCACATTTGCAAATCAGTGAGGCAGCCGAATAGTACTGAGGTTTACTCTTTTATGGATCTTGTAATGGAAGTGATAGTTGATGGCACAAGTGCCATGATCAATGTAGAAGACCCTTTGGAAGCTGTATTGTTGAACCATGATGTGACTGAGGATGAAGGCTTGGTAGAGTATGTCAATGCTTTGCAAGGAATGGGTTCTTACTCATATGAACCTTGGAAGCTTTCCTTGGATCTTGAGAACCGAAAGACTCTACCAACAAAACCCTCAATCGAGGAACCACCTGTATTGGAGTTGAAGCCTTTACCTTCACACCTCAGGTATGAATTCTTAGGCCCTTGTACAAATTTACATGTTATTCTTTCTCCGTGCTTAACTAAATTGCAGGAAGATGCCATCCTTGAGGTGCTCCAAAAAAGGAAGAAGGCATTTGGATGGACTCTAGCTGATATTCGAGGGATAAGCCCTGCCTTTTGCATGTACAAGATTATATTTGATGATGATGCCAAACCCTCCGTGGAACATCAAAGGAGGTTGAATGAGGCTATGCAAGAGGTCGTCAAGAAGGAAGTTATCAAGTGGCTAGATGCAGGGGTTGTGTATCCCATTTCGGATAGTTCATGGACTTCACCAATGCAATGCGTGCCGAAGATGAATGTGGTTACAAATGAGAAAAGTGAGTTGATCCCTACTAGGACTATCACCGGATGGAGGGTATGCATGGATTACACGAAGCTGAACAAAGTGACCCGCAAAGATCATTGTCCATTGCCTTTTCTTGACCGGATATTGGATAGACTTACCGTGTGGGCCTACTATTACTTTTTGGATGGGTACTCAGGTTACAACTAGATTTTTATTGCATCGAAAGACCAAGAGAAAACCACCTTCACATGTCCATATGGCACCTTTGCATTCTTATGGATGCCATTTGGTTTGAGTAATGCACCGGTTGCCTTTCAGTGGTGTATGATGGCTATCTTTACAGACATGGTGGAGGACTTCTTGGAAGTGTTCATGGATGATTTTAGTGTTGTGAGTGACTCTTTTGAAGAATGTTTGGGCAATCTTGACAAAGTGTTGGCCCGATGTGAAGAGACAAATCTAGTGCTTAATTCGAAAAAGTGACACTTTATGGTCGAGGAGGGCATTGTCCTCGACCATAAGATCTCAAAGAACGTTATCAAAGTGGAAAAGCGAAGATTGAAGTGATTTCAAAACTCCTTCCTACTTCTGTCAAGGGGGTTAGGAGCTTTCTTGGGTTTGCGAGGTTCTATCGAAGGTTCATCAAAGACTTCTCACAGGTGGTGAATCCCTTGTGCAAGTTGTTGGAATAGATGCAAAGTTTTTGTTCAATGATGATTGCATGAAAGCTTTTTAAGCCTCTAAATTATAGATTGACTTCCACTCCCATCATCAGCGCACCCAATTGGAGCTTGCCATTTGAGCTCATATGCGATGCTAGTGACGTTGCGGTAGGAGTAGTTTTGGGGCAAAAGGTGAACAAGATGTTTCATCCAGTGTACTATGCAAGCAAAACTATGAATGATGCCAAGGTTAACTATACAGTGACGGAGAAAGAGTTGCTAGCAATAGTGTTTTCCATGGAAAAGTTTAGGCCTTATCTCATGGGTGCCAAAGTGATTGTTCATACTAATCATGCGGCACTCTGTTACTTGATGACCAAAAAGGACTCTAAAGCTAGATTGATGAGATAGGTTTTGTTGCTTCAAGAATTTGACCTAGAGATTATTGATCAGAAGGAAGTTAAAATAAAGTGACAGACCACTTGTCCTGCTTGGAAGAGGAGGGGAGACCCAAAGATGGTCTCGAAATTAATGATGCATTTCAAGATGAACAACTCCTCTTTGTGTCTTTGAATAGTATTCCTTAGTTCACGGATGTGGCTAACTTTCTTGTGACCGGTATTGTCCCGAGTGAGCTCTCTTCTAACCAAAGGAAGAAGCTTAAATGGGACAGTTTGGATTATTACTGGGATGAGCTTTATCTTGTCAATATTTGTACCAATGGTGTGGTCCAGAGATGTTCTCCGGAAGAGGAGCAAAGGAGTATTCTAGATGCTTGCCATTCCTTGTCCTATGGTGGTCATCATGGTGAGGCGAGAACTGCTTGAAATATTGTTACCTGTGAATTTTATTGGCCTACCCTGTATAAAGATGTTGGTGATCTTGTTAAGAGATGTGATGAGTGTCAGAGAGCTAGTGGAATTTCTAAGAAGGATGAGATGCCTCTCACCACTATTCTTGAGATTTACATTCTTGATGTGTGGGGCATTGACTTCATGGGACCATTTGTGAGTTCATGTGGTAACACTTACATTCTGGTTACTGTTTATTATGTCTCCAAGTGGGTTGAAGCTATAGCTTTGCCCAACAATGAGGCACTGAGTGTGGTGGCTTTCTTAAAGAAAAATATCTTCACAAGGTTGGCATTCCAAGGGCGATCATTAGTGATGGGCGGTCTTATTTTTGTAACAAGGCCTTCGATACTTTACTCTCCAAGTATGGTGTCAATCATAAAGTGTTAAGCCCTTATCATCCCCAGGCGAGTGGACAGGTTGAGGTCTCCAATAGGGAGATAAAGAGCATATTATCAAAAACTGTCAATGCAAATTGAACTGATTGGTCAAGGAAACTGGATGATGTCTTGTGGGCTTAAAGGACTGCTTACAAGACTCTGATTGGTATGTCTCTGTACCGGTTGGTCTTTGGGAAAGAATGCCATCTTCCGGTTGAGTTAGATCACAAGGCCATGTGGGCACTGAAGAAGTTAAATCTTGAGTGGGATGTTGCAGCAAATCTCCGGGTAGAGCAACTAAATGAACTTGATGAGTTTATGTTTCATGCCTATTCCAGCTCATCCTTGTATAAGGACAAGATGAAGTACTTAGATGACAAATATACCCGAAGCAAGGAATTCAAGGAGAGTGACTTGGTTCTTCTATTCAACTCTCGGTTACGACTGTTTACGAGAAAGCTCAAGTCAAAATAGAGTGGCCCTTTTGAAGTGGTGCATGTAACTTCGTTTGGTGCTCTTGATTTGAAAAACAAAAATGGTGAAATCTTCCGAGTTGATGGGCATCGAGTGAAGCACTATCTTGGCATGTTTGATGATAGTCATGTGGTGGCAATGATTCATTTCAAGTGATTGATGGTAACATGCATTGTGCCGCGACGTTAAATCAGGCACTTATAGGGATGCAACCCGTGTGGTTTTCTTTCTTTTTGATTTTATTCTTAGTTAAGGCTTTGTTTTGGACTAACTGGTTGTGAAGTTTGTGTAGGAATTGTTTGTGCAGTGCACGAATGTTGTTGGAAAATTTTGCCTAAGTATGAGAATTACGCTGACCACGCTTAAAATTTCGTGGTCAGCGGATGCTTTTTGCGGGGGCATAAATGGTCAGCGGACGCGGACTTGAAAAGTTCAGAATAGCAACTCTCTGAAGTTGTATTCGCATCCGCGGTTGAAATTTCGCGGTCCACATTACTCTATCGCGGCCGCGCTTGTTTTTTTGCTCTCAGCGGTTCCTTCTTGGTTACAACCCTTCAAAAAGGTAAAACCACAGACTTCGGTGGAATTTCCCAGCCGCGCCAAGTAGGTTTGTGGGTCCCTGTACTTTTAGTAGAAATAAAAAAGGTCATTAGCACTTTTACCCTTTTCGAACCCTAAACTCGCAATGAACCTAAAACAATGTTCATCATCTTATTGTTGATCTTTCAATATCAATTATTCAAGAGTTAGTCTACTTCTACACATCTCACAACTGGTATGCTAAATTCATCATATTGCTTTTATATTTTTTGCTTTTTTTGTCTATTAGTTTTAACTTCTTTTTAACTAGGGTTTGATTAATTCTCATAAGCTAAACATTGATGCTAAAACATTCATGTGGGTACTTGTTGTGCATGCCTAATAGGGGATAGGGTTGTCCATTATACCTGCTAATTGCTATAAAAAAGTGAAACCCTACGTCTAAGAGAAGTCAAAAGTGAAACCGGTTTGGTATTACATTTCGTGGACAACGGTCAAAATTGTGTTGTCCGCATTCATGCTTTGTGAGAACTAAGTTGCTTGTAAGTTTGTATACGCGGTGCTTTTTTCGCGGTCCACATTTGCCTTTACGTAGCCGCGTCCTTAATTTCGCGGTCAACGTTAATGTGTTTCAAAGAGTTGACAAATTGATTCCGTGGCCGCGTTCCTTTTTACACGGACCGCGATGCCCATTCCGCGGCCACTTCCCTTTTTCTGCTATCATCGGTGCATTCACTTCAGAGACTGGTAGTCTTATCCCTAATCATTCACGGCCGCATTCTTTTTTACGCGGACTGCGGTGTCCATTTCGCGGTTGCGCTCCTTTTTTCGCTCTTAGTGTACCCTTGCTTTTAGAAACACTATCAACATTTCATCTACTTTCCTTTGATGATTCCTTTAGCAACAATACTAATGTGATTGCATTGATTTTGTATGCAGATAATGGTCCGATCAAGAGGGGAAAGCGATAAATCTAAAGGGAGGGCTGAATCCTCCCGAGGCATGGGAAAAGGAGGACAAAGGAAGGACCATGTTATCACTGGCGGTCCATAAATCTATAGGGAAGATGTGGGCAACCATCAAAACTGCGAACAAAGCTACATCCCATTCTGATGGTAGTGAATATGTCCCTTCTCAGGAAATTTCGGAAGGAGACTCGGTGCCAACCCATATTCCCGCAAACTTTCAAGGGAAATTCCAGTTGCGAGACGAGCCTACACCCTCTTCTTCCTCTGAGTCGTCTGATGGCTTAGAGGAAAGTAGTGAGGCTTCAGCATCAGCTTCTCCACCTCCTACCCCAAGTGATGCAGCTCCAACCTTCACACCAGCCCCAGTAAATATTGATAGTAATGATGATGTCCCGGACGACGGGAGGGGTGGTGACACCAAGACAGGGGGGTTGGTGAGATCAAGGAACCCTGTGGTATGGCAAGACCAGTTTCTGAGTGAGAAAGCCTACCATAAGTTCCGAGAGTGGTGGCCTCAGAGGTCACTTACACTTGAGAGGGTATTCATTGAGCGAGATCTGCTATCGCACAACCCTAATGTCAAGAGGTGCTTCAATGAGAGAGGGGGGTGGAAGTACTTCACCATCAACTTACTGGAGGCCAATGAACATTTGTTCAAAGAATTCTACACAAATGTTGCCCACATAAAAAAGGGCACATATTTGACCAAAGTCCGCAACATGAAGATTAAGTTTGATGGAAAGACTTTAAATGACTATGCTGGGTTCAATGATGAGGATGAGTCCCTTTATCTGGAGAAGGTGTCTATGGATGAGTTAGCCCGCCCTTGGCTTGCATCGGTGATTGTTATTCCTGGAACTACTCTAGCTTGGCTGACACCTGGGGTCCCGATCTATAGGAACACTCTGAACTTCAAAGCGAAGAGGTGTCTAATTTTGTGTGCAGCCGGTTAGACCCTACTATGCATGACAGTGATATGCTGGTCTCCCGGGCTTGTGTGGGCTATCATGTCGGGGTACCCAATCAAAGTCAGGAATATTATGGCCAAGGTGATTGCCAAATCGGTTGGAAAGGATGAGAGCTCATATCCCTTCCCAAAATTCCTCACCATGTACCTAGAGGACCAGGAAGTAGAAGGAAGGGACTGTGATACCACAGTGAAGCCGAAGAGGCCATTTTCCTGGTACAACCTTCAGGGTCCGAACAACCCCAAGTCTAAGGGCAAAGCCACCACTTCTACTGGCTAGTTTGAAGAGCCAGGGGTGGTGGCCACTGGTTCCGAGCCTTCTACATCTGAAGGTTCTTCTACTGCTATGCCACCTCCGGTATCCGGCCCTTCTATCACAGCCCCTTTATTTGTGCCCTCCACCTCATCGTACCCTCCAACTGCACTGCTGGTTAATTAGTTTTTATCCAGCATCAACAACGGATGTAGGTAGCTACATCAAAGCTCTCTGCCTTATCCAGTACGGTCATAGCTCAGGCAACTCCAGCACAGCTTCAAGTTCCTTCATCACTGGAGAATTCATTAAAGGAGCCTCTGGAAAACCAGAAGAAGCGCCTGGGCAACTAGGAGACAATTATGAAGGCTTTGGATGCATAAGGAAAAGCGATCAAAGACCTGGGCAAACAAATAAAGAAGATGAAGAAGACTCGGGCCTCAAAGGAGTCAGTAAAGCTACTGAAGAAGGAGGTAGAAAAGATTGCATTAGCTGGAGACATCTGACTAGACTTACTCTTGGAGGAGCAAGTCCCAGCAACTCAGGCAGCAGAAGCACCAGAGCAGGAGGCTGACAGAGAGCCCATGAGAAGAGTGATGATCCCCTATGTTGAGGGTTCGAAAATTAAGCTGGAGGACTCCGAGAGAGATGACTCAGGCCAGCCACAGGACCCTGCCAGTGATCCTATACAGACAGAGGCATCAAAGGGAATTTTCTTTTCTCTCTACCCTTCCCCTATTCTAATTTTGTTGTTAGCATTTAGGACAATGCTAATTTTTATTTGGGGGAGGGGGTGGCCTTATTTTGATGATGAATTGGATAATTGGTCTGTAATAACCTTGATACTATTTTTTTCTTTATTTTCTACTTATCCTAGTTTATTTTTGTACTTTTTTTACTTTTGGTATGTATATAAAGTTACCTTTCTATGTTTATATTCATTCTCGTTTTATGTATATTCGTCTCAATCCCCTATTGTGCATATTCAGTTTACTTTCCGTATTTTACTTTATAACTTCTTTTGAAACTTTCCTTAATAGCATAGCCTCTTATTTCATTTAGTAGTTTCTTTTTTAATTTGTAGCTTCTTACTTTTACAAGTTTTTGTGATCAATAAGCATTTGATTTTCTTAATGTCATGGTTCTTTCCAAAGGTAGAATTTGTGTGAACCGGGTGGCTCTTCCCGATGATGGATGACATGACAACCTTCTTAAGGGTTTAAGTCCATTTTCTTTATGTTTTTGTGTAAATAGTAGTAATGAATAAAAGTGTCTCAGGCAAGCTCACTTCGGCCTAGCACATTTACCTTTGACCTTATGGTTAGAAACAAGTTTATTGGCAAAGAATAGTTCTAGTTGTGACCTTTAGACTCTTGTGTTGACTAATTAATCACCGAATGGCTTTTTGGAGCCATTTGTGTTGCTCAATCTTAGCTATGGTTGTTGTGGGCCCTCGATTCTGTTCTCTTTAGCAATCCAACAGCTTGTGAGGTGAGGTATTGATTTGCAAGTCCAAGTCCCATGCCAATAAGTCTAGAACTTGCTCTGGATGTTTGTCTATGCGAAATTCTAAGTGTAGCTCGACTTGAGAAATGAATATAGGCTCTCCTTGATTCAACCTGAAGCTTGGAAGTATCCATAGCCTACCAAATATGATATCCCTAGTCAACCCCGTCGAGCCGACGCCCTTATTCTTTCAATAACCATGATACAAACCTTTATCCGTTCTAAAATGACCCTCTCTTGGCACCAGATCTTTCCTTAGGATAATTGGAAAAAGCATAAGTTTGGGGGGAGAGATGAGGAATGTGAAAGTGATAAAAAGTACAAAATGAATAAAAGGTAAGGCAAAAGAAAAGAAAGAAAAGCCCAAAAAAAGTCAAAAAAAAAGTGAATAATATGAAAAACAATGAAGGGAATCAATGAAAATAATGAAGAAAGGCGTGGAATGATTAGAAAAGGAGAAAAATGACTGTCATGAACAAGAAAGAGTGGCAGTGTGTCTCTCTAGTTCCCCTAAAGAAGAAGAAAATGACTCAAAGATTCAAGAAAGTGTAAGCCAAAATTAAAAAATGAAGTGCTTAAGGAAAGATGAAACCTTCACAGACCAATTTATTCTACCTTGATCCAAAATCCTTCATTACATTCCCGCAAAAGTCCTATAGGATCTTGAGTTGAGTGAGCTTACATTAGTGGTGACTCACATAAGGGGTAAGCTTATGGTACTTGAAGCCGGACTTGTGACATTCCCTTGTGAGAGATGAGTGTGCTTCTTCACAATCCTTGTTTTGAGTGCTTCAATTCTTAAGTGATATTTGCTTATGGAGAGTAGAGGAGAAAGAGTTTGGGTTCTACAACGACCTACGTAATAGAGCGAGCTTCCTTGGTAAATTCAGTCAACTCTTGATGCTTTTGTGTCGCACTAGAACTATGTTACTAAAAAGGTTGGGTGTAGTTGATAATGCATTTGTGTTGAGGGTAATTGTTAGTCTCAATTGATGCTTGATGAAGTCACCTTAGGACAACTGAAATTTTCCATTCTTTTGTCTTGTGGAGTTGGGAATTACTTTGTTTGCTTGAGGACATGCAAAAGCTTAAGTTTGGGGAAGTTGATAGCTATGGATTTTAGCCTATCTTATGATCTCTTTTGCTTAAGTTTTGGATTAAAAATGAGTAAAAGTATTCCTGAAAACTAACTTAAGGTGCTTACTTGCAGGTTTTGTCAAAATGAGGCAAATAAGCCAAAATGAACTCATAAAGGAGTCAAACTTGCACAAGCCCAAAGATTGGAACTGGAGCGCTGTCACCGCTATTATTACGCCGTCGCGTAAGACCCTTTGCTAAGACGATTAAAAATATGCTGCAGCAAAAATGATGTTCAGATAAGCTGCAGCCAAGTGCTAACACTGTCGTTGATCGCATTACAAAAGCAATGGCGCAAAACCATTAGCGCGGCCGTGAGTGAAATTGCACTGAGAGCGGAGATAGAGAATCAGAGACCTTGCAATATGAGCTCAAATGAGGAACGCGGTCCACGAACATTTTACGCGATCGCGATAGAAGCCAACTCTGACGTGATAGACTTTACGATGTCCATGAAACCTATCCCAATCCAAGTCCAAAGTTGAAGAAACACGATCCGCGCTTGTTTTTGCGCGGACGCAAAAGTCCATGCACTGAGGCGCCTAGTATTTCACTGACAGTGGAATCCCCGTAAGGGTATTTTTGTCTAGTAATTTCAGCTGTGTATAAATAGATCTTTTTCATATTTTTAGGTTATCTTTTGTATCAATGAGCTCGTGAACCGTCGTACTTTACCATTTAGAATAATGTTAGAGTAGCTTTACCTTATATTCTTAGATTTTCCTCTTGTAATCAACTTTTATGGCTTATATTTCATCTCCATCTTTGATTTATACCTTGATTATGAGTAGCTAAACCCATTAGCTAGGGTTGTGACCCAACCCTAGTGTGGGTATTTAATGAGTTTTGAATTTTAGGGCTTAATTGTTTATGGGTTAGTTATAATTAGCTTGATTCATGCTTTAATTGTAGAATTAGTGGTTGCAAACACTGATTCGTGCCTTTATGACTTAGATTCTTCTTAAGAAAGAGAGACTAAGTCTAGGAAAATTAGGTTAACAAGGAATTGGGGTGCATTCAAGAGAATGATAGCCCTAATTAAAGGGTTAAACCTAGAGATAGTAATACCCGACTTGAGCCAATATCATTTGTATTGCATGAACACCCATATGAACTTGAGAAAGCCAAATTAGGCAAAGTCACTCAAACTACCGAGAGGTATAGAGTGAGTACTTATGTGTGATGGTTATATCACGACCCCAATCATAACAAGCTTGCCCTGAATTCTCGATACCCGTTAGATATCCACCTAGGTGGAAGTCACAACCCTAATGCTTTTTATCAATTGTGAAAACTCCTACAAAAACATTGTACTTAGAATATTTTCAGCAATCAATAGCATTAAACGTAGAATAGAAACAAATCCAAGCATGGTTAGAAGTGCAATTAAAAGCAACACGCATAGATAGATTAAATAAAAACCCAACTCCCAACCAATATTAACTCCTTGTGGATATAGATCCCGACCTTTCGGGTAAAAGCTGTATCGACCACTCCTTGCCATTATATAGCGGTGCAGGGTTGGAGCTGATCATGAACCTCAAGACCGGCTCACGTCCACCTGGTACCGAGGAGGTCTTTTCAACCTTAAAATCAGCAATGGTAGGGCACCTTGCTGGAGAATTCCTCAGGGCGAGGTTCCGCCGCATCCCCGCCGCCGGTGGGTCATGATGAAGAAGCGGCCTCCTTTTGCGGTACAGTCTTAGAAGTTTTCGCCATTGTAGAATAGAAGAAAAGAGAATCAGGATGGTGTGCGATTCGCTAAAAGTTCAATAAATTTGGGGGCAAGAGTTGCAAAACAAAGGGATTTTTGAAAAAAAAGACAGGAATAGGAGGAGCTTTAACGTGAAGTTTGAATAAGGAAAGTTAGGGTACTTATAGATTGCTGGTGACAGTTCAGAACTCGTAGTGGCCGACCAGCAACTGACAGGCATTTAATGCCTTGGTAACTGGACCGACGAGATGTTTCATTACCCATTTGTCACTTACGTCATAGTCGGGTGTCTCAATGACCGCTCGTCGCTTACATCATGACCCATCGAGACGGGATTCGGAAGTTCATATTGTTTTTCATCATATTCTCTCCGAGAAATGAGGGGACTATCTATATACGGTCAAAACCGGGCTCGCCCTTTATGTGACTAATCGACACTAGAATATGATAGGTTAAGGTTCAACCTCGAATTATATCGAACCAAGGTGAGGTTCGACCCTAGGACCAAGCAAAATAGAGACTAGGAGAGATCGAGGGAAATTTGCCAAGCCGAATAACAGAAAGAAGAAGTATCCGAAATCGGTTGTAGATCACGACGGAAATCTGGCCACGTATCAAGGAGGGTCCGAGTAATTAGCAAATCATAAGATTTTTACCTTGTATAGAATTGTACCAAGAGTAGGACACTCCTACTATATAAAAGGGGTCAGATCACTTGTAAATGGCATCATTTTTTGATGCAACATAAAGCAATATACTGTTATTTTCTAGCTTTTATTATCTTGTTACTCTGTTCATACGTCAGTTGAAACATTTTTGGTTCGAGGGTCATCGAACTCGAGCGCCAAAGCTATTCGATTCGTGTGGTTTGCACTTATTCTTTTATCGTCAATTTCAATGTTAATCTATTCTCTTAATTTGTACCAAGTTATATCACGTATCTTTAAAACCACGTATAAATTCAATTTTTGATTTTAGGGTAAACAATAATATATTAAAAAAATGGAGCAAAAAGGGCTTGTTGAGAATGAGATTTGATTACTCGTCCTCAAAGTTTCATAGCCCTCCAACACCACTCTAAACCAAAGCACAAAACAATAATTTTTACGTAAATACAATATTTGTGTTAGAAAATCTATTAAATATGAATAAATATTAATTGAGATCCCAACTAAAACGAGCTATAGATTTCGTGACGAATTCAAAATCCATATACTTTATATACTAACTCTGCCTTTGAGAAAATCATAGGTCTGAAATCAATTATTAATGTGGAAAAAAAATAGAAGCAGTGATATTCCAAAAAAATTAAAACATATAACTATAACCCATAGTACCCATACAGTTGAAGTGAATTCAGAACTACTTTTACCCTCACAGAGAATGGAATGGCTAATCTCATTTAGGAAGAGTGTCCCATTATTTCATGCCACGACTCAAAATCCCACGGACCGTGATGGTAACCCATAGTACACATACTACTGAAGTGAATTAAGAACTACTTTTACCCTCATAGAGAATGGAATGGCTAATTTCATTTAGGAAGAGTGTCCCATCATTTCATGTCACGACCCGAAATCCCACCCTCGAGATCGTGATGGCACCTAACATTTTACTTGCTAGGCAAGCCAACGTTAGCTGAATTACTTAACCAGTTTTAACAATTCAAATCAAAATATTAGCAATAATAATTGAATAGACTGAAATAAGGTGATAAACTACTGAACAACGTAATCTAAATACGATCTTAGAAACTGGAATCACGAATACATGAGCGTCTAGAGTACTACAGATAAAGTATGAATAAAACAACTGTCTGAATCTAAATAAGCATCAAATGATGAAATGGAAGGGGACTTTAGAGTTGCGGATGTCGTGCAACTATACCTCAATTGTCCACAAGTAGCTTTATCCGGGCAGTCTCACTACACACCACCAGAATCAACTCTGGTATCTGCATAAGAATTGTAGAGTGTAGTATGATTACAACCGACCTTATATACTCTGTAAGTGCCAAGTCATAACCTCGACGAAGTAGTGACGAGGCTAAGGCAAGTTACTTGCAATAACCTGTACGAAATAATAATAATAATAATAATAATAATAATAATAATAATAATAATAATAATAATAATAATAATAATAATAATAATAACAAGGAAAACAAGAAATTAAAATAAAGAAATTAACTCATGAATACAAACTTGAAATTCAACTACCAGAGAGCCTGGAATAACAAAGTCTCATAACACAATACCGATGATAACTCAACAATCAAAAATAGTTACAACATGTCCAATCTATGGTGGCACGTAACCCGATCCTACCATATCATCATCTGGTCATATTATAATATGTCTTTATTCCTTCATTTCATTTCAATACCTTTCAATTTCTGTTGCGGCGTGCAACCCGCTTCCTAAATATTTTCAATCATCAACATAAATAATTCAACAACCAAACAAAAAAAAATCTACGTCTGGAAGGTAAATGTACACGACAATAAAGAATCACAAAATAATCGGAGAACCTCTAACAACCCGAAGTCTCAAACTTTACCAATTCACTAGTACATAACAACTAATCGCTGACACAAGTGAAGCAACATTATAGAATGCAACAAGTACTACAAAACAATAGAAACAAGTAAAGTATATGACAATTTAAGGTATGCAATTAAAGCAAGAAGAAAAAGTTAGCAAATAAGCATGGAGTCATGGGAGGAACGGACGAATTAAAGCAAAATACAATTAAATGACAAGTGCCAATTATGGCATAAAATTCAAATAAAGGCATATAACACTTAAGGCATGAAACAAGACATATCATGAAATAAATGATAACATGGATATACGCCATATATACACTCGTCACCTCGCATATACGCCGTTTTCCTACATAATTCACATTACACATAGTTCAAGAATTTCTAATTCCTCTCAAGCCAAGGTTAGACACAACACTTACCTCACTTCGCGAATAAAAGCAATCAAACCAACCAAATCTAGTAAATTATCGATCAAATAATTCAAAATAAGCTTTAGAAACTAATCATCAATGAAAGAGGTTAAATTTTGATCATTTTTGAAAGAGCCAACAAAAGTCAAATTCGGGATCGCTTGGTCAAAACCCGACATTCAGACTAAAACTCGATTATCCATTCACCTCCGAACCCGATTATGTGATTTATATCGAAATCCGACCTCAATTTGAGTTCTAAATCCCAATTTTACAAAATTGTCAATTTTTACCCAAATTCCTAAATTTTACCATGGAAATCCTAAATTTGATGTTGAAATCTCATGAAAAGTAATGGGGAATTGATAAAAAAAAGTGAATTAAGTTACTTACCTATGAATTTGAGAAGAAAAATCTAAATCGCCTCTAGGTGTTTGGGGTTTAGAAATGGTATAAAATGAGCTAAGTCCCATTTTTCATCTTTTATCCAGCTGTGGATGTCGCAATTGTAAAGTCTTGTTCGCAATTGCAAGCATCGCAAATGCGAGACAAGGGTCACAAATGCGAACCCTGCCTTAGAAGTCCAGATGTCGCAATTGTGACATAATGACGGCACATGCGAAGATCCCACCTTCGCAATTGCGACCAAAATATTTGCAATTGCGAAGATGCTCTACTATTGCCTGGCATCGCAAATGAAACCAAGTTATCGCAATAACGATCCTAGGCAGTTCGCAATTATGAACAATTTCCTCGCAAATGCAAGGTTACTCAATCTCAGGCCCTGCTCGCAAATGTGAATATATGTCCGCAAAATCGAGGCATGCAATTACGAGCCAGGCCTCGCAAATGCGTGATCTGCACAAGATAGCAGAACTTGGCACTTCACTAGTAGTCTTTGAACTATTCAAACTCATCTGTTACACACCCGAAACTCACCTGAGCCCCTCGAGCTCCAAACCAAACATGCACACAAGTGTAATAACATCATATAAACTCGGTCACGCGACCATATCACCAAAATAATATCAAAATCTACAAATCGATTATCAAAATGGATGAAATTTCCAAAGGAAACTCAAGGTCAACTAGATTCACATCTAAGCATCCGAATCATGTCAAACCAACTCCGAATTGCATCAAATTTTATAGAGAAGTTTCAAATAGTATTATAGACCTATACAAACTCTCAACATCAATATACTAGCTTTTCGCAAAATGAGTTACATCAACCTAGGGACCTTAAATTTCAATTCCTGGAATACGCCCAAGTTCAAAATCACGATATAGACGTACCGGAATCGTCAAAATACCGATTTGAGGTTATTTTCACAAAATATTGACCGTGGTCAATTCAAGTTGTTTTTAAAGCCAATAATCATATTTTTTTAATATTTTTACATAAAAGCTTTTCTAAAAGCGACACAGACCACCCACACAAATCATGAAATATCAAATGAAGCTAACAGAGGTCTCGGAGCACAAAAATAAAGGCTAGTACTCAAAATGACCTATCGGGTCATCAATTATCCACCTCTAAAAGAAATGTTTGTCCTTGAATGGACATAGAAAAGCACCTGCGCTGGTGAAAAGGTATAGGTATCTACTCCGCATATCGGACTCAGACTCTCACGTAGCTGCCTCGATCGGCTGACCCCTCCACTACACTCTAACAGAAGGATAACTATTGGATCTCAACTTCTGAACCTGCCGTGCTAGAATAGTCGTCGGCTCCTCCTCATAAGTCAAATCCTTGTTTAATTAGATTGAGTGGAAATCTAACACATGGGATGGATCACGTGATACTTCCGGAGCATGGAAACATAGAACTTCGGTGAAATGATGATATGTTAGGTGGCAATACAAGTCTGTAGGCCACCTCACCAACTCTCTCGAGGATCTCAAAAGGACCAATATACCTAGGGCTCAACTTGCCCTTCTTACCGAACCTCATCGCACCCTTCATGGGTGAAACCCAGAGCAAAACCCTCTCTCCAACCATGAATGCAACATCACAAACTCTCCAGTCGGTATAACTCTTCTGCCTAGACTATGCTATACAAAACCGATCCTAAATCATCTTGACCTTTTCCAAGGCATCCTAAACCATATTAGTATCCAATAACCGAGCTCTCCCGGATCAAACCAACCAATTAGAGAATGACATTGCCTCCTATATAAGGCCTCATAAGGAGCCATTTGAATACTCGATTGGTAGTTGTTGTAGGCAAACTCGGCAAGCGGCAAGAACTGATCCCAAGAACCCTTGATATCCATAACACAAGCGCGAAACATATCCTCCAAGATATGAATGGGGCGCTTGGACTGAGCATCCATCTGGGAATGAAATGCAGTACTCAATTCAACCCGTGTGTCTAACTAATGTTGTACGACCCTCCAGAAATGCGATGTGAACTATGTGCCCTGATCTAAAATAATAGATACCTGCACACCATGAAGATGAACAATCTTACGGATATAGATCTCAGCCACCCGCTCTAAAGAATAGGTAGCCACCACTGGAATGAAATGCGCCAACTTGGTCAACCTATCCAAAATGACCCATACTGCGCCAAATTTTTTTAAAGTCTGTGGGAGCCCAACAACAAAATCCATGGTAATACACCCCCACTTCCACTCGGGAATCTCAAGTCTCTGAAGCAAACTACCAGGCTTGTGATGTTCATACTTTACCTGTTGGCAGTTCAAACACCGAGCCATATACTCTAGTATATCTTTCTTCATTCTTCTCCACCAAAAATCCTACCTCAAATCCTGATACATCTTGGCGGCACCTGAATGAATGGAATACCGCAAAATGTGGGCCTCCTCAAGAATCAACTCATGCAAACCATCTACATTGGGCACACAAATCCGACCCTGCATCCACAACACCTCATCATCCCCAATAGAAACCTCCCTGGCATCACCTTGCTACACCATATCCTTAAGGACAAGCAAATAAGGGTCATTATAGTGACGCTCTCTGATGCGCTTATACAAAGAAGACCGAGAGACCATGTTAGCAAGAACCCCACTAGGCTCCGAAACATCTAACCATATGAACTGATTGGCCAAGACCTGAACATCTGATGCTAGTGGTCTCTCACTAACTGAAATATATACAAGTCTACCCATACTCACATCCTTTCTGCTCAAAGCATCAGCCACCATATTGGCCTTCCCAAGATGATACAAATTGGTGATATCATAGTCTTTTAACATCTCTAACCACCTCCGCTATATACTCCAATGATCTGTAAATACCTCACATGACACGCCATAGAGGTAATTCCTCTAAATCTTCAATTTATGAACAATAGCTGCCAACTCTATGTCATGAACAACATAATTCTTCTCGTGACCATTAGCTACCGAGACGCGTAGGCAATCACCCTATCATCTTGCATCAACACCATGCCAAGCCCAATACATGACGCATCATAATACATAGTATATGAACCTGATGTTTAAGGAAAATCTAGAATTGGAGTTGTGGTCAAGGCAGTCTTGAGCTTCTAAAATTTCTCCTCAGACTCGATGAACCACCTGAATGGAACACCCTTCTAAGTCAATCTGGTCAAAGGTGAAGCAGTGGATGAGAAACCCTCTACAAAGCAGCGATAATAGCCGCCCAAACCATGGATACTCCAAATCTTAGTAGCTGAAGACGGTCTGGGCCAACTCTATACTACCTCCCCTTCTTCTGATCCACCATAATCCCCTCGCTAGCACCACGTGGCCCAAAAACGACACCGAATCAAGCCAGAACTCACACTTTGAGAATTGTGCATATAACTTCTTCTCTCGCAAGGTCTGAAGTACGATCCTCAAATGCTGCTCGAGATCCTCCCGGATGGGAGAGTAAACCAAGATGTCGCCAATGAATACGATGACAAAAGAATCAAGATGTGGCTAGAACACACTGTGCATCAAGTACGTAAATGCTATTAGGGAATTGATCAGTCTGAAGTCATCACTAGAAACTCGTAGTCGCCATATCGAGTCCTAAAATAGTCTTAGGGACATCCGATGCCCTAATCTTCAACTGATGGTAGCCAAATCATAGATCAATCTTTGAAAATACTTTAGCACCCTGAAGCTGATCAAATAAGTCATCAATCATTGGCAATGGATACTTGTTCTTGATGGTGACCTTTTTCAACTGCCGATAATCTATACACATCCTCATCGAACCATCCTTCTTGTTCACGAACAACACTGGCGCACCCCAGAGAGATACACTAGGTCTAATGAATCCCTTATCAAGCAAATCCTATAACTGCTCCTTTAGTTTCTTTAATTTAGCTGGGGTCATACGGTATGGTGGCATAGAAATAAGCTAAGTTCTCGAAGCCAAGTCAATATAAAAGTTGATATCTCTATCGGGTGGCAACCCTAATAGATCTACAAGAAACACCTCTAGAAACTCACGCACAACTGGTATTGAATCCATAGAAGGAACCTCTACTAGGATCATGAATATAGGCCAAATATGCTAGACACCCCTTCTCGGCCATACACCAAGCCTTTACATAAGAAATAACCCTGCTAGTAGAATCGCAGGAGTCCCTATCCACTCTAATCGTGGCAACCCTGACACGGCTAAGGTCACCGTCTTGGTGTGACAATCCAATATGGCGTGATAAGGTGACAACCAATCCATGTCCAAAATAACATCAAAGTCTACCATATCAAGAAGTAGGAGATCTACACTAGTCTCAAGGCTCCCGATAGAAACCATACACGAGCAGTAAACATGATCTACAATAATAGAATCTCCCATAGGCATGGACACATATACATGAGTACTCAAAGAATCACGAGGCATAACTAGATATGAAGCAAAATAGGATAATACGTAGGAATAAGTAGAGCCCATATCAAATAGAACTGAAGCATCTCTATGGCAAACAAGAAAAATACATGTGATGACAGCGTCAGATGACTCTACCTCAGGTCTAGATGGAAATATAAAAATAGGGCTAGGCCCCACCGCTTTGACCTCCATCCCTCGAGAGACCTCAAACTGGCTTGCCTCCACCTCTAATGTCCTGGACTCTACCTCTAGTAGCCTGACCCCCGCCTCTAGCTGGATATGCGAGCGGTGGAGCAATTTGTGCCGGCATAATGGCACGAGAACCCTACTGAGGTTTGTTGCTCATCAATCTAGGGCAATACCTCCTGATGTGACATATGCCGCCATACTCAAAACACTCCCTCGGCTATTGAGGCTGTTAAAGTTGAGACTGGCCCTGACAGGCCAGATAACCACTATAGTAACTTTGTAGCGGTGGTGCACTGATAGGAGCTGAAGGTGCACTGAATGATGGCTACTCAAGATGAGACCCATGAGAACAGGGATAGCCCAAAGCATCATGTGCTACCTAAAGAGCTAACTGAATTAGCTTAGAAGGATGGCCTCTACCAAAAGAACCTCTGCCTCTAGATAAGGCACCACTGAAGACACAAAATGTGAGGCCTCTTCTATAATACCGCCCTTATCCTGACCACAAACCATCTCGATCTGTCTAGCATTCTCTACAGCCCTCTAGAAAGAAATAGCATCCCCCATCTCCTTGGTCATCTGAAGCCTGATGCCAAAGGTAAGACCATCACTAAACCACCTCACCCTCTCTCTATCGGTGGCAATCAAGATAGATACATGACGAGCTAGCTCCACAAATCTTGTCTCATACTAGGTAACGGTCATGCCACCACGGTACTCCTCTCTCAGAGTGAAAGGAATAAATAACTCTAGAAATAGCTGCAAAAACTGACCCCAGGTAAGTGAAGGTGAACCCGCTAGTCTGCTCCGCTCAAAATCCTGCTACCACCTATTAGCAGAACCGGTCATCTAGAACATTGTAAAGTCAACCCCATTAGTCCCAACAATACCCATGTTGTGCAACACCTCGTGGAAATGGTCCAAGTAATCCTATGGGTCCTTAGAAGGTGCACCGCTAAAATAAACAGGAAATAGCTTGGTGAACTTATCCAACCTCATCAATCCCTCAGAGGAAATTGTGGGTCTCTCCCCGGTCTATGTAGCACCAATGGGCTGAACTACCCCAACTGCTGGAGCTACCGGAGTCTGGTATAGGGGAGACATCTGCTCCGGAGTGTTAGTAGGGGAAGTCTGTGCTCCTCCCCCAACTTGAGAGATGGCTGACACCATAGGAAATACCCTAGTTTGAGCCACATTCTCCATGAATCCAACTAAATGGACTAGAGCGTCCTGAAGTACGGGAGTGGCATTTGAACTGATGTGATCTGAATTGGGATCTCCTCCTCATGATCAATATGAGGCTCCACAATGGGTGTTGCTACACGTGCCCTAGGATGAGCTCTTCCTCTGTCACGGTCCCTACCTCGGCCCCGACCCCTATCCCTTGTAGTGGCTACAATAGAGGGCTCTAGCTCCTACCCAGTTGTAGACGCTGTAGGAGTTCTCACCATCTACAAGAGAACAAGAGTATAATTATTCAAACTTCAATAATGGAATAAAGTCGTATGATAGAGAAAGAAAGAAATGAAATTTTCCAAAAGGCTTATAGCCTCTAGGAGATAAGTACAGACGTCTCCGTACCGATCCTCCAGACTCTACCAATCTTGCTCATGAATCATGAGACCTAGGCAACCTAGTATTCTGATACCAACTTTTCAAGACCAGGAATCCCACCCTCGGGACCGTGATGGCGCCTAATATTTCACTTGCTAGTCAAGTCAACGTTAACTAAATTACTTAACTAGTTTTACCAATTCAAATTAAAATATTAGCAGTAACAAACGAATAGTCTAAAATGATGTGATAAACTACGGAACAATGTAATCTAAATACAATCCCAAAAACTAGAGTCACGAATACATGAGCGTCTAGAGTACTACAGATAGAGTCAGTATAAAACAATTGTCTGAATCTAAATAAACATCAAATGATGAAATGTCAAAAAACCGATAAAAGCCTCCATAAACTAAATTGATTAAAAATCGACTTAATTGATTTTGTTTGGTTCAAAGAATTTGAAGAACCAACTTGGTTTGGTTTCTTTTTAAGAAAGCATCGACAAACCATGAACACCTCTATCTCTATTCCCACCTGTCAGCCTCTCCACTTTCATTTTCTTTTTAGGGTGTTAATAGTCCCACTTGAGTTAAGTGGGAGGCAATTTGTCTCCTTATATAATCTTGTATAATCCTCAGGTCTTGCGTTAAGCCCAAGGTCCGTTTTCTTATTATGCTATTAGAGCTGGACAAGGTTTACATTTCTAATAGATAAGCTTGCTTTTGTTCCACCACAGCTCCACTTGTGGGAGACTATCAAGGATATGTATTATTTGAGTATTATTATTGGAAAAAATAGGATGTTCAAAATTACAAAAGGTCGGTGAGAAATGATAGGATCCCTAGAAAGCTTAGTTCTATTTTAAAAATCTACTCTATCCTATTTGTAATTTATGTAACTACTTGCAAACAGATTTTATTTTATTTTCTTTTAGAGAGACAAAAGATAATAAAAAAGAGGTTATATCTGAAGAAGCATAACGTAATTAATTAGGTTATGTGTGCAAATTGAGTTTCTTCCCTTAAGTTACTAATAATGGTTCCGGTGAAACATCAAAGGATAAGCATTGGTTCTAATTGGGTTTGAAAGTTGTGAAGTCAAAACACAATAAGAAAGTAACAGAGAGGCCCATGGTATTTACAAAGAAGAAAGCAAAAGGATAGCAACCCAAATGAGAGAAGAAAACTAGAAAAATAAGTTTTGGCGTAAGGGTCGAATTCCATGCACTCGTTTGCGAGCAGTCGGGCACGAAAAAGTTTAAACTTCAAGGTGTTCATCTCAGACTAATGCATGCATTTTGTTTGATGATTTGATAACGGGGTACCACTTACTCTATGATAAACTTATAGGCAGATGTAAATCCATGATTAATAAAATTAATGAACTCGCCCTTCAATGTTTTCAGCACTCTTAAATTTTGTATGAAAAATATTTATTTCATAGAATTTGCAGTAACTTTCGCATTTTGAAGCGCCCGTCGCATAAGACAAAAGGGCCAGGCCATATATATCAGAAAAATAAAGGCAAAAGAGGCAAGCAACCCTCGGCCCGATCATCCAATTTGCTAAGGGCTACACCCACCAATGCTTATAGGTTCATGTGCGCCTCCTCTCCTAATTGCAGGATTGCCCTTGGCTGCACAAGTCTAAAGTCACAGGCCCGGAACTCCACTTAACTAGACATAGGTACAGTGGGAAAAAATCACTTTATGGTCATTGTTTGAATCATTTTCTTCTTTTTTTTGTGGTTATTCTTACAATATCAATTGTTAAAAGTGTAATGCATGTGGTTCCGTCATGATTTCCATCATTTTAAGTACCTTATGCATTAGAAGAGTGACTTACTACATTTTTCCTATATCTTTCTATCAGTTTTACTATTACTAATTTTCTCTTTGGGCACCTTATAACTCTATCTACTATGAGTCTGTATACGATTAAAATCAGGCCCACCCGATTTTACTGATTTATCGAGACCAGTGTGAAGGATCGAAGATCGATCCCATAATAGATCGGATCGAGGCACGAGGACAAGGTACCGCGTTCGAGACTCGAGGTAGCAGTCAAGATCGAGGCCGATAGTGATTGAGACCAAATGAGATAGACATCGCGTAAGATCGAAGGTAGCATAATAACAGAAAGGCGAGATATCTGTGACTGGTCGTAGATCATGGCGAAAATCTCAGAACGGATCGAATCAAGGACAGTTAACTAGCTAATCATGGGATTTCCTTCTGTAATTAGAGTTATATCATAATTAGGATTCCTCTACTATATAAAGAGGAGTCTCAATCATTTGTGGGGCACTTACACTTTGATATCAAAGCAATACAACACTTTCTCTTTAATTTATACTTTTGTTCATCAACTTGCTTATATTTTTAACTGTTCTTATACCAATTAGCTTGAGGGTATCCGAGCTCGAGGGTTGAATTCCATTCAAACACTGGTTTGTATTATCTTATTGTCAATTTCCATTATTAATCTTCATATTCATTAATTGGTATTAGGTGAAATCATGTATCCTTAAAATCACATTATAAGTTTAATTGTTATCCAATTTTAAGGGTAAAAAGTTTCGGGCCCACCGTGGGGATAAGGATAATAGTGATTGACTGGTATTAATTCTCATAACACACACTGCTTTACACTTGTTCTCGTAAGTGTTTGATTTCAGGAATCAACATGTCAAACTCTCAAGTAGCACCCACTTACACAGACAACGACTGTTTCCAATTTTTTCTCATAATATTTTCAAAACTATGCATGGGCATTAATTAGTATTTTTCATACAATTTCTGCATTTTTAAAATATTTTAATTAATTTCTCCCAGCATTGTATTTATAAAACAGTCACTGATTGCATCACAATAGTTTTATAATAATTTTTGTGGCTTAATTTTATCATTTTGCATTTGTACTAAGTTTCAGTTATTGCACAAATAGCCACATTTGTATTTTTAAGATGCAATTGCAATTACTTTACCAGAAAATAGACCTTCATATTTTTTAAATATTAAGTAATTATTTTAAAATATTTCAAGGCATGAAAATCATTTTTACAACCTATTAGTTATTTTTAAAAATTGTTTTATCAAATAAATGGGTATTTAATAAATAGCCCTCTTATTTTCGGATTTAGCCTATTAAATCAGCCCAAATTTGACCACCCCCAATCCCAATTAAATTAAACCAGGCCCAAAAACCTCCCAGCCCAAACCTGGAGACACCTACCCGCCCCAAAACCCCATCAACTCATGGTCGTTGATCCTTTAGATCAACGATCCACTTTAAGACTTTCCTTTTTTATTCCTAATGACCCTTAACCCTAAATCATTTCCTCCATACAGCCGCCCTCGAATCCCCTCCTCTCTGGTTCTCTCTGAGACCAACCCCTAACCTTAATCGCCGCCACCCAGAATCAGCCCTAATCCCTTTGATTCCTACTCGATCTATGACTTCCCATGGATGTACGAGGCCTCTACTTGTCTCTTATTTCCTTTGGTTGCTCGATTATGTGGTTTTGTGGAAGGACCTCAAAGAGATCTGGTCCAAATCTCATTTAAAACTCTTCAAGAGTCTGTCTATGGTCTGTGAGTGATTTCCATCAAAGTTTCACGGCTCAAATCTTTGATTGAAAGGCCAGATTCTCTTTACCCTTTCTATTTTCTTCAAAACTTAGCATTTGGACTTGAATCTGTCCAGATCCTTATAGATCTGGAGCGATTTGAGTTAGTCATTTCTTTTTCCTTAAGGTTCCTTTATTTTTTACTGATTAATCAATTTTTGAATATTTTATTATATTAGGGTTTGTTTTTCTTGTTGTTTGTCGGATGAACCTCTGGGTATCTGAAGTATTTTCAAACTTCCATGGCTATTCTTTTAGGTTTTTTTTACTTCTCTACTACTAGCTAGTTTTAAACACTACGCTACTTCAGATTTCAATTTCTATGATTTCTGTTGTTCGAATCTCTGTGTGTTGACGCTCTTTCAAGTTTTCCATGGTTGTTTTCCTTCTTTAAGTGTTTTCAAATTAGGGTTTTTTTTTTAATTATTTTCCGTCTAATTTCTCTGTGTTCCTAAAAGTTTTACTCAACCTATTTTGTTTATAGGAATTGATATGTTCTTTCCAGAATTGCTGAGTGATTTACTCTGTTAAAAGATTCATGTGCATGATTCTTGATTATTTTCGCGTTTATGACCTTAATTAGTCGTTCTTTCCTTATTTTATTGCTGTATATTTATTGATTCTTTACATGATTCTTTCCTTTATTAAACCCTTGATTATTTTATTCTGAAGTTCTTTATTTGGTTTGATTTGAACTCCTTTCCTTAGTAAGGCCTCTGATTCCTTACTTCTATACTCAGTCTAATTTGAACCTCTTGCCTTAACTGGTTCCTGTCATTACCACTGGCTAATTGCCCTTAAATAAGGGGAAGACTATATTGAACCTCTTTGTGTGATTGATTCTGAGATCCCTTAATGGCTGATTATTGATTACTTTACCTTATTTGCTCTACTCTTGAACTACTATATAAACTCTCTTATTCAACTTCTTAAGGACACGAACATTAGTTCATCACTACTCTTACACTCTAAAACTCTCTGTTCTTTATGCTACTTGTGATCTTCATTAGTCTTGCCGGCGATAAGTCAAGGCTGGAAATTGCACAACACCTGTCTTACATCTTGTGTTCTCTTTCCCTAACTGGTATGCCTCTAATTAAATTTTATAACCTAAACCCTATGAGTTTCTTTATTGCCTTAGTCCATCAATCCTGAGTTCATTCCTGCTCCTGTTTACTGTCTATCTAGCATGCCTAATACACCTTGTTCAATATGTGATTAGTATGTCTCAACTTACTTGCTTGTCTACTATTTATCTAACATGCCTAATACTACATGGTTCCATATGTGATTAGCATGTCTAAATTATGATGGCCTGTCTATTATTTACCTAGCATGTTTAAATCTTGTTTGTTCAGCATGCCTACACTATGTCTACTTGTTGATATTTGCCTAGCTTGCCAATTTAAGTTCTTGCCCATTCTGTTTTGCTCATGTTAAGTCATCTAGTCCCTCAGGTAACTCTAGTTGTGTTGTTGGTTCTATCTAGTGTTCAAGTGTTTTCAATGTGGCTTTACAGTGATCTTTGCTCTATGTCTCAATGACCTACCTTATAGCTGACCTATTTGTTCTACAGAACCCCTTGAGAATTCTATGTACCATGTTGTTTCTATGCTCCACTATACACTAAGGTGTATTCTATGTGTTCCCAACCCCTCTCTCCTTGCGTGGAATCTATTTGTCAAAGTGTTTTCTGAAGATGTTTGTTCTGTGACTTATGTTCTGATTTCACAATATTTTTCATGCTTTTCTAACTGTTGTTTTACCACTAAACTAGTACTGATTTTTAGAAAAATATTTCACTCCTAAGACCTTTCTTTATACTATTCACCAAAACCTTTTCAAAATTATGCACTCTCACTCATTCTTAGGTTATTAAGTCCTGCCCCTATGGTATGTGTACTACTTAGAGATCCTGGAGATCTCTCTGGACTCTGGCATATCAGGGATGGCTCTTCCACATTGCACATGATCAGTTTTTATTTGATAAAGTCTGGGTGTGAGCACTGCCCAAGATTTTTGAGGTCCTTAGGGAACTCTAACACACCTGGACACAAATGTGGCAATGAATCTTGGGTATTTGAGACTAGTGAAGGCTTGGTACACTAGGATTTGCTTTGGGCCTACTTCAGGCTCCCTATAGCTTAATTTTATATTTTACTCATGTAATTCATTCAATCATTGGTCTGTAATAATTAATTGTAAATAAATATTGGGGTGACTAGTGAAAATGGAGGGTAGTTATATAGTACTGTGGGTAAAGCTGGGTAGATAACATGATTATAGGGTTTATTTTGGCTCAAATGTGCCTTGTTACATAACCTGCCTATAGGGTTTACTTCGGTTAACATGTGCTGAGTAGATAACATGCTTATAGGGTTTACTTTGGTTCAAATGTGTTTTGTTAGATAACCTGCCTATAAGATTTGCTTTGGTTGAAATAAGTTATGCATGCTTTTGCTTTACATGATTAGACGCTATGCCTATAGGGAATAAAAAACTAAGGTTCAACTTTCATTACTGCAAATAGTCAAATCCGTCTCTTTAGAAATCATGCATGAAGGTTTAATTGGTTGTCACACTTGCTCAATCAGTATCCATGTCTAATAAGAATTAATAGTAGTTTCACTCATTAGAACTCATGTCCATAGGGTAATTATCATTGCTTTAAGTATTAAAATTGGAACTTCATACAGTGTCTTGTTAAATATCGCTAGAAAGCATGCCTATAGGATAAAGAACTTCAAACTGTTTTCTAAAACTGTGGCTACATATACACACTTAGGCAAGCCTTAGGACGTTAAATAACTATGAAACCAGTTCTTTTACGTGTGAAATTATTCAGGCTTAATAGGTTATAAAACCAGTAGGCAAACTGGTTAGGATTTTGCCGCTTTCTTTATGTATATCCTGAATCTGTAGCATCTAGATACCATGTTCTTAGGATTTCTGAACCTCCTCACACTCTGTGTTTTAAACGTGCTGTTTGTTTTCCTATATACTTGCAGAGGTAAATATGAGCCTTCTAACTGTCTGCCCTTATTTTCTTGTCCTACATGTTATTTGCTTGTTACCTAGATTTTACCTTTTAAGAACCTTAGGTTGTCTAAAACTGCCTAGATTTAGAGGTCCTAAATTCCTCCAGGACCATAAGGAAGGGACGGGTCGCAGCACGCTTAGAGGTCGTTAATTAAACTCGCTCATATAACCACCAAGGGGAGGGTAATGGGTAGTAAAAGGATATGATGACCTGCGCGCTAATGTCACGTGTAGCCCCTCATTGAGGAGTGATTACCGGGAATTGCATGGGTATGATCCTATAGGCTAATCAACTTAGGACTTCCCTTTCCCAATTCCCATATGTGTTTAAATTCTCTGAACTTCCTTTTCTTTACATATACATATATAAGTGTTCAAACCTCTTCACCCTCATTATCTGAATCTCCTTTATCATATATGCATTTAGATGGGGAAAGCTACTTTATTTGCAAATACTTGCTTACTTGTTAATTGACTAATTCACATAGTTTAAGTTCGGCCAAGACCCACCGTTGTGGACTGGGAGGGGTGCCTAACACCTTCCCCTCAAGGTTATTTCAATCCCTTACCCTAATCTCTGGTAATGCAAACTAGTTACATGAGTTAATTACTCTAGGTGCCCTAACGCACCTTAATTCGTTAGGTGGTGACTCTTAAATACCTAATTCCCAAAAGAAAACGAGTTGTTCCAAATAAATGTCAAAACCCAGACTCCTGCGAGGGAAAAAGGGGGTGCACAACAGCCTTGGTCTTCATGGCAAGAACAAAACTATAGTCAATCCGGGAAACGGAGTACCTCCAGTCAATCCCAACGGACCGCCGGCCATAGACCTAGTCGATGTCAGCTCCTATATTTCCATTAATGGGAATTTGGGCGTCAACCCTAAAAATAGCATCCGCATAGATGCTCGAATAGCCGATCAGAACGCACAAAGCGGTGAAGAAGGCAGAATTAGCCTTCGAATGATATTCGAGATGTTGCAAACTCAACAAGCTACAATAGCATACTCCAAAATTAGAATTGAGCACCAAGAAAAATTGAGCTTGAAACATCACAAGAAGTTGTTCACAGAGCCAAACCTGTGTCGCGCCCCCTTTTTCTCGCGAAATCGGGTTTATGACATTTTTGGTTGGTACAACTCTTTCCTTTTGGAAATGGGGTTTGCATTTTTGAAAAGTCACCACCTAATGATTTAAGGTGTGGTAGGGCACATATAGGGTTCATTTATAACTATGTTTGGTAACCAGAGACAAGGTAAGGGCTTGAAATTATCCTAAGGAGAAGGTGTTAGGCACCCCTCAGGATCCACAAGTGTGGTTCCTGGCCAAATAGTTTTAGTGAATTTGTACAAATAGCAAATAAACAAGTATGGCTCAAATAGTGGGGCATTTAAATTTAAGTACACAGATGTTTGGAAAGCAGTTAATGAAAAGTGAGATTTTGAAAAGAATTACAATCTAAGCATATTTGGGAATGTAAAAGGGGTATCCTATGTTTGTTTATAATATGGATCACACAATGCAATACCCGGTATGACACTCCTCAAAGAGGGGCTACACGTGTTATTAACACGTACCGATCATCATATCCATATCTACCATTTCCCACCCCGTGAAGGTAATTAAAGTGAGGATTGGTCTCGACCCCTATTGCATGTTGTTACCCGTCCTTTCCTATAATCCTAGAGGAGTTTAGGATTTCTATCCTATGAGGGATGTTCTAGGCAGACTCTCAAGTTTAAAGGAAAAATACTAGGCGACAAATAAGAACACACATGACTGCATTTAGGGGGACACAGAAAACAGATAGAAGGCTCAGATATACCTTAACAAGTAATGCATATGGACAACACAACTCATACACAGATAAGGTCCACATTTGAACTCAGAATCCTAAAGCATGGTATCTAAGTGATTTTAAAAACATAATAGAGGCATATTTGATCTGTAATTCAGAAAAGGGGTCCTAATAAGTTTTGCCTACTGATTTTAATCCAGTTGATAATTAAGCAGCATACATAAAGAAACATCTTTCCAATTTTGACAAATTTAGCACCTAAGGCTTGCCTAGGTGTAAAACAGTGTTCCAGTTATCAGGGTTACTTAGAGAAGACTGTTTGAATTGTATTACTAAACATGTTGTTCTAAATGTTGCAAAGACATGCAAGGATTGTGACCAGTTTTACTTAAACGGGATAATCAAACATGAGACTGTTTTATGTCCTTTTTTCATGCACTAGGTGTGACTGAACGAGTGTGAACAAGATCCTTAAATAGGTTATCTAACGTGCACATATGAAAAATACAGAATGATTGCAGAATTCCTAAAGCATGATTTCTAAATACCCAAAGAGTTACAACACGACTTCAAGACGTGCAGAAGTAATAGGTTTATGTTAATGTTGTTATTCAGCCTAAAGCAAGATTTCTAAGTGGTAAAGTAATGCCAAATGAGATGCTAAAATAGTAAACCTAAGAACATGGTATCTAATTCATGACATGCTTTGAATGGGTTGATCTTACCCATGGATTATAACGTACATATAGGAAATGTAAACCTAAGACATCGTTTCTACCCATTGATGTTGATACCATATATAACTACCCTCCCCTTTTCACTAGCCAGCCCCAATACTTGTTTACAACAGATTATTACAGACCAATACTGAAATGAATTAACATAAGTAGAAAAGAAAAATAAAACGTTAGACTATAGAGAGCCTGAAAACAGGCCCAGATTCTCAACACCTGATTAGGATTTCCTCTATGAGTTATGTAATAAATCACCTCAAATGTCAAGATTGTTCCATAGCCTTTCTCATATCTGGGTGTGTCAGAGTTCCATAAATACCTCAAGGGATCCCGGGCAGTGCTCACACCCAGATTTCATAGCCAAGATAGAGTAAGTGTAGTGTGGAAAGGCCAACTTTTGTGTGTCAAAGTTCAGAGGGAGCTCAAGGGTCCCAAGGCAATGCTCACACAAAAGGGGCAGAATCTAGTGGTCTAAGAGTAGAGTGAGGGTGCTCAACATAGTTTTGAAGAGTTTAAGTAAGAAAACAACTTTGAAAAAGGGTAAGCAAGAAACAGTTTTGAAAAAGAGAGACTTGATTGGAATAGTTTTGTGCCAAAGTTTGACTGATAAAAACCATTTGAAGGAGCATGCATACCAATCTCAGAACCAAAATAAAGTCAGCATCACACCAAGGACCAAGAATAGTCCAGCAAACACAAGCAAGGGAATGGGATTGGAGGGACAAGTATAGAGCATGTGAGGGAAAACATGGAGCAGGCATGAACATATACAAGCACACAATTAGAAACTCCTACAGGTTCAGAGGATCAGGGGGACAGTAGGGTATTGGATTAGATTAACATATCAACACCAAACAACTAAGACCATGATCGTACCAATCATGGGGATTCACATAAGAAGCATGCACTAAGTATATAGAAACATGATGATTATTGACAAGTAAAGCATAACTTAACATGTAGAGGGAACTCAGGATCCTAATTACATGTTGAATCAATAAAAAATAATAAATAAAAGCATATCAGAAGTACAAGGAATTGTAATAGTAATAGAAACATGTTGGTTTGAGGACTGAAATCTGAATTAGAACATACCAGTGAAGTGAAGAAAGCAAAAATACAAAGCAGAAATAGGAGAGGTGCAGTAGTTAGCCTTGGCTTGCAGCCGGTTAGCTTAGAATAGTAGCAAGCAGCACAGAAGAGAGAATAGAGAGTTTTTAGTTATGAGAGAGAGAGTTTTGAACTACTGTGTTCGTGTGTATAATGAAAAGAGAGGAGAGTATATATAATAGTTTGAAAGCTAGTTTAATAAGGCAAGAAGAAATTATAGAAATACAGAATCAATTAGGAATCGAAAATCAACCAAGTCTCCCTTAATTAAGGGAGTAATTTACCAACAGTAGAAAGAAGGTGAAAGTATCACAACTGAATGAAGCAAATATAACACAAACAAGAATAGGGTAAAAGAATCACATAAATCCGGGATTCAAAGTAAAGGATGGTACTGATGAGAAGAAATAACCACAAATTTTCGTCAACGAACAAAGTAAACATGATATAGGTGAGAGAATCAAAATCAGAAACCCAAATGAGCACGAGGAGGTATAAAATCATAAAAGCTCAGAACATATGCATGAGAAACAGGTATCATTTAAGCAAAGACAGTTCCAGAACCCCGGATAAAACCAAAATAATTATGGTTTTCAACATGATGAATAAGGTAAAAGAAAAACTTAAGTAAACTATTTAAACATAGTAAAAATCATATGATAATACTGAAAATCAGAGAAGGAGTCATTTAAAAAGGGTTAAGAAACCCTAGTCTTGAAGACGAAGAGTTACTTTAGAAAAATCGGAAAAAACCTTTGAGGAAAACAATAAAAGCTCATAATATACATAGATCTAAGACAGATCAAAAAGAAATCGAAAATAGGGTTTCAGAGAACCCAAAGAAGATAAGAAAACCTTAAAATGTTACCGGTTTTAGCCAAAAAGGTCATAGATCATATTCGAACGGCCATGGATGGCCGGAAAATGGCATGAGAAACCATGGGTAGGATTTGAACCGCTCCAGGTTCACCTGAGGACTTCAGGAGAGTGTCAAACCGGTGTGGGGTGAAGTAGAGGCCAGGAGACGATGAGAGGCCATGGTTTCCGGCGAGGGAGGTTGCCGGAGAAGGTGGACAGGGTCCATCGGAGAGGAGGGGAGAATAGAAGGTTCTAGAGAGAACCAGAGATATAAAGAGGGAGATAGAGAGACCGTTGAGAGAGAATGAGAGCGGGGAAATGAGAGAAAGGGGGTAGTCTATTAGGTTTAATTATGGTATGGGGGGATCTGGACGGTTAATTGAAATTAATCAACAGTTCAGATTGCGAGAGGGATTGGGTCGGGTGGTATAGTGCATTGGGCTTGGGTCTGGTGGGTTATTTAATTGGGTTTGGGGGTGGTTTGATTAGGTTATAATTTAAATAGGAACGGCTAATTGTTAAATACCCATCAAAATTAGATAAATAATTAATAAAAATAGCTAATAATTAGGTAAAATGAAATTAAAGCTAAATAGGTAAAATTAAGGTAATTAACTAATATTTAAAATATAAAATGATCGACTATTGAATTAAAATAGCATAAAATGTACAATTAGGCTATAATTGCAAAATTATTGTAGTTATAGCCAAACAATGCCAAATTGGCTAATTTGTGAAATAATTAAATCCTAATAGGATTAAAAATGATATATTGAGCTAAGAAATACTTTGAAATTACTTGTAATGTAATTTATGAATAATTATTGGATATAAAGTACTGAATAAATTTAAAAAAATAAATTAATAATATGAAAAATTATGGAAAAATACCAATTATTATAAAAAGTGATTTTGAAAGTATATATGCAAATTTAAAAATAGTTTGAGGAAAAATTGGGTATCAACAGCTGCCCCTCTTTACTTGGGAAGGATGAAAGAGTTGTCGGGTAAAGATAGGATGGCCAATTTTGACCGAGCGAAACGGTTCGAAGAGGTTTAGGCCGCACCCTAGTTTTTGAGTTGCCTACATATCCCTGTTTTTACAGGAATCAGGCCATATGTAGTTCAGGATCCATCGACGGAGTATACCGATGAAGCCATTTCAAGAACGGACGCAACCTCTAGGGCTAGGTGAGTGAACAATTTACGGGAATGGTTAGGTTTGATATGGCTTGAGGGAACTGGAGCGGGATCGTTCCTACTGGGATAGCCATTGCTCGCCATCTTACCTGCAAATAGAAGCAACGAAAGCGTATACTGTGCATAAATTTAAACATGATGCAAATTCCCGTCGGACCATGACTGTTGTGTTTGGACGGTTAAGAATGGCATCCTCAGACCATGATGTCCTGGGCCATGGGTTGTTTGATATAGGATTCGCAGGCCATGAAATGATGTCCTCGGGCTCTGAGGATGGTGCTTCTGAACCATGACACCTTTGAATAATGATATGCAAAAGATTGAAAGAGATCCTCAGGCCATGACATGGTGTTCTCGGGCTATGAAGATGGTGCCTTCAAAGGATGATGCCTTTGGATGAGTTGGTAATATTTCAGCCCATGAAAGATTTAGTAGTATGATGCGGACAAGACAGAGCTCAGTCTTGCGAATTGAAGGGAATAGCTTAGCTCGTAAGAGAAGCGAGATAAATAGTGCTTGGGATAGCGCTTAGTTTCGAAGAAAATTGGAGGCAGAGCTTAGCCTCAGAAGGAAGAATGGTAGCCTTATGCAGATTAGAAGGCAGAATAGTAGCCTTATGCAATACAGATGCAGATGGAGGTAGAGCTTAACCTCGGAAGGCAGAATGGTAGCATTATGCAATGTAGATGCAGATGGAGATAGCGTTTAGTCTCGGAAGGCATAATGGTAGACTTATGCATATTGAAAGGCAGAATATTAGCCTTATGCAGATTGGAAGGCAGAATAGTAGCCTTATGCAATGCAAATGCATATGGAGACAGCATTTAGTCTTGGAAGGCAGAATGGTAGCCTTATACAGATTGGAAGGTAGAATAGTAGCCTTATGCAATGCAAATGCAGATGGAGACAATGTTTAGTCTCGGAAGGCAGAATGGTAGCCTTATGCAAGAATGTTAGTAGAGTTTTCTTAGCTGATAGCATATTGCGGCGTTGCGATTACTAGGAACATTATGACATACGGAACATCACTGGTGTGCTGATAGCAAATGTTGGTAAGTGCAACGGTTCTGAGAATCGTATTTTGAACGATGTTTGTCTCGTGGGAGTATAGAATGTCTAATGATTTCACAATCCTAGTGCATGTATCCAAAGAAAAATCGTGAGAGTTGTAAGGGGGAGGGTAGTTCATATCCCCTCTGGCTTTTTCTTGACTCGTTCGACTTTGATGTGGTTATACCATCTGTATTATTGGGGTAGCGTTGCTAAACAGAGCAGTTTCAATAATAACATGTAAGATTTTGTAAAAGTATGACATAAATTAAAAATATCTTTTAGATGAAACAACGACTGTGACGTAGTTCGGGATATTACAACCTCTCCTGCTAT
Source organism: Nicotiana tabacum (assembly GCF_000715075.1). Classification (NCBI taxonomy): domain Eukaryota; kingdom Viridiplantae; phylum Streptophyta; class Magnoliopsida; order Solanales; family Solanaceae; genus Nicotiana; species Nicotiana tabacum. Next base: position 26,386,329 of record NC_134100.1, read on the forward strand.
GGAATTTTGAGGGACCTCCTCAAAATTCTACCCCAGTTTGATAGGTTAATGCCTCTGAATATTTATCGTATGACGATCGGCTGAAATTACTTCGGAATTTTGAGGGTCCCCCTCAAAATTCTACCCCAGTTTCCAATTGCGGGGAAAAATGAAATTTTATTGCATTATGACCGAACCCATGGGGCTGCCTACGTATCCCCTGTTAAATGGGAATCAGGTCAGGCATAGTTCAATTTACATCATATAAGGAAAGCACAAAGATTACACATAGTAATGCTTGACTGCATTTGAATTGATCGGTTTTGACCAAACTTCTCCGTCCATTTCTGCAAGTATGAGGGCTCCTCCTATCAAAACCTGGTGAACCATGTATGGACCCTGCTAGATAGGAGAGAACTTCCTTTTGGCTTCATCTTGATGCGGAAAATTATTCTTTAACATCAGCTGCCCCAGTGTGAACTGTCTTGGCTTGACTCTTCTGTTGAAGGATCTGGACATTCTATTCTGATAGAGTTGACCATGGCAGACTGCATTCATTCTCTTTCCATGTATAAAGGCTAGTTGATCATTATGACATTTTACCCACTCTGCGTCATCGAGCTCAGCTTCTTGTATGATCCTTAGGGAAGGAATTTCAACCTCAGCATGGATGACAACCTCTGTACCGTAAACCAGCATATACGGGGTTGCCCCGGTTGATGTGCGAACTGTGGTGCGATACCCTAATAGAGCAAATGATAACTTCTCGTGCCACTATTTGTGATTCTTTATCATTTTCCTCAATATCTTCTTGATATTCTTGTTGGCGGCTTCTACAGATCCATTCATTTGAGGTTTGTAGGCTGTAGAGTTCTTGTGATTGATCTTGAAAGTTTCGCACATAGCTTTCATCAAGTCGTTTTTAGGGTTGGAGCCATTATCAGTAATGATTGACTCTGGAATTCTGAATCGACAAACAATGCGGTCGTGGACAAAGTCTGCCACGACTTTCTTAGTCACTGCTTTGTAGGATGCTACTTCGACCCATTTGGTGAAATAGTCGATGGCTACTTGGATAAACATGTGTCTGTTGGAAGCAGCAGGCTCGATTGGTCCAATAATGTCCATTCCCAAAGTGGCGAACGACCATGTTAAGCTTGTTGTGTTAAGCTCATTTGGAGGTACCTTTATCATCTCTGCATGTACCTGACAGTGATGGCATTTTCGGATATATTGGATGAAGTCTGTTTCCACAGTCATCCAAAAGTAACCAGCCCAGAGTATCTTCTTTGCTAAGACAAAACCGTTCATATGCGGACCACAGGTCCCAGCATGAATTTCCTCTAGTAGCCTGGATGCTTCCTTTGTATCGACACATATTAGTAATCCTAAATCGGGAGTCCTCTTATACATGATTCCTCTGTTGTGAAAGAAGTTGTTGGACAATCTCTGAAGTGTGTGTTTCTGAGTAGGATTAGCAAGCTCCAGGTACTCTCCTTTTGCCAAAATATTCCTTGATATCATGAAACCAAGGCTTTCGGTCTGCTTCCTCTTCAACATGGGCACAGTAAGCTGGCTGATTATGGATTTTCATCGGAATGGGATAAATGAAATTCTTGTTGGGATGCTGTATCATTGATGATAGGATAGCTAATGCATCGGCAAACTCATTCTGGATTCTGGGAACATGCTAGAATTCCGTCTTTGTGAACCTCTTTCTCAATTCCTGTACATGATGTAGATACGGGAGTATCTTGGAGTTCTTGGTTGTCCACTCTCCTCACACCTGATGTATAAGCAAGTCTGAATCTCCAATCACTAGTAGCTCTTGAACGTTCATGTCAATGGCCATTTTGAGTCCTAATATGCAGGCTTTATACTCGGCCATATTGTTGGTGCAGGGGAACCTGAGTTTGGCATACACCGGATAATGCTAACTGGTTTCTAATATTAGGACTACTCCTATGCCAACTCCTTTGAAGTTTTCCGCTCCATCGAAGAACATTCTTCAACCATCATAGGATTCTGCCATGTCTTCTCCTATGAATGATACCTCTTCATCAAGAAAATACATTTTCAAGGGTTCGTATCCTCCACCTACAAGATTTTCAGCAAGGTGTTCTGCCAGTGCATGTCCCTTGACCGATTTTTGAGTTACGTAAAGAATGTCGAACTAACTCAACAGGATTTGCCACTTGGCTAGCTTGTCAGTGGGCATGGGCTTCTGAAAGATGTACTTCAAGGGATCCATTCTCGATATGAGATATGTAGTATAGGCGCAAAAGTAATGTGTCAGCTTCTGAGCTACCCAAGTCAAAGCACAACAGGTGCGTTCCAATAGAAAATACCGGGCCTCGTACAGGGTGAACTTCTTACTGAGATAATAAATGGCTTGTTCCTTCCTCCTTGTTTTATCATGCTACCCCAGAACGCAGCGAAAGCTCCATCTAACACTACAAAGTATAGTAATAAGGGTCTAGCTATATCGGGCGGGACTAAGACTGGTGGTGTTGACAGGTACTCCTTGATTTTGTCGAAGGCCTTTTGGCAGTCATCGATCCATTTGGTGGAGGCGTCCTTCTTTAACGTCTTAAAGATTGTCTCACAGATAATTGTAGACTATGCTATGAATCGGCTGATGTAGTTAAGCCTTCCCAAGAAACTTATCACATCCTTCTTGTTCCTTGGCGGTGGTAGTTCTTGAATGGCTTTGACTTTCGATGGATCCAGTTCTATTCCTCGGCGGCTCACAATAAACCCAATCCATTTCCCGGCAGGAACCCCAAATGCACACTTTGCAGGGTTTAGTTTCAGGTTGTATCTCCACAGTCTATTGAAGAACTTCCTCAAATCTTCTATGTGGTCAGTGGCCTTCTTGGATTTGATAATAACATAATCCACATATACATCTATCTTTTTGTGTATCATATCATGTAAAATGGTAGTCATGGCCCTCATGTAAGTGGCCCCTGCATTCTTCAGGCCGAATGACATCATCTTGTAACAATACACTCCCCACGGCGTAATGAAAGCCGTTTTCTCAGCATCTTCCTCATCCATTCAGATCTAATGATAACCAGCGAAGCAATCTACGAATGACTGTAGCTCATGCTTGGTACAATTGTCAATCAAGATGTGTATATTTGGCAAAGGGAAGTCGTCTTTTGGACTGGCCTGGTTAAGATCCCGATAGTCGTTATAGACTCTGACCTTCCTATCCTTCTTTGGCACAGGCACAATGTTGGCTAACCATGTCGGGTATTCTACTACCCTGAGAACCTTAGCATTGATCTGCTTCGTGACTTCTTCCTTGATTTTCAAACTAATATCAGGCTTGAACTTTCTGAGGTTTTGCTTTACCGGTGGACACATTGGATTGATTGCCAGTTTGTGGGCCACAATAGACGTACTCAGACCAGTCATGTCATCATACGACCAGGAGAATATGTCCTCATACTCCTTTAAAAATTCTGTGTATTCTTTCTTCTCTGATGGCGATAGGTGAATGCTGATTCGCATTTCCTTGACATTTTCTGCATCTCCCAGGTTGAAAATTTCAGTCTCGTCCAGGTTGGACTTAGGTCTGTTATCAAAGTTCTCAACTTCTTTGACAATCTCATCAGGTATGCCATCTTCCTCTGAATCCATATCTGTTTATTGCGTTGTCTCATTGCATATCACAGTCATTGGTTCATCAAGACAAGTAATAGTAATGATGTATTGGTAAATCAAAGAGAAAAAATGATAGCAATAAATATTAATTCATAAGAAAAATCAAAATGCTTTTGATAAGTTGAATAACTGTTTTGAACATCGAAGATCTTATTGCGGGAATTGAAAAATGCGAAAAGAAAATCATTTAGTAAATAAACAGTGAATAATGCTTGTTTTAGCCTTGCTACCCCGAGGCACATCGAGCTATGGTTGTCCTGATGGTCCAATTCTTGAGATGTGGCCCTCTGCTCACAGCCTATATGAAAGGTCCTTCCTCACCTTCCTTCTCGAGAATAACGCAATAGTCCATATCACTGTCCTCTAGAAACAAGTTCTTCATTGCTGCAAGTGCTTCTTCTTTATCTGGCCCATAGATAATGTTGGCCTATTGAAAGGTCTGCTCCAGATGCAGTATTGGTTGCTCTAGTGGGTAGTAAGGACCGCGCCATGGTGGCGACCAACTACTGAATTCTTCCCAGGTGTATTCATATCCAAACCGAAGGTAGTGCCATGTTTCTTGAGTTTTATGGGTTTAGAAATTCCTTGGAGGTTCTTGCTGAGCCCTTTGCCAGGTTCATACCCACTCCAACTTAGTATACTCTCAATTTTGCTATCCCACCATTTTCTTTGTTGATAGCATTGACCCGCTTGATGTGGTGGTAAGTTTCTCCACCCAGCTTCCTTCTTCCCTCAATCGTCGGAATGGTCTGGCGACTGTATATAAGGTTGCTACCATCTCCGTGAATGATCACTTTCTCATGATTCCATTCAAACTTTACTGCCTGATGCAGCGTTGATGCTACGGCCCCAGTAGCATGAATCCATGGTCGTCCCAACAGTAAGTTGTAAGATATTGGTACATCTATCACCTGGAAATCGACCTCGAACCAGGTTGGTCCCATCTGTAGGCATAGACTAATCTCACCAATGGTGGACCTCTGAGAACCATCGAAGGCTTTCACATTGATTGCTCCATCCTTTATCTCACACAGCCCTTTACCCAACTTCTTGAGTGTTACCAGCGAACGAATGTTAAGATTGGAACCACCATCGATCAGGATTCTAGTGATGAAATAATCTTCACATTGCACGGTGATGTGCAGTGCTTTGTTGTACCCCAGCTCTTCAGGTGGTAGCTCGTCCTCATAAAAGGTGATCTTATGGCTTTCCAACACTTGCCCTACCATATTATCCACTTTCCCGCTAGTGATGTTACTTGGTACGTATGATTCATTTAGCACCTTTAACAAACCATTCTTGTGCGTCTCAGAATTTTGTAGCAAAGAAAAATGGATATTTGTGTTGGTGTCTTATTTAACTGGTTGATGAACGAATATTCCTTAGCCTATATTTTCCTCCAAAGGTCATCCAGACCGGTCTTAATGAGGGGCGGCCAATTGGAGGCATGCTTGCTTGATTTAGCTTGATGTTCAGGGGTATAGACTCTATCAGTTCTTGTCATACCCTGTGTTGCGACAATTTCTTCAATCCAGACCTTGCCTTCCTTTCTCGCCTTGGTTGTATAGTCCCAGGGTACAGCATTTGTATGGAATGGTGGCATGGTTGACATCACCACTGGGATCGGTGCGGCTATCCTAACTTCGAATGGAATATGTGCCTTGGGTGGCAAGACTGCAACCTCAAATGGTGCGGGTGCATTTGCCGGAGACACGAATTCAACCTCAATTGGTGCTGGTGCCTTTGCGGATGGTGTTGCTTCAAACTCAAGAGGTATAAACATATTCACTTCAGTGTCCTCAAACGATTGGATCTGTACTATGATTGGATTGACAGTAATTGTTGGTTTCTTTGGGTCATCACCTTCTGCGATTAACTCAATTGATCCCTCGGGATCCCAGTCATCTTCTACTTCAATCATGTGGATACCTCCACCCTTATGGTCTGGCAAAGGGTTGTTGCAGATGTTTGGAGCGGGTTCCTTTGACACAATGATCTTGTTATCGATAAAAGACTATATCTTGTCTTTCAAAGAGCGGCATTCATCGATGGTGTGCCCTTTCATGCTGGATTTGTATGCACATGACTTGTTTGGGTTAACCCACTGAGAAAGATTCTTAGGGGTTGCAGCAGGGATGGGGATGCCATAACCAGCAGCTTTGAGTCTCTCATGCAGCTGGTCGATGAGTTTAGCGATGGCTGTATATTGTTTTGGAGGTTTGCGATCAAAATTAGGTCAAGGTCTAGAGAAATTTTGGCATGTAGGGGTGATTGATAGTGGGATGGTTGAGCATTATATGTTTGGTAGACATGAGCGGGTTGGGAGTATTTGGGTGAAGTAGGATGATATGTAGGAGATGGAGATGACTGATAAGTTGGTGGCGGAGCTTGGTATGAGGGTTCTTAGTAATTTGGGGTTGGCTGGTATATGAGTGGAGGTGTTGGGTAAGCTTGGTATTTAAGGGGAGACTTGGTCCTTTGTGCAACCATCATGGCCCCGTCCCTTTTCTTGGACACACCACCGTACTGTAAAGTCTTATTCGTAGCATGCAAGGTTTCGAAATTTGTAACCATACCACTTTAATACCTTCTTCAATTCCTTCACCTAATTTGATAATGTCAGAGAACTTGTGGTTCTCAACCATCATCAGTCGTTCATAGTACTGCGGGTCTTGAGCCCGGACAAAGAACTTGTTCATTTGTTCCTCTTCTAAGGCGGGTCTAACCTTAGCAGCTTTGGACCTCCAGTGAGTAGCATACTCGCGAAACATCTCCATGGGTTTCTTCTTCAAATTCTGGATATAGAACACGTCTAGTGCGTTCTCTGTATTGAACCTGAATCTATCCATAAAGTCAGATAGCCTACCCAGCTTGACCACTTCTTAGGATCTTGGCTGATGTACCAAGATAATGCATCTCCTTTCAAACTCCTCATGAACAGCTTCATGCGGATCCTTTCATCCTTCCCTACTCCAACCAGCTTGTCGCAATATGTCCTCAGATGGACCATTGGATCACCCGTACCATCAAATATTTCGAACTTAGGAGGTTTGTACCCCTCAAGCAGTTCGACTTCAGGCTGTATGCAAAGGTCCTCATAGTTCAGCCCCTCAATTCCTTTGCTTCCCTCAACGCCCTTAATTAAGCTGGTCAGTTTCTTAAGTTCCCCGGCTAAGTTCCTAATAAGCAGATCCTTTTCATCATACTCGGGTGTGTATGAGATAGGTTGGGTGGAGTGTGGCAAGGTCTCCACGTAGATAGGAGTGTTATGGTGTCCTTGTGTATGGGTGTGGAAATGGTCGTTTGTGGAGTTCTGAGGTTCTGGGTTGAGTAGTGGAGTGTTGTTTGGGGTATGGCAGGTGTTGCATTGGTTCTTTGGTGGAGCAGCGTGATGATAAGGCGCAGGATGATTCTGCTGTTTTGGGATATTTTGAGGAGGTGTAGGGTTTTGAGCGTTGGGGAAGTTGATATCTGGGGTGTTGAGAGAAAATGACAGGTTTGCCAGATTTCGAACCTGAACGAGCTCTTCCTAGAATTTCCATAGTTTCTGTTCAAGTTGTGACACATTCTCGTTAGGAACCTGAATACCCTGGCCATCAGTGGCCTCTACCCGTTCAGTTATGTTCTCCTTCCTAATGTTGTTTAAATCTTCCATTTTATACTTGCCTTTAGAGAGACTAAGAGGAGGAGTGGGTGGAGGGCCCTTGGATCTTGTGAAATAAGATGATGATGCCAGAGTGCACGAACTAACCTTTAGGGAGGGGAATAATAAAAACAAAAATAAAACAAAAGGTAATCAAGTGAGTGAGGATTATAAAAAGTATTGCAATATTTAAACACATAGTGCGGGAATGTAAAGCGTGTCCTAATTTGGGAACCTCTTTGTGCCTGAGGTAGGCCTAGCGACAAATAGATTTGGAGAACTTCAAATGCTAAATGCCTTATTTTATTGATAAAGATAGGCGAATCCCAAAACGACACTAAATAAGCAAGAAATAAAAGTCACTAATGGCCATTGGCCTTATTACATTCATAAAGCGAAAAAGTAAATTCCTATCTATTTGGTCCCAGAAGAACCTTACCCAGATTCGACATTCTTGGCTTTGTCGAACATCTTCCCCAATTCGCGAAGTCCCAGCAATAGGTATGCTCTAGCTAGATGTCCACCTTCGATCCCTTCAGCCTTTTGACAGTCTTCAACCCTTTTGAGAAATTCCCCTCTAGTTCTACTATGCCTCGCTCCAAGTATCCTAGCCTTTTATTGGCACTGATAGCCATGTCTTTCCATTTCTCAATCAGCTTCTTGTTGGATTCTTGTATCTCGTGGTGTTCGCTCTCACATTCACGGATCCCTTTGCGCAGCTAGTTGTACTTGGCTTGCGCCTAAGCCTTTTCATCTATAATTCTATGACCTTGAACGAACCCTGGCTGGCCCAGACCATCCTAATTGTCTTCTAACCAACCAGAATAGAAAGGAGTACAACCGGCATGATATATGTCGGGCTCGATGGTGTCTTTCTCCATTACGATCTTGTAGTGCCATACGTGCTGGGCTTGGCACTTCTGGGGACTATCATCATTTTGGAAGTCAGCTCGAAGATGGGTCATCTTGTCGATCCTGGTATGACTTTCTTCCTACCTGCTTGCCTCACAACTCGAAGAGGGACGTAAGGGTATGTTCCTCTTAGACCGATCAGTATTAGGAAAGGTGCATCTCTAGATCGGGCGATGAACTCCTCTGTCAGAAACCACTCGAACATCCATTGAACTTGTTCTTCAGTCAGATTATCAAAGAGCTCAACCCATTCTTTGACATTCTAAGGCTGAGCGAACATGTCGGTGATGTAATTCATTCGCTTTGGATGGTGGAAAGCGATGCGATCATCCTAGGCCTTTTTGCTAAACTTCTTGTCGGTATTCGCCCTTTTGGAGATGTTCCACGAGCCAAAGCTGAAGGAATAGATTACAGCCTTCGAAGTGTCTCGCTCCTCGTTGACACTTTTTAAGGCTAAGTATATGTTTGCAATGATCATGGGTACAAAGCTGAACGTTTTCCCACCAATCCCCTCCATTAGGGTCTTGGTTACCATAGCCAGCCTAGTATGGATTCTTCCTTTCTTCATTAGAAACACGATCGGACCCAGGAAGCAAAACATGAAGACGAATACCCTACGATGGATATGTCCCAAGGATGTGATGGCAAACTCCTCATGGTAGGTACGGTATGATTTGTTGTGACCGTACCTTTCATACATGTAGTCAAAAGGGATGTACGTCTCCTTTACGCATATCAATTCTGCATTCTTCTTCAAAACCATTATTTTTAGGAAACATTTGCATGTACGATTCTCAGACATTAGCAAACCCGGGGTTCCCACACTAGACCGGCCAGTCCTCCTATCTCCTCTAGCAAAGGTGTCATTTCGATGTCCCCAAAGCCGAACACAGCCCTTTCACAATCCCAAAATAAGGTAGCAGCTTCTATTATCATGTTATTAGGCTGAATCTCCAGGAGGGATGGTAGATTACCAAGATATTTTCTGACGAGGGTTTTGTCACTAGAATGTAAATCTTCCTACCAACTTAGCAATCTTGGGTGGATATTGGTGACCATGCCGAATCTGGAGACTTCATGCCTCATATTTCTGCAAGTTAAACAAGGTTAGGCCCTTACCCCCACCAGACTCAACTATTTAATATCAACAATTAGCATGAAGCATTTAGTTCTCCAAATAAATGCACAAAACGTGATGATGTCTGTTTGGGTTTAGGGAAACCCAATGGACTTTTGGACAAGGCTATCTTAAAGAATCATTACGTGGACAACATAACTGACTCGGCTAGGTTTGACTATGATGCATGCACAATTTAAACATAGTAAGGTTTCTATGGGGTTTTAGACTGGTACCCTTGAGCGGACAACTCAAGGGGGAAGGCGTGGAACTGTCGACTGCACCGCTGATCGACTAGTTTTATCGCAAATAAGCCTTTCTGAATTTATGGGGGTAATGATATAGGAAGGGTGCAACCACTCATCAAGCGTTGCTATAGTATTTGTTTGGCACGAGTGGAGTATGATGTTGAGCATGATTATGCAATAATTAAAAGCATGTTGACATGTATTTGCACGTTAATAAAGCGATAAATACATCAGTTTTATAATTTAAAGCAGTTATAAAGGAAGGAAACAAGAAAGATATGTCACTTTTGCTTTTGAAGAAGAAATTAAATGCTTAAAGGAATTAAATAAATAATTGCACATAGGGAGGGTACAAATTCACAAAAACGGTATGAAATGGTAAAAGCCTGAATATCCCAGTAGAGCCAAACCTGTGTCGCGCCCCCATTTTCTCGCGAAATCGGGTTTATGACATTTTTGGTTGGGACAACTATTTCCTTTTGGAAAGGGGGTTTGCATTTTTTAAGAGTTGGCACCTAACGATTTAAGGTGCGTTAGGGCACCTATAGGGTTCATTTATAACTATGTTTGGTAACCAGAGACAGGGTAAGGGCTTGAAATTATCCTAAGGGGAAGGTGTTAGGCACCCCTCAGGATCCACTAGTGTGGTTCCCGGCCAAACAGTTTTAGTGAATTTGTACAAATAGCAAATAAACAAGTATGGCTCAAATAGTGGGGGATTTAAGTTTAAGTACATAGATGTTTGGAAAGCAGTTAATGAAAAGTGAGATTTTGAAAAGAATTACAATCTAAGCATATTTGGGAATGTAAAAGGGGTATCCTAAGTTTGTTTATAATATGGATCATATCAATGCAATACCCGGTATGACACTCCTCAAAGAGGGGCTACACGTGGTATTAACGCACAGGTCATCATATACATATCTACCCTTTCGCACCCCATAAAGGTAATTAAAGCAAGGGTTGGTCTCGACCCCTATTGCATGTTGTTACCCGTCCTTTCCTATAATCCTAGATGAGTTTAGGATTTCTATCCTATGAGGGAGGTTCTAGGCAGACCCTCAGTTTAAAGGCAAAATACTAGGCGACAAATAAGAACACATAGGACTGCATTTAGGGTGAAACACAGAAAATAGATAGAAGGCTCAGATATACCTCCACAAGTAATGCACATAGACAGCACGACTCATAAGGTCCACATTTGAACTCAGAATCCTAAAGCATGGTATCTAAGTGATTTTAAAAACATAACAGAGGCAGATTTGATCTGTAATTCAGAAAAGGGGTCCTAATAAGTTTTGCCTACTGATTTTAAACCAGTTGATAATTAAGTAGCATACATAAAGAAGAATGTTTCCAGTTTTGACAAATTTAGCACCTAAGACTTGCCTAGGTGTAAAACAGTGTTCCAGTTATCAGGGTTACTTAGAGAAGACTGTTTGAATTGTATTACTAAACATGATATTCTAAATGTTGCAAAGACATGCAGGGATTGTGACCAGTTTTACTTAAATGAGATAATCAAACATGAGATTGTTTTATATCCTTTTTTCATGCACTAGGTGTGACTGAGCGAGTGTGAACAAGATCCTAAAACAGGGTATCTAACGTGCACATATGAAAAATACAGAATTATTGCAGAATTCATAGAGCATGATTTCTAAATGCCCAAAGAGTTAATACACGACTTCAAGATGTGCAGAAGCAACAGTTTTATGTTAATGTTGTTATTCAGCCTAAAGTAGGATTTCTAAGTGGTAAAGTGATGCCAAATGAGAGGCTGAAACAGTAAACATAAGAACATGGTATCTAATGCATGACATGCTTTGAATGGGTTGATCTTACACATGGATTCTAATGCACATAAAGGAAATGTAAACCTAAGACATGGTTTCTACCAATTGATGTAGATAACATATATAATTACCCTCCCCTTTTTACTAGCCAACCTCAATACTTGTTTACAACAGATTATTATAGACCAATACTGAAATGAATTAACATAAGTAGAAAACAAAAATAAAGAGTTACACTATAGAGAGCCTGAAAACAAGCCCAGATTCTCATTACATGATTAGGACTTCCTCTATGAGTTATGTAATAAATCACCTCAAATGTCAAGACTGTTCCATAGCCTTTCTCATATCTGGGTGTGTTAGAGTTTCCTAAGAACCTCAAGGGATCCCGGGCAGTGCTCACACCCAGATTTCATAGCCAAGATAGAGTAAGTGCAGTGTGGAAAGGCCAGCTTTTGTGTGTCAAAGTTCAGAGGGAGCTCAAGGGTCCCAAGGCAATGCTCACACAAAAGGGGCAGAATCTAGTGGTCAAAGTGTAGAGTGACAGTGCTCGACATAGTTTTGAAGAGTTTAAGTAAGAAAACAATTTTGAAAAGGGGTAAGCAAGAAATAGTTTTGAAAAAAAGAGAGTTAATTGGAATAGTTTTGTGCCAAAGTTTGACTGATGAAAACCATTTGAAGGAGCATGCATACCAATTTCAGAACCAAAACAAAGTCAGCATCACACCAAGGACCAAGAATAGTCCAGCAAACACAAGCAAGGGAATGGGATTGGAGGGACAAGTACGGAGCATGTGAGGGCAAACATATAGCAGGCAGGAACATATACGAGCACATAATCAGAAACTCCTATAGGTTCAGAGGATCAGGGGACAGTAGCGTTTGGATTAGATTAACATATCAACACCAAACAACTAAGACCATAATTGTACCAGTCATGGGGATTCATATAAGAAACATGCACTAAGTATATAGAAACATGTTGAATATTGACAAGTAAAGCATAACTTAACATGTAGAGGGAACTCAGGATCCTAATTACATGTTGAATCAACAAAAAATAATAAATAAAAGCATATTAGAAGTACAAGGAATTGTAACACATAATAGAAACATGTTGGTTTGAGGACTGAAATCTGAACTAGAACATACCAGCAAAGTGAATAAAGCAAAAATACAAAGCAGAAATAGGAGAGGTGCAATAGTTAGTCTTGGCTTGCAGCCGGCTAGCTTAGAATAGTAACAAGTAGCACATAAGAGAGAATAGAGAGTTTTTAGTTGTGAGAGAGAGAGTTTTGAACTACTGTGTTCATGTGTGTAATGAAAAGAGAGGAGAGTATATATAATGGTTTGAAAGCTAGGTCAATAAGGCAAGAAGCAATTATAGAACTACAGAATCAATTAGCAATCAAAAATTAGCAAAGTCTCCATTAATTAAGGGAGTAATTTACCAACGATAGAAAGCAGGTGACAAATAAGGAAGGAGATCATATGAGACTGGAATATAACACATAAGGAAATAAGCATAGTACAGAGCATGTAATAGAGGATAGGTTCAACAAATTCTAATTAAGGAAAATGTCTAAGAATAAATTTGACAGCATAATCAACCAAAAAATAAGGCAAGAAAATATTCAGAGGTTGAAAATCAGTAAGGAACAGAGTATACCAATCACAGGGAATCAGGGATTCCATTAAAGGTAACATTGACCAAGGGAAAGTATCACAACTGAACGAAGCAAATATAACACAAACAAGAATAGGGTAAAAGAATCACATAAATCCGGGATTCAAAGTAAAGGATGGTACTAATGAGAAGAAATAACCACAAATTTTCGTCAACGAACAAAGTAAACAAGATATAGTCGGGAGAATCAAAATCAGAAATCCAAATGAGCACGAGAAGGTATAAAATCATAGAAGCTCAGAACATATGAATAAGAAACAGGTATCAGATAAGCAGAGACAGTTCAAGAACCCCGGATAAAACCAAAATAATTAGGGTTTTCAACATGATGAATCATGTAAAAGAAAAACTTAAGTGAACCATTTAAACATAGTAAAAATTATATGATAATACTGAAAATCAGAGGATGAGTCATTTAAAAAGGGTTAAGAAACCCTAGTCTTGAAGATAAAGAGTTACTTTAGAAAAATCGGAAAAAACCTTTGAGGAAAACAACAAAAGTTCATAATATATACAGATCTAAGACAAATCTAAAAGAAATCGAAAATAGGGTTTTAGAGAACCCAGAGAAGATGAGAAAACCTTAAAATGTTACCGGTTTTAGCCAGAAAGGTCATAGATCTTACTCGAACGGCCATGGATGGCCGAAAAATGGCATGAGAAACCATGGATAGGAGTTGAACCACTTCAGGTTCACCTGAGGACCTCAGGGTAGTGTCAAACCGGCGAGGGGTGAAGCAGAGGCCAGGAGATGATGAGAGGCCATGGTTTCCGACAAAGGAGGTGGCCGGAGAAGGTGGATAGGGTCCATCGGAGATGAGGGGAGAAGAGAAGATTCTAGAGAGAACTAGAGATATAGAGAGGAAGATAGAGAGACTGGTTGAGAGAGAATGAGAGGGGGAAATGTGAAAAAGGGGTAGTCTATTAGGTTTAATTATGGTATGGGGGGATCTGGACCGTTGATTGAAATTAATCAACGGTTCAGATTGAGTGATGGATTGGGTCGGGTGGCATGGTGCATTGGGCTTGGGTCTAGTGGGTTATTTAATTGGGTTTGTGGCTGGTTTGATTAGGTTATAATTTAAATAGGAATGGCTAATTGTTAAAAACCCATCAAAATTAGATAAATAATTAATAAAAATAGCTAAAATGAAATTAAAGCTAAATAGGTGAAATTAAGGTAATTAACTAATATAAAATATAAAGTGACTGATTACTGGATTAAAATAGCATAAAGTGTGCAATTAGGCTATAATTGCAAAATTATTGTAATTAAAGTCAAACAATGCCAAATTGGCTAATTTGTAAAATAATTAAATACTAATAGGATTAAAAATGATATATTGAGCTAAGAAATACTTTGAAATTACTTGTAATATAATTTATGAATAATTATTGGATATAAAGTACTGAATAAATTAGAAAAACAAAAAAATTAATAATATGAAAAATTATGGAAAAATACCAATTAATATAAAAAGTTATTTTGAAGGTATATATGCAAATTTAAAAATAGTTTGAGGAAAAATTGGGTATCAACAACCTGTACCTATACCGGAGAAATCGAACGCCAATGAATCTGGGACTGGCCCTACCATTATGAAAATGCTCGAGGAACTCACTAAACAGATTGAATCAGGTGAAAAGAAAATCGAGGCAAATGATAAAAAGGTAGAAACGTACAAGCCTTCACCCAAGGTTTGAACGGAAGAAGTTCGATAGCATCACGACAACTAAACCAAAATTTAATTGAATATCCAGCTCTGACCTTGGCCGATGTACATAATCTATACCAGTTGAAGATCAAGGTTGAGGATGATCATTTGGGAACCCCTTCTCGATCCGTTTACTCAAATAGGCTCGTCATCAAAATTCAAAGGGACATCGACAGAGAACCACGATCGAACAGAGATTGTTACCAACCATACAACGCATATCGTAAAAACAGCGGCCAGGATGTAATCTCGTTCGAAATGATCAAGAATAGAGCTCCCGATGGCTCATGAGTAAAAGTGGCTTCAATAAACATGTCGAGCCCACATAAGCACCACGACTATCAGAATACAACTTCAGCATTGATGCATCAGGTATTGTGTCAGCCATTGGACGAATCAAGGATCCTAGATGGCCCACACCCCTACAGGCCAATCCAGCTCAAAGGAACCCTATTCAAATATGCAAATATCATGGTACCCATGGACACAAAATCGAAGACTACAGATAGTTGAGGGAGGAGGTATCTCATTTATTCAACGAGGTTCACCTTCGAGAATTCTTAGGTGATCGGGCCAAGAATCACTTCAAAAATAGGGATTCGAACACGTAAAATGAGCAGAAAAAGCCACACCATATGATTCATATGATTGTTGGAGGGAATGATATTCCTCAAGGACCGGTATTCAAATGCACCAAGGTGACGATCACAAGGGAAAAGCAAACTCAGGACTATTTACCAGAAGAAACCTTGTCTTTCAACGACGAGGATGCAGCAGGAATCGAAGAACCTCACAATGATGCACTAGTAATATCTATCCTTATGAAAAAATTCAAGTTAAATGTCTGTTGATTGATCCAGGTAGCTCGGAAAACATTATTCGATCAAGTGTTGTAGAACAACTCGGTCTCCAAGATCAAATCGTGCCCGCAACTCGAGTACTTAACGACTTCAACATAGCAAAGGAAACCACCAAAGGGGAAATCATTTTGCCAGTAAATATGGCCGGGACTATCCAGGAAACAAAGTTCCATGTGATCGAAGGTGACATGAGGTACAACGCGCTGCTCGGAAGGCCTTGGATTCATAACATGAGAGCAGTGCCCTCGACGCTTCATCAAGTCTTGAAATTCCCAACATCAAAAGGAATCAACACGGTGTACGGTTAACAATTCGCCACCAAAGAAATGTGTACAATCAATGAGGTAGTACCAGTATCGGCGCTTTCATCAACAAAGAGATCGGAGTCGAAGGGAAAGCAAGAAGTCAAATCGCAACCACATTTATCGGCCTCGGCCCGATCAGAGGAGCAGGAAATTTTCGAGGATGACGATTATATGATACCTCGAACCTTCATAATCCCCGATGATTCTGATGCAGTGAAGTTAACGGTCGAAGAGCTAGAACAGATCGTACTGATCGAGCACCTGTCTGATCGAAAGGTATACCTGGGCACGGGTTAACCCCCGAGCTCAGGAAAAAACTCGTTCAATTCCTTTTAGATAACATGGATTTTTTTTCTTGGTCCCACCTAGATATGACAGGGGTCCTATCGGAGATCACTATGCATCGACTGAGCTTGGACCTGAGGTTCCGCCCGGTAAAACAAAAGAGAAGGCCCTAGTCCGAAGTAAAACATGCATTCATTAAGTATGAGTTAACAAAACTTCTCAATATAGGATCCATTCAGGAGGTAAGATATCCTAAATGGTTAGAAAACGTAGTTATAGTCCCTAAAAAGGGAAATAAACTAAGAATGTGCGTAGACTATAAGGATTTAAACAAGGCATGCCCTAAAGATTCCTTTCCCTTGCCGAATATCAATCGCATGATCGATGCCACGACCGGCCACGAGATCTTTAGTTTACTCGATGCCTACTCCAGGTACAATCAAATACAAATGAACCTGGAGGATTAGGAAAAGACTTCGTTCATCACTAAATACAACACCTATTGCTATAATATAATGTTGTTTGGATTAAAAAATGCTAGTGCTACTTATCAATGCCTAGTAAATCGAATGTTCGAAGAACAAATAGGTAAATCAATGGAGGTTTATATTGATGATATGCTAGTTAAGTCCCTGCGAGCAAAGGACCATTTAAAATATTTTTAGAAGACCTTTGACATATTGAGAAAGTACAACATGAAGCTTAACTCGGATAAATGTGTATTCGGGGTCGGTTCGGGCAGGTTCCTCGGCTTTATGGTATCAAATCAGGGGATTGAAATCAACCCCAATAAAATCAAGGCAATCAAAGACATCACAGTTATTGATAATGTCAAGGCTGTACAAAGGTTAACAGGGTGCATATGAGCCACCGGTTCTTCTCACTGCTTAAGAAAAAGAACAATTTTGCATGGACCCCAAAATGTCAACAGGCCTTGGAGGAACTCAAACGATACGTGTCGATCCCACCATTGCTTCACACCCCGAAGGTAGACAAGCAACTTTACTTATTCTTAGCAGTCTTGGAGATAGCGGTAAGTGGGGTCTTAGTTCAAGAAAAGCAAGGTACGTAATTTCCTGTTTACTATGTTAGTCGGACCCTAGGTAAAGCTGAGACCCGATACCCACACTTAGAAAAATTAGTGCTTGCTTTAATAAGCGCCTTTAGGAAGTTAAAACCATATTTTCAATGTCACCTAATTTGTGTTGTAACCACCTATCCTTTTCGCAACATTTTGCACAAGCACGAACTCTCGGTCGATTGGCCAAATGGGTCATCGACATCAGCGGGTACGATATCGAGTATCAACCCCAAACGGCCATGAAGTCTCAAATTTTAAAAGACTTCGTAGTCGAGTTCACACCAGCTCTCATACCCGAGGTTGAAAAGGAATTCTTATTAAAGTTGGGTACATCATCGGGGGTGTGGACCCTCTTCACAGACGGCGCTTCAAACGTGAAAGGTCCGGGCTAGGCATCGTTTTGAAGCCACCCACATGTAATACAATTGGACATTCTATCATAACTTCAAAATTAACTAACAATAAGGTCGAGTATAAGGCCATGATTGCAGGTCTCGAGTTAGCTAAGATCTTGGGAGTAGAGGTCATAGAGGCCAAGTGCGACTCCCAACTTATGGTAAATCAAGTCAATAGAACTTTTTGAGGTTCGAGAAGATTGAATACAGAGGTACTTGAAATAACTACAAGTGTCTCTACATCGATTTAAATAATGGACCCTACAGCACGTACCTCGAAAACAAAATAGCGAGGCCGATACCCTTGCAAATTTGGCGTCGTCGATCGAAGATGATGAACTTAGTTCGGGGACTGTCGTACAACTTTCGAGGTCAGTAATTGAAGAAGGACACACCAAAATAAACTCCACAAGTCTAACCTAGGATTGGAGGAATAAGTACATCGAATATGTAAAGAACGGGAAGCTTCCATCGGATCCTAAAGAATCGAGGACTCTACGCATGAAGGCCACACGGTTCACATTGGCCGAGGATGGAACACTATATAGGAGAATGTTCGATGGACCGTTAGCGAAATGTTTGGGACCAGGAGACACCGACTATGTTCTAGGGGAAATTCACGAGGGCACTTGCGGAAATTATTCTGGTGCTAAGTTATTGGTTCACAGAGTCATCAGAGTAGGATACTATTGGGCCAATATGGAAAAGGACACTAAAACATTTGTTCGAAAGTGCGACAAATGTCAAAGGTATGTGTCGATGATCCACCAGCCTGGGGAGCAACTCCACTCAGTTCTATCCCCATGGCCATTCATGAAATGGGGGATAGATATCGTCGGCCCTCTACCATCAGCCCCAGGTAAAGCTAAATTCATTTTGTTTATGACTGACTATTTCTCTAAGTGGGTTGAAGCGCAGGCCTTCGATAAAGTCAGAGAAAAAGAAGTCATAGACTTCATCTAGGACCATATTATATGCCAATTCAGAATACCTGTCGAGATCGTATGTGGCAATGGTAAGTAATTCACCGATAGCAAAGTGACAAAGTTTTTTGAAGACCACAAAATAAAAAGGATCCTGTCAATGTCGTATCATCCTAGTGGGAACGGATAGGCCGAATCGACAAACAAGACCATCATCCAAAATCTAAAGAAAAGATTGAATGAAGCTAAAGGAAAATGGAGAGAAATATTGCTCGAGGTCCTTTGGGCGTATCGAATAACATTGAAATATAGTACGGGGGCAACACCATTCTCTTTAGTCTACGGTGTCGAAGCTCTGATCCCGGTAGAAGTCGGGAAACCTAGCTTCAGGTTTCAATATGCAATGGAAGAGTCCAATCACGAGGCTATGAAAACGAGCCTCGAATTGCTAGATGAAAGACGGGAAGCTGCCCTCATCCGAATGGCCGCACAGAAATAGCGGATCGAGAGGTATTACCACCGAAGAACCAATCTTCGACACTTTAAAATCGGGGACTTAGTTCTGAGAAATGTCACCCTCAATACTCAAGATCCTAACAAAGGAAAACTTGGCCCGAACTGGGAAGGACTGTATCAGGTTCTTGATATCGCCAGAAAAGGATCCTACAAACTTGTCACGACGGACGGCGAGCATTTACCAAACAATTGGAACATATCACTCCTCAAACGATATTACTGCGAAGGTACGACCTTCTCCATTTTCATTTATATTTATACTAACTAACTGTAGGTGTTCAATCGAAGATATCAAAGGATTCTTCATCACAAAGCCCTTAGGTCTGAAAGCACGCGTTGCACTCTTTTTCCCTTGGACTAGTTTTTGTCCCAAATGGATTTTTCCGACGAGGTTTTTAGTGAGGCAACTATTGTCCGTGCTAACTTAGAAAAATTCAACAGTATCCAAGGCTTTTTTACAATCAACCTCGAATATTGGGGGGGGGGGGGAATCACCCTCGGATGTCAAATTTGTTACAAGGAAGATACTTCATTCCAATAGGGTCTCACTAGAGAAAATTTTGTAAGGGCCAAACGGTCAAACAAATCGTGCCCATGTAGGTTACTCGAGCCCTAAAAGTAAACATGTACGCATGTATAATCTATTGAGAGAAGTATTTTTCCTTACCAAATATTTCATGCCTTAGAAATAATTTTACATTACAGTTTCATACTTATGGTCTATTGTGGAAATAGGCTTAAGGGCCGATCATAACTAAAGTTCAAACAACTTACCGCGTACTCGGGGACTGCCGCCGAAAAATCGATATAATCAAATTATTAAAATCTCGAGATCGTAAGACTTTAAAAAGGCAACCATAATTTTTATAGGCCACGGCCACCCCACCTGGGGACTGACACTTCGAACAAGTTCGAAGTGTAATAGGAAAACAAGCCCAAGAGGAAAATCCCAAGTTAAAGGCTACGTCCAAACTAACACGTTTCGGAGACGTCCGGATTCTGTAATGAAACAAGCCTTCTAATATCTTCACAAAACCGGTTAAAAGGGCTACCCTCGGCAAAATTATAAAGGGTTTCCATAACATCAACCCTCGAAAACCCTAAGGGATACCGGATTGTTCGAACTCTCGAACAACCTTATTTCATGCTAAGGCATAACAAATTTCTATATGATTAATTTTTTTTAGCTGAAAAGGGAAAAAAGCCATTCTTTCAAGGCCATACCGGCCTAATTCAAATGGCCTAAGGGACATGTTATTTTTGAGTTCGAGGGATCATCCTCACTTAGTTATGATCTAAAGGTTATCTTACTTCGAGTTTAAGAAAGTACTCACTCGACATTAGTTCGGTTTTGGTCCAAATAGCTTGAACCTCTAACCTATGAATGCAATTTCATAAGGCATAAATAAAATAAAATAAAATAAAATAAAGACAGAACGGAAAGGGAAAGAAAAGACCTTTTACATATCAAAAAGTTATTTACAAGGGCAACATAGCCCGATCAGAATTTACAAAAAGATCCTAAACACTTAATCTTCTCTAGGAGCAACATCTTCATCCTCAGAGCCTTCTTCACTTCCGGAATCATCATCATCATCAGAAGAGAGCAATGCTTCGGCTTCAGCCTCAAGCTTTTTTGCATTCTTGATCTCGACAACAAGGTCAAAGCCACGAGCGTGAATCTCCTCAAGAGTCTCTCTTCAAGGCTGGCACTTGACATGCAAGGCAACCAGTATGCTTGAGTCTGAGCAGCATCGACAACTTCTTTTTCTCGAGCTTAAGCTGGCTCAGCTTCAGATCGGTAGACAGCCATGATCGCCTCAACATCGGCCTTAGCCATCTCAGCCTCAATTTTCTTGGCTTGTTCCAAGTTCTTCTCTTTCATGCCTTGTAGTTGGCTTTCAGTTGAGGATAACTGAGCTCAAGCAACCCCTTTCTCTGAGGCAAGGTGGTCCATCTTTTGCTTCCACATTGTAGTATCCGTCTTCCCCTCATCTACCTCTCATCAGAGTTGCACGATCGTTTCATGCAGCCGCTGGACCTGTGAGATCGAATCATTAGCCATCACTCCTAAACCAAGGCCATAAGTGTCTCGGTCAGTTCGCTTTGTTCTTTCTGGGCCACGACCAGCTCAGCTCAAAGGCCTTTGATTTCTTTTTCTTTTTGATCACCGAGAAGCCCGAGAGCTTTTTTCTCCTCGGTAAGCCCTTGATTTTCAGCCTCATATCGGCTCAAATCTCTTCGAGACTTAAAGAAATCCTCATGATGAAGTACCGAGGCCTACACAAATAGAAGGAAAAGAATTAGGCATGGAGAGAAAAACACAAGTATGAAGACCGATGTTAACAAAGCAAGTTAGGGCTTACCCAATTCAAAACCTGCTGAACCTTATTGAAGAAACACGGTGCTCCCACCTCGTCCATCAGAGCTTTATCTTTCTCGGTGACCAGACCTTGAAGTTAATTGGCCACCCCTATGGGGACGGCAAAAACTCGTGCATCCTTCAGGATTGTAATAATGATTGTCCGTTTGCACTCGGGATCAATACTAGGGGCCGGAAATTGGCTGGTCAATCTGAAACTCAAGGAAGATTTGCCCAAGCTCCTCCTCGATACTTCCAAGTCATTCAAGCCTCCGACATCATCGACCCCAGCAAAACAACCTTGGAAAAGGTTCTCCCTTCCGATGGCGCCTTCTACCTGAGGGGTCTTCAAGTCTCCTGAACTTCCTCTTCTAAGAATGAAGTAAACGACGGGGAGTCTCCGATTTCTATTGACCCAAGTGAGTCACATGGGGCGTTCACTTTGTTTTGAAGGGCCTCGGGGATGGCCCCTTCGTACATACCCACCGACTGCTCATTTTGGTAGGAGACATCTTTAGTTTCCAACAACTCGGGGACTTTGCCCGTGTCCTCTTCGAAGACCCCCTAGATTTGAGGTGGAATCTCTTTAATACTCATCAACTCAGAGGCCTTTGATGCCTCGGTGTTCTTCTTCACTCGGGCCACCAGCTCGGAGTCGTCGTCTTCATTTTCTTCTTCTTCCTCTCTTAGCCACTGAACTACCTCCGCAGGCAGGGTGACGGTGTCTTTCTTTGGCTTACAAGCCAGATTTTTCTTGGGCTTTAGATCCTCGGTGGTTGAGATCCTTTTCCTCTTCTTATCCTTCACCAGTTTCGGGATCGGGGGCGAAGTCTCCTCCTCACCAGATAAAGGTGAGGAGTATGAGTAGAAATTCTGACAACAATCAAGGTTATCGAGGTATGCAAAAACTTTCTATGGCTTCGGGCCTCCCATCGACCCTTTGACAATTTGCGCCATACGCGTTCAGCGTGTGTAGACGTCGACACCAAGCTCCTGACCCAATTCTCTAGATGGGGAATCGCACCCGGTATTCAGGCAATGACTGCACTAAGTAAAACACTGGTAAGAAAGGATGAAAAAGAAGAAGATAATAAACAGAAGTTAAAAGGTGGAATTATACTTACATTTCATATTCCATTTATCTGGAAATGGCATGCTTTCGGTAGGGATCAGGTCCGAGATCTTCACTCGGACAAATCGTCCCATCCAACCCCGGTCCATGTCCTCATCCATGCTCAAGAAGACCGCCTTTGAAGACCGATGTTGAAGGTTTATTAGCCCACCTCGATAAAGCGGGGGTGAAGGGAAGCCCCTCGACTTTGCTCACAAAAATTTGAAGCAATGTCACTTTCCTCCAAAAAGAAGGATGAATGTGGTCGAGGGTGACCTCGTACTTCTTGCAAAAGTCCACAATGATTGTATCTAGAGGACCGAATGTGAAAGGGTAGGTGTAAACACTCAAAAGTCCCTCCACATGCGTAGTGATTGACTCTTCGGGCTAGGGCACCACCACGTGCTTGTCTACCCAGTTGCAGTCCTTTTTAACTTACTTTAAAAGAGCACTGGTGATTAAAATCAAATAGACCCCAACCCAAATTAAACCAGCCCAAAGACCCAAGCCCAATCCCTAAATCTACTCGACCCAATCGGATTAAATCTTGGTCGTTGATCAATTTTGATCAACGGCCCAGATGCGTTCTTACCAAATTAAACCAAACGACCCCCCCCCCCAAACCCCTCTCATTCCTCACTCAACCGACTCTCATCTCTCTATCTCTATATCTGGTTCTCTCTAGAACCTTTCCCCACCTCCCTCCACTCTGATGAGCTTCACTCACCTTCTCCGGCTATTTTCTTACCTGAATCCATGGTGGTTTCACCATCCATCAGCCTTCTATGGCTCTTCCACGCTTGGTTACCGAAGTCTCATGACCTGACCACGAAGAAGATGGGTCCAGACCTTGCTTGATTCAAGTTCCATGGCCATTTTCGGCCTTGCTCCGGCAAGCCATATATGTTCGATCCTGGCCTCGACTCCTCCTGCTTAGATCAACGACTATCCAAGCCTTTCTCACCGTTTGTGTTCCTCTGAAACCCTAGCTTTTGAGGTTCTTCTAATTTCTTTAGATCTGTTCTAGATGCATATTTTCCCTAAAACTTTTAAACGATTTCTTGATATTTCTTTCAAAACTATGCTTTCAAAACCTTTATTTTTTCCGATCTAGGGTTTTTGAGTTATTTAGATGTTTCTTTGATTTTCCTTTTTCTCTTGTGTGTTTCTTCTACTTGTTTCTTCTGTTGTGTTCTTGTGTGTCTCTTCTACTATGTTTCTTCTACTGTGTTCTTGTTAAGTTTCTTCTACCATGTTCTTATCAGTTTCCTCTACTGTGTTTTTATATGTTTCTCCTAGTGTGTTCTTATTAAGTTTCTTCTACTATGCTTCTTTATATGTTTCTCCTACAGTGTTCCTATTAGTTTCTTCTACTAGGTTTCTTATTAGTTTCTTCTACTATGTTTCTTTATTGTGTGTCGCATGTTGTTCTTTTACTATGCTTCTCATGAGTTCCTGCTACTGAAAGAGCATGTCAAAGGTCTTAGTTCCTTTCTGAGACCTCTGAACCTGTCTCAATTAGTATTTATTTCCTTGATTACTTGTCCTCTCATCTCTGCACTCGATTGATGGTAAAAACCCTAGAATTTGGAGGTTCATCCGAGTTTTGAGACCGTTGGCTATATGATTTGCTTGAACTTGTTTGATTCCAGAAACCCTAACTCCTTTAGACCTATTTCGAGTCTCTGAACTGAGTCTCGAAATCTCTGTTTCTTTAAGCGATTCTGATTTTTCTACTAAACTCTTTTAAGGTCTTTGTGTTGGACCCTTTGTGTGCTATTTGATGCAATCCCTCTTCTACATTGCTGACCTATGTGACTACCATGATCCTACAGGCTATTACCTACTGATTTTGCAATGGCATGACTTTTTTTTCTTTGCCCTAAATTCAGCCTAGCATATTTGTATGCTCTTTATATGTGCTAAAATTCCCTCTAAAAATGGCTTTCAATTTCGATTGATTTCAGACTTCCTTTGTATAAGTTTGATTGATTTTTTCCTTGTCTGCTGACTTCTCTGTTACTCGATTTGAGCCAAAAACGTTCCTTAGATTTTCTGACTTGGTTCATTCATGGACCAATGATTACAAAAATCTCTGACCCCTTGATTTACTATATATTGATTGATCCTTACCTTATTTGTTTTAACCGTGTATTTCAAAATTCTTCCCATTATTAAACCCCATATGTATTTACCCCTAATTGCCTACTTTGCCCAAGATGCTTATTTGATTTCTTTCCTTAAATAACTTTTACCGTTTAAGTCTGAATTCCTTAATTAAATGAAGTCTTGTATTGATTGATTTTTAATTGATATCCAGTTCCTTAATTGTTTTCTTACCTTATTTCTTCCTGTTTTTACACTATAAATACACGACTCTTTCATTAGATAAAACAACCATCATTCGTAGTCTTTCTGAATTTACACTTACGCTCAAAAGTATTCTCTCTTGTTACTTGTGTTGTGGCCTGTTTACAAGACCTACTGCCTACCTTTCTTTATTTGCTTCTTTGAAAACTGATATGTCCTGATTTAAGGTTTTAGCACCACAATAATGTGTTTATTTACTGCTTTTTGTATCCTTGTCTGCTTACTGCTTCTGTGTGGTTCAACATTACTGATTTCTTTTTGCTTGTCCTATTATGAATCCCAAACCCCTACCCCCTATGTGTTTAAGCTATGGTTTGAGGCATGGCAATACTACAAGTTATTATCCATAAATCAAACTCGATCCCTTTGGATCCTAGCCTCTAAATAGTGTGTTCTGGTAGGTTTGAGAGTATGCTAGCATCCTCCATTGTTGAGCATGCTTGAAGCCTGTTCTGGCCTAAGCAATAGGCTCTTCACAATCTCCCTACCCCCTAAACCCCCTATGTGTGTTTATTAGTAATTGTTTCCCTCTCCTTTTCCCCTTCAGTATTCTATTCTGCACTTGCACACTTTCCTAGTCTTTAAGTTCTGCCCCCTTCTTGTGAGCCTTGCCTTGGGACCCTTTGCGTTCCCTCTGAACTTGGACACTTGAGGGTTGGCCCTTCCATACTGCACTTGTCCTAATATGATAATACAATTGGGTGTGAGCATTGCCCGGAGTCCTTTTGAGGCTCCTAGGGAACTTTAACACACTCAAATGGGAGAAAGGCCTTGGATTATGATCTCATGGAGTTGGTTTACCTCATATTTCAGGCATGAAGTCTGAATCAGGCTCTCCTTTGGTTGTACTTTTATTTATATTTTTTGATTTTTTTTACTTTATTCCGGGCTGTAATAATCCGTAATACACTCTTGGGGATGGCTAGTGAAAAGGGCGGGTAATTATGAATGCAAAAAGGTAGATACCATGTCTATAGGAATTTTGAATATGCATATAGAAATCATGCCTATAGTTCCTTCTGAATTCTGTATATCCTACATCCATATATAAATCATGATCATAGGACTACTATATTCATATAGAAATCATGCCTACAGGATTGTCTAAATCTGCATGTTCAGTTGCACCTAGATATCATGTCCATAGGTCTTAAGCAAAATTCAGCGTCTAGATATCATGTTCATAGGTTTAAAACGAGTCTTCTGCATTTTTATACCATGTCTACAAGGTTCAAAATCAACTACGTGTAGAAAGCATGTATATAGGAATTCCTAATCGAATCTGAATCGCTTCATTTACGTATAGAACTAAGATCAGTAATAACGGGTACCATCAGTTGCAGAACTTATAACCTTCGTTAAAACTTGCCTTTCTTTTAATAATCTGACTGCCCCTTTTTAACCAGTACGTATTCATTTATTTTATACCTTGTTATTTTATTGCTTTCTGAATACAGTAGATACCATGCCTATAGGATCCTTGTCCAACGCTTAGGCAAGCATTATGTTAAAGTTACAAACTGAATCTGTTCTATAAACTACAACCAGCAAGCAGGCCTGATTCGGGTTTCTTATTTGAACTGTGTAATAAATCAGTCTTCCTCAACCTTTAAGTTCTTTCATGTTTAGTATCTATTCAGACCCTAAGCAGTATGTGTAAGTCATTCTAATTACGTGCTTCTTTGTTTAAAGGGGGTATATCTGAGCCTTTTGCTTGTTATGTGCTTTCCCCCCAACTTGCTATACATGTTTTGTGTGTCGCCTTAGAATTTTGCCTTTGAAACTACAAATAAGCCTAACATCCCTCACCTTTAGGATTAGTAGTCCTAAATGCCTCTAGGACTGATAGGATTGGGTCGGATAATAGCATGCAATAAGTAATCGAGACAATTCCGTGCTTTAATACCCTAACGGGGTGGGAAGGGTAGATATGGATATGATGACCACACGATAATGTCACGTGTAACCCCTCACTGAGGAGTGATTACCGGGCATTGTGTGGGGTGATCCATATTATTAATAAACCTAGGACCCCCCCCCCCCCTTTCCCTTTGTTTCTTTGTTTCTTCTAAAGATTTCAAATTATTTCTTTTAAGAAAAACTAGATTTCTTTTAGTTCTTTCCATATTTGTTTATTTGTAAACCATTATGTGAAAATCCCCTCTTATTTGAAGTTTCATTTACCTACATGTTATTTGCACCTAAATTCGCAACAATAGTCTGGTTGGGAACCACACTAGTGGATCCTGAGAGGTGCCTAACACCTTCCCCTTGGGATAATTTCAAGCACTTACCTAATCTCTGGTTACTCAAATCAAACCTTCTTGGTGTCCTAATGTGCCTAATCATTAGGTGGTGAATATTCAAGTCAAACCCAGTTCCCAAAAGGAATGAGTTGCCCTCCCAAATGTCATAAACCCGATTTCGCGAGGAAAAGGGGGCGTGATAGCATGACGACTCTGCTGGGGATTTTTCTTAGGCTTTTACCATTTCAGACTATTGTTGTGACTTTACACTTCTTTATATGTCTTTATTTGTTTAATGCCTTTAAGTATCTAATTCCCTCTTCAACTATAAAACTGACTTGTCTTTTTGTTCTTCCCTTTATTCCTTTCCTTTACTGCTTTCCCTTACTATTGCTTTAAATTATGAAAAACTGTTGTATTTACTACTTTCCTAACGTGCAAATACGTGACAACCTGCTTTAATTGTTGCATAATCATGCTCAACATCATATTCTATCGTGCCAAAACAAATCCCATAGTAACGCTTATAATGAGTGGTTGCGCTTTTCCGATATTATCACCCCCTAAATCCGAAAAAGGCCTATTTGCGTTAAAAACAGTCGATCAACGGTGTAGTCGACGGTTCCGTGCCTTTCCCCCTTAAGTTGTCCGCTCAAGGGTACCAGTCTAAAACCCCACAAAAACCTTACTCTGTTTAACTGTGCATGCATCATGGTCAAACCTAGCCGAGTCAGTTATGTTGTCCGCATAATGACTCTTTAAGATAGCCTTGTCCAAAGTCCACTGGGTTTCCCCAAAACCCAAACGGACACTACCACGTTCTGTGCATTAATTTGGAGAACTAAATGTTTTATGCTAATTGTTGATGTTAAATAGTCTAGTCTGGGGGGGGTAACGGACTAACCTTGTTTGTCTTGCAGAAAATAAAGAGCGAGGTCCCAATTTTGGTATAGTTAGCATGCCCCCACTCTTGCTAGACTGGTGGATGTGTCTTCCATCAGATGACCAAATTAATGAGTGGAAAGAGAGGGTCGCCAGAGCTAGCGAAAATTGGGAATATCTGGAACATAGTCTGCTGGAATTAGAAGGAAAAGTGAGAAAGAGAGTCACCGACTACCAGAACACAGAGGGAAACGAAGGAGAACACCTGGCAAAGGCATTTTTACTGGTGAACCTACGCGAATTGGAGGATTTGATCAACGAGAGCATTCAACCTGAGGAAGGTCCTTCTGGGACCAATAGATAGGAGTTTTCTTTTGCTTTAAGAAATGTAATAAGGCTAATGGCCATTAGTGACTTTATTTCCTGTTATTTAGTGTCGATTTGGGATTCGTCTATTTTTAATCAATGAAATAAGGCATTTAGCATTCTAAGCTCTCCAAATCAACTTGTCGCTAGGCCTACCTCGGACACAAAGAGGTTACCGAATTAGGACACGATTTACATTCTTGCATTATGTGTTTAAATATTGCAACATTTTCCTATAATCCTCACTAACTTGTTACCTTTTTGTTTTTACCTTTTGTTTATTTATTCCTCTCCCCAAAGGTTAGTTCGTGCACTCTGCAAACATCATCTTATTCGACGAGATCCAGAGGCCCTCCACCCACTCCTCCTCTTAGTATTGTCAGAAACAAGAACAAAGGGAAGATGGAAAATCTGAACAATACCAGAAAGGAGAACTCAACTGAACGGGTAGAGGTCACTCATGGTCATGGTACTCTGGTTCCTAAGGAAAGTGCATCCCAGCTTGAACAAAAACTGCTGAAATTCCAAGAAGAGCTTGATCAGGTTCAAAATCTGGCAAATCTGTCATTTTCCCTCACCACTCCAGATGTTAATTTCCTAAACGCTCAGAACCCCACACCTCCACAAAATATTCCAAAGCCACAAAACCTTCTCGCTCCTCACCACCACTGCAGCATCTGCCATACTTACAACAAAACTCTATTGCTCATCCCGGAACTCCAAAACTCTATAAATGACCAATTTCACACCCATCATAACACCCCCATACACGTGGAGACCATGCCACACTCCACCCCACCCAACCCATTTCAAGTGCACCCGAGTCTGATGATAAGGACGTGCTCATCAGGAATCTGGCTGAAGAACTCAAGAAATTGACTAGCCGGATTCAAGGCGTCGAAGGAAGTAAAGGAATTGAAGGGATGAACTAGGAAGATCTTTGTATACAGACCGAGTTGAAGTGCCCGAGGGGTACAAACCTCTTAAGTTTGAGATGTTTGATGGTACAGGGGATCCGAGAGTACATTTAAGAACATATTGTGACAAGCTGGTTAGAGTAGGGAAAGACGAGAGAATCCGCATGAAGCTGTTCATGAGGAGTCTGAAAGGAGATGCTCTATCTTGGTACATTAGCCATGATCCGAAGAAGTGGCCAAGTTGGGTAGGCATGGCATCCGATTTTATGGATAGGTTCAGGTTCAACACGGAGAATGCGCCGGATGTGTTCTACATTCAGAATCTAAAGAAAAAAACTACAGAAACATTTCGCGAGTATGCTACTCGCTGGAGATCAGAAGTTGCTAAGGTCAGACCTGCTTTAGAGGAAGAACAGATGAACAAATTCTTCGTCCAGGCTCAAGACCCGCAGTATTATGAAAGGCTGATACTGATTGAGAACCATAAATTTTCTACCATTATCAAGCTGGGAGAAAGGATCGAGAAGGCATCAAAAGTGGTATGGTTACAAACTTTGAGGCCTTACAAGCTACCAATAAGGCCTTACAATTTGGTGGTGCGTCCAAGAAAAGGGACGTAGTTGCCAAAATGGTTGCACAGAGAACCAAATCCCCTATCAAATACCAAGACTACCCAATGCCTCCACTCACATACCAGCCTACTCCAAACTACCAAGATCCCTCACCCTCTTACCAAACCCCATCACCCACTTATCAATCACCTCCACCTCCCATATATCAGCCTACTTCACCCAGATACTCCCAACCTGCACATGTTTACCAAGCCTACAATACTCAACCATCCTACTATCATTCACCTCCTGCACGCCAAAACTTCCAGAGTCCTCGAGCAAATTTTGACCACCGACCTCTTAAACAGTATACAGCCATCGCTGAACCTATTGACCAGTTGTACGAAAGACTCAAAGCTGTCGGTTATGTCACCCCTATCCCTACCATAACCCCTGAGAACCCTTCTCAATGGGTCAATCCAAACAAATCTTGTGCATACCATTCTGGCATGAAGGGACACACCATCGACGAATGTCGTTCTCTGAAAGACAAGATCCAGGCCTTGATTGACAACAAGACTATTGTGGCAAAGGAGTCCGCTCCAAATGTCCGCCATAACCCTCTACCAGACCATAAGGGTGGAGACGTTCACATGATTGAAATAGAGGATGATTGGGATCTCTAGGGATCAATCGGGTTGATTGCAGAAGGTGATGACCCAAAGAAGCCAATAGTTACTCTTAATCCAATCA
The DNA here is from genome assembly GCF_000715075.1 of Nicotiana tabacum. Classification (NCBI taxonomy): domain Eukaryota; kingdom Viridiplantae; phylum Streptophyta; class Magnoliopsida; order Solanales; family Solanaceae; genus Nicotiana; species Nicotiana tabacum. The sequence goes on from NC_134100.1 coordinate 26,417,021, forward strand.
TAGTCCAGATTCAGCCATCTGGGGACGCTGAGGTAAATATGTTCGTGACACTTGAGTTTGAAACAATGTCATCTACAAAGACACCAGCGCCAATTGAGGTCGAATTCGTGTCTCCAACAAATGCACCTACACCATTCAAAGTTGCAGTTTTACCACCTAAGGGACATGCTCCATTCGGGGTGAATGATAGCCACGCCAATTCCAGTAGCAATGTCGGTCGTAACACCATTCCATACAAATGCCATACCTTGGGACTACACAGCCGAGTCAAGAAGAAAAGGGAAGGTCAAGTTCGGGAAAGCCATTGCGGCATAGGGTATGACGAGAACCGGTAAGATTTATACCCCAGAACATTTGGCTGAGTCAAGCAAGCAGGCCTCTGGTTGGCCAACCATCACTGAAACCGGGCCCAATGATCTTTGGAGAAAAGTACAAGCCAAGGAATACTCAGGACATTTGTCCGTTGGTAACACTCAGGACATTGGTGGAGGGGCTACATAAGATCAAGGACGGGGCCATCAACGTCAAAGATTTCAATGGTTCCCAAAGGTCCACTATTGGGGAAATTAGCCTTTGTTTGCAAATGGGGCCAACTTGGTTCGATGTTGATTTTCAAGTGATAGACGTACCGGTATCTTACAATTTGTTATTGGGACGACCGTGGATTCATGCCGCTGGGGCCGTAGCGTCAACACTACATCAGGTAGTGAAGTTTGAATGGAACCACTAAGAGGCGATCATTCACGACGACGGTAGCAATCCCATATACAGTCGCTAGACCATCCCAGCAATCAGAGGCAGAAGAAAGATAGGTGGGGAGACCTATCACCACATCAAGCGAGTCAACACCGTTGACAAGGACAAATGGTGGGACAGCAAAATTGAAAGCATATTGAACTGGAGCGGATACGAACCTGGCAAGAATCTCCAAGGAATCGCTAGGCCTATCAAACTAAAGAAACATGGCACCACCTTTCGGTCTGGGATATGAGTATACTTGGGAGGAATTCAACAACTGGTCGCCACCATGGCGTGATCCATACTACCCTCTAGAGCAGCCAATACCACATTTGGAGCAGACTTTCCAGCTGGCCGATGTTATCTATGGGTCAGAAGAAGAGGAAGCACTGGCAGCAGTGAGGAATTTGTTCCTAGAAGATGATGACATGGATTGTTGTGTCATCTTCAAGGAGGAGGGGGAGGAAGGCCCTTCTATACAAGCCGTAAACAGAGGAGCCCGCCTCACTAATTGGACCATCAGGACAACTAGAGCCCGACGAGCCTCAGGGTAGCAAGGCTAAAACAAGCACTGTTTTTGATTTACGAAAAATTTTATTTTTCTCTCGCATATCCTTTAATTCCCGAAATAAGATCTCCAATGTTCAAAACGATTATTCAATTTATCAAAGCATTTTGACTATTCTTATTAATCAACACTTATTACTATTGTTTTCTCTCATTACTTTACTTGTACAACATTACTATTACTTGTCTTGATGAACCAATGACTGTGACATGCAACGAGACAATGCAACAAACGGACATAGATTCAGAGGAAGATGATATACCAGAAGAGATTGTTAAAGAAGTCGAGAACTTTGAGAATAGACCGAAGTCCAACTTGGACGAGACTGAGATCGTTAACCTGGGAGATGCAGAAAATGTCAAAGAAGCATGAATCAGCGTTCACTTATCACCGTCAGAAAAGGAAGAGTACACAGAATTTCTAAGAGAATGTGAGGACATATTCGCCTGGTCATATGATGATATGACTGGTCTGAGCACATCTATTGTGGCACACAAACTCCCAACTGATCTGACATGTCCACCGGTAAAGCAGAAGCTTAGAAAATTCAAACCTGATACGAGTTTGAAGATCAAGGAAGAAGTCACCAAGCAGGTCAAAGCCAAAGTTCTCAGGGTAGTGGAATACCCAACATGGTTAGCTAGCATTGTGCCAGTGCCAAAGAAGGACGGGAAGGTCAGAGTCTGTGTCGACTACTGGGATCTCAATCGGGCCAGTCCGAAAGACAACTTTCCTTTGCCAAATATACACATCCTAATCGACAATTGTGCCAAGCATGAATTGCAATCATTTGTGGATTGTTCCGCTGGTTATCATCAGATCTGGATGGATGAAGAAGATGCTAAGAAAATGGCTTTCATTATGCCATGGGGAATGTACTACTACAAGATGATGTCGTTTGGGTTAAAGAATGCAGGGGCCACCTACATGAGGGCCATGACTACCATCTTCCACGACATGATACACAAGGAGATAGAAGTGTACGTAGATGATGTTATTATCAAGTCCAAGAAAGCCACTGATCACATGGAAGATTTGAGGAAGTTTTTCAATAGATTGCGAAGGTACAACCTGAAACTGAATCCTGCGAAGTGTCCATTTGGGGTTTCCTGCCAGAAAACTACTTGGGTTTATCGTGATTCGCCGAGGGATAGAGGTGGATCCATCAAAGGTCAAAGCTATTCAAGAGTTTCCACCGCCAAAGAACAAGAAGGACGTAATAAGTTTCTTGGGGAGACTTAACTATATCAGCCGGTTCATAGCACAATCTATAGTTATCTGTGACCCAATCTTTAAGATGTTGAAGCAGGACGCCGCTACCAAATGGACTGATGATTGCCAAAGAGCTTTCAACAGAATCAAGGAATACCTGTCAACACCACCAGTCTTAGTCCCGCCTGAGCCAGGTAGACCCTTATTACTCTACCTTGCAGTATTGGATGGAGCTTTCGGTTGCGTTCCGGGGAAGCATGACGAAATAGGGAGGAAGGAGCAAGACATCTATTACCTCAGTAAGAAGTTCACCTTGTAAGAGGCCCGATATTCTCTGTTAGAGCGCACCTGTTGTGCTTTGACTTGGGTAGCTCAGAAGCTGAGGCACTACTTCTGTGCCTAGACCACATAACTCATATCAAGGATGGATCCTTTGAAGTACATCTTCCAGAAGCCTATTCCCATTGGCAAGCTAGCCAAGTGGCAAATCCTGTTGAGTGAATTTGACATTGTCTTCATGACTCAGAAAGTGATCAAGGGATAGGCATTGGCAGATCACCTTGCCGAGAATATCGTAGATGGAGAATACGAACCCCTGAAGACGTATTTTCCTGATGAAGAGGTGTCATTCATAGGAGAAGACATTGCGGAATCCTATGATGGCTGGAGAATGTTTTTCGATGGAGCTGCAAATTTCAAAGGAGTCGGCATAGGAGCAGTCCTAGTATCAGGAACTGGTCAGCATTATCTGGTTGCCGCCAAACTCAGGTTCCCGTGCACCAACAATATGGCCGAGTACGAAGCCTGCATCTTAGGGCTCAAGATGTCAATTGACATGAACATTCAAGAATTGCTAGTGAACGATGATTTAGACCTACTCATACATCAGGTTTGAGAAAAATAGGCAACCAAAAACTCTAAGATACTCCCATATCTGCATCACGTGGAGGAGTTGAGAAGGAGGTTCACAAAGACAGAATTCCGACATGTCCTTAGAATCCAAAATGAATTCGCCGATGCATTGGCTACCCTATCATCCATGATACAACATCCGGATAAAAACTTCATTGATCCCATTCCAGTGAAGATCCACGACCAGCCATCTTATAGTGCCCATGTTGAAGAAGAAGAAAATGGAAAACCTTGGTTTCATGATATTAAGGAATATTTGGCGAAAGGAGAATACCCAGAGCTTGCAGGTCCTACTCAAAAACGCACACTTCAGAGGTTATCCAATAATTTCTTTCACAACGGAGGAATCGTGTATAGGAGGACTCCTGATTTGGGACTACTAAGGTGTGTTGACGCAAAAGAAGCATCCAGTCTACTAGAGGAAATTCATGCAGGGACCTGTGGACCGCATATGAACGGTTTTGTCTTAGCAAAGAAGATACTCCGAGCTGGTTACGTTTGATGACTATAGAAACGGACTTCATCCAGTATGTCCGAAAATGCCACCATTGTCAGATACATGCAGACATGATAAAGGTACCTCCAAATGAGCTTACTACGACAAGCTTACCGTGGTCGTTCGCCGCTTGGGGAATGGATGTTATTGGACCGATCGAACCTGCCGCCTACAACAGGCACAGGTTTATCCTAGTAGCAATCGACTATTTCACCAAATGGGTCGAAGCAGCATCTTACAGAGCAGTGACTAAGAAAGTCGTGGCAGACTTTGTCCGCGACCGCATCATTTGTCGGTTTGGGATTTCGGAGTCAATCATTACTGATAATGGATCCAACCTCAATAGTGACTTAATGAAAGCTATGTGTGAAACCTTCAAGATTAAACACAGAATTCTACAGCTTACAAACCTCAGATGAATGGAGCCGTAAAAGTCTCCAATAAAAATATCAAGAAGATACTAAGGAAAATGATAGAGAAGCATAAGGAGTGGCACGAGAAGCTATCATTTGCTTTATTAGGATATCGCACCACAGTCCACATACCAACTGGGGCAACCCCCTATATGTTGATATATGGTACAGAAGCAGTCATTCCCACCGAGGTAGAAATTCCCTCCCTAAGGATCATATAGGAAGCTGAGCTCGACGACGCAGAGTGGGTAAAAAGTCGTTATGAACAGTTAGCCCTCATAGACAGAAAAAGGATGAATGTAGTTTGTCATGGTCAACTTTATCAGAGCAGAATGTCCAGAGCCTTCAACAAAAGAGTCAAGCTGAGACAGTTCACACTGGGGCAGCTGGTGTTAAAGAAAATCTTTCCACATCAAAATGAAGCCAAATGGAAATTCTCTCCCAACTGGTAGGGTCCGTACATGGTTCACCGGGTTTTGACAGGAGGAGCCCTCATACTTGCAGAAATGGATGGAGAAGTCTGGCCAAAACCGATCAATTCAGATGCAGTCAAGCGTTGCTATGTGTAATCTTTATGCTTTCCTATATGATGTAATTTGAACTACGTGTGACCTGATTCCCGTTTAAGAGGGGATACATATGCAGCCTTATGGGTTCGGTCACAATTCAATAAAATTTTCATTTCCTCCGTAATTGGAAACTAGGGTAGAATTTTGAGAGGACCCTCAAAATTCCGAAGTAATTTTGGCCAGTCATCTCAAGCAGCCGTCAGAAACATCAACCCATTAAATTGGGGTGGAATTTTGATGAGGACCCTAAAAATTCTGAAGCATGAGAGGTTGCAATGTCCTGAACCACGTCACAGTCGTCGGTTCATCTAAAAAACTATTTTTTAAAATATGTACTTATGTCATATTTTTACAAACTCATGCATATTTATTATCGAAATCGCTTTGTTCAGCAACACTACCCCAATGATACATACTGTATCACCAGATCAAAGCCGAACAGGTCGGACCAGGCCAGTAGGGATACGAACTAACCTTCCTTCTACAAAACTCATGATTTTTCTTTGGATGCAGACATTTGGATTGTGAAAGCATCTGACATGCTATACATTCACGAGATAAACGTTGCTCAGGAATACAGCTCTTAGAATTGTTCGTGTTTACCAGCATTTGCTATCCACGCATGCTGGTGATATTCCCTATATCGCAACGTCCCCAGCAGTCACAATGTCGCAACCTGCTATCAGCTAAGAAACTCTATTACCATTTGCCATTTTATTTTATTTATGCATTGCATAAGGCTACCATTCTACCTTCCAAGACTAAACACTATCTCCATCTGCATTTTATGCATTGCATAAGGCTACCATTTTGCCTTCCGACACTAAACACTGTCTCCATCTGCATTTTCTGCATTGCATAAGGCTACCATTCTACCTTTCGAGACTAAACATTGTCTCTATCTACATTTTCGGCATTGCATAAGGCTACCATTCTGCCTTTCGAAACTAAACACTGTCTCCATCTACATTCTACATGGCTAAAAGATTGCCACCTTATTTACGTCCTGCATGGCTGAAAGATCGCCACCTTATTTACATCCTGCATGGCTGAAAGATCGCCACCTTATTTACATTCTGCATGGCTGAAAGATCGCCAAATATTGCATCTTATGGGCTGAAAGATTGCCACCTTATTCACATTTGCATTAGCTGAAAGATCGCCAAATACTGCATCTCATAGGCTGAAAGATCGCCACCTTATTCACATTTGCATTGGCTAAAAGATCGCCACCTACTACATTGCATGGGCTGAAGGATTGCCAAATACTGCATCTCATAGGCTGAAAGATAGCCAAATTGTCCAAAGGCGTCATTGTTCTGAGGCACCATTTTCATAGCCCGAGAACGCCATGTCATGTCCTGAGGACCCCCCTTTATCTTTTGCATATCATTATTCAAAGGCATCATAGTTCGAAGGCATCATTCTCAAAGCCCGAGAGCATCATTTCATGGCATGCGAATCCTTTATCATACGCTTCATGGCCCAGGACGTCATGGTTTGAGGATGTCATCCTAACCGTCCAAAGACAACATTCATGGTCCGACGGTAACTTGCATCACGTTTAAATTTATGCATAATATATGCTTGTATTGCTCATTTGCAGGTAAACCGGCGAGCAACGGTCATCTCAGCAGGAGCGATCCCGCTCCAGTTCCCGTAGCCCTACTAGACCTTAATCATTCATCCCGACCTGAATATGGAGTCCGTTCTTGAAAAGGCCTCCATCGACATATTCCGCTAACGGATCATGAACTCCATATGGCCTGATTCCTGTAAGACCAGGGATATGTAGGCAGCTCAGGAGCGAGAGCACGGCCAACCACTTCTACCATTTCGTTAGATCAAAATTGGTCATCATATCTTTACCCGATGTGAGCACGTGATTTTTTCCCTATATGAATTACTCCAACAAATTCAAAACAAAATAATTTCTTTCAGTGTTTGCAATTCTGTTGGATTTCGTGGCATTTTCTGTTAATTATTTGCATTTGTCTACGCACGTTTATTTTATTTAATTCATAAAAAATACATGTTGCATCTGCATTTAAGATTTAATTTTATATTTTTAGATTAATTAGTAAATTAGTTTGCTTATAAAAATGAAAATCACAAAAAATAATTCATTTTGCATTTTTACTTTTTAATTTTGAATTGTATAATTTTTCTTTAAATTTAGGATTTAATTAATTATTGTAAATACCATGATGAGTGATTAATCTAATTGGGTAGGTTAATTTAGTTTTAAAATTATTATTAATTAATTTAGGTTTTATTTTAATTTTGAAAAGAAGAGAATTTTGAAATTGAAAAAAAAAAGAAGTAAAAGAAAATCCAAATTTGGGCTAAAACCCATTTAATTGTCCCCAGCCCAAACGAAACTACCCAATACCCGGCCCAAACCCACGCCTTGACCCAGTCGGTTCCCCCCTCAAACCAAACGACGTCGTTTCATGGGCAACAGATTAGGACCGTCGAGGTTTCTTGATCGGACGGTCCTAAAGCCTGGGCCACTTAGAATTTAAATGTCCAAACCAGCCCCCCTACACCTCACTCATCTCCCTCACAACCCGCCCCTGCAAACCCTAACGATGCTGCCCCTAAATCCCCCCACCACCAGAGGCGGCGCCACCACGAACCGACCCCAAATTAACACCAAATACCCTCCTCAACTCCCTTAGTCCAAATCTACAAGAACCTTCCATCGAACAAGCCCAGAACGTCTCGAATCTTGGATTGAAAGAAAAACCCTAGCGTCGCCTATGTGTTCTCCGGTGGCGGCGCCACCTCGGTTCGACCCCAAAATCACACCCCTGAACCCCCATCTCTCCCTCACTCTAAATCCTCACTTAGATTCCCTCAAATCACCCCAGAACTCTCCAAATTTCAAATCTAAGTTCGAACCCTAAATATTCCGTCGAAGATGTGAGCATGCATGACCTTAAGCCTCCGATTTGTTCGAGTTTGAGGTCTGATTCAACGCGAATTGATGCTGCTCAATTGTTCTTGACAAAGAACAAGTGATTATCATCAGTTTCGTTTAAATCAAGATGTCCGGTGCCATTTCGGGTTTACTAGGGTAAGTTTCTTTCCCTTTTTCTTTTCTATCCAGATTTTACCTTCTGTTCCTCTTCTTTTCTTCTCCCTTTCTTTAAGTTTTTTTTTACTTTACTTTGATTGAAATTCGAACAAGGTTTTGAACCTAGTTTCCTTCTAAGATTGATTTTGCGTTCGTATCTGTTTCATTAGCTCTTCAGCTTTCGTTTTTTTGGAGTTTATGGTCTGGTTAACTTTCATTAGTGCCATGCTTAAATTTCTCATTTTTGTCTTTGTTTTGGTAACTGAGCTCAATTAGTTAGCTTAATTAGTCCCCGCCTGTTTGTGATTGTTAATTAGTTGATTTGTTTGGTTTTTAAGTTTTCTGAGTTTGTTTGGGTTTCGTCTATGGGTTCTGAGGTCAGTCTAAGATCTCATGATTAAAGACATTCTGTTTGGCCTGAGTCTGAGCCCATGTCTAGTTGAGCATTAATCCCGTGCGGGGATTCAAAGCCCATGTTCAAGTCTGGCCGGGCTTCAAGGTAAAATACAGGGGTAATAGGGGTAAATTGGGTAAGTCACCTAAGGGAATCTTGCTATAACAGACTAGGAAGCTTCTAGGAAGTTGGGGAAGGGGTTGGTTCTGATTTTCTATTTTTTTTTATAAGGGTATCTAAGCTATAATGAAAATTAAAAAGGGGGCAAAGTGCAAAAACTAAATCTGCCCTAATAGCTTGCCTATAAAGGCAGCTTTTCTTGCCTTTCAAGGCAGACCCAAGAGCTGAAAAGAAGAAAAGCTCAGGAAAATCACAAACAGTTAAAAAATTTTGGAAAAAAAAAACACACTGTTCCATTGAACTTCCTGCTTTGAAACCCTGAGGCCTTCCATTCCTGAGGCACTTTTGCTTTATTTGGGGCTGAAATGGATTGAGTTCGAGTCTTAAAGTGTGGGTTTGATTTCTGCTGGGTTGTTGTTCGACTGAAATTGGGTTTTAGGACTTTTGCACCTAATTTTGGGTTTGAAAGCTGGGTTTGAGTTTGTTCCTGTAGAGTACTGTATAGTTTGGGTTTCAGCTTGAATTCCTTGGGTTTAACTGGCTGACTCTATCACTGTTCCATTGCTTCTCTGTTGTTGTTGGCTATTAATTTCTTCTCTTCTGTTGTTTTTCTTTATTCCCAGGTATGTATCGATTCTCGATTAACATATGAAGTGCAAATGTGAGCCATGTAACCAAATTGAAAAGAAATGGCAAAAGCTAGTTTTCTACTGTCGAGTAATTGTTCGAATGTGTTGTATTTTGTCCATGTGTTTAGCTTTACTCTATATATTTCGCTCATGTGTTAGTATGGTATTTCGTTACAAGGCCCGAATATGTGGTTCTCTTTTGAATGATGCTTGGACTCAAGAATGTTCTTAGGATTAGGATGATATGTATGAGTTAATGACTATGACTTGTTTGGCCTAACTTAGCTGAAGTTCGTTAAACTTTGAAGATGTTTTTCTTAGTAGTGTTTAAGCATCCCTCAAAATAGTTCTTTTATTTGTTTTTCCTCAGCAAATCTGGTTTGTATTCTGTTGTCCATCCATTAGCCTTTTGAATAAGCTCAGTACTTCAGTTTGTTACCTAGCCTTACTTAACTCATGCAGAAATTCATAAAGGCTTTCAAATAGATATAGGATCTAATTTTTAAACTTGATAATTCTCATATTAGTTTAGTTCTTTGCATCTTGTTGTTTTATCTTGTGGAAATGACTAAAGGCATGTGATTCTAACCAATGCATTGGCTTGAGCCCGATTTGGCATTGGGCTATGGCATTTGGCTCTCCCCTATCTATGGGCTTAGTCTGGAGCCCAGATCTCTCCATCAGTGTTGTGTCATTAACACATATAGCACGCTACAGCCCACTTGGGCCTGGACTCATAGCCCATTTCGGAGTGGGTGCGTGCAGTCCATTCCTTGGACCGGGTTGAGCCCAGTTTTCATTTGACCGCTGCTGCCAATCTCGTTCGCAATAGGTACGGTCCAAAGGCCTGAAAGCCAATGAAAATGATATCCGCACAGGCAATAGGCACGGTCCTCACTTCATTAACTTGAATCCTTAGTAACCAGGCATGCCATTTAGATGAATTTGTATGGCTTTCACAAAGTTGAATATTCATAGAGAAACCTTTAGGGCCGTTTAAAAACACTATCATGGTTGTGGACACGTTCGCGTGACATGATTACGGTTTCTAGAAATAAAGTTGAGTATGCGTTCGCGCAACTTCGACCAATTTCCTTTAACAATAGAAACAGTTGCTAATAGGCCACTAATCAATTTTAAGAGTTTTGAAGCGTTCCATCTACAATTTAATTATTCATGGCCCTCATGTTAATAACCTAGATAAAAAATATGACAAATGTTGGTAGTTTGCTCTAGGCACATTTAATACACTATCATGACCGCGTATACGTTCGCGTAACTTTGGTTAGACTTTCCTAATAATAATAAGCATTATTAATTGTGGACACGTACGCGTGACATAATTTTTACGCGCCAAAAATGGGTACACGTACGCTTGACCCGTTTCAAGATAATTTTCAATTTAAAAGCGGTTAAGAGGTAAAAGCACATAGGTTTCAAAACGAGTAGGTAAACAATTTAGTAATCCAAGTATAATCAAAAGCAACCGTGCTGGAACCACGGAACTCGGGAATGCCTAACACCTTCTCCCGGGTTAACAGAATTCCTTACCCGGATTTTTGTGTTCGCATGCTGTAGAACAGAGTCAACTTCCTCGATTCGGGAATTTAAACCGGTGACTTGGGATACCCTAAATTATCCCAAGTGGTGACTCTGATTTTTAATAAATAAACAATCCTGTTTCAATTGTCCTTTAATTCAAAAAACTGCCTTATATTTATGCCATTTACGGGGTGTGGGTAAAAGGAGGTGTGACACCCGATAACTCTTTCATCCTTCCTGGGTAAAGAGGCGCAGCTGTTGATACCCAATTTTTTCCAATAATTTTAAAAATGCAAAATACCTTCAAAATAGCCTATATATGCATATATAACTATATCCCAAGGTTACATTATTTTTTCTTAATTTTTCAAAGATTTTTAAATCAATTCACTGCCCTATTTTATCAAGAAAAACACAATAATTATCCCCAAAATTATCATTTTGGTGATTCATTTATTGGAGTCTCATGTTTACACTAAAATATAGCTAAGATATTATTTTTTTACATATTTTTTACAAATTTATTTAATATTTTTAAGGTTAAAATTGCATAATTGCAATATTAGCCATTTTTAGGTTTAAATTCGTCGCATGTTTATAAAATGGGATCTTATATTTTCAAATTGATAATTATATATTATTTTAGTGCTTTCAATTTGTTTTCAGAAATTTATTTACTGTTTTCTATAAATTAAAGGGGAAAAAGGGGCTATTTAACTTGTAACCAAATTTGGCTTTCAAATTTAGCCTAAAATCAAACAGACCCCAACCAAAATTAAACCAGCCCAATCGCCTAATTAAACCAGCCCAAAAACCCAAACCCAATCCCTAAATCTACCCGACCCAACCGGATTAAATCTTGGTCGTTGATCAATTTTGATCAACAACCTAGATGCATTCTTACCAAATTAAACCAAACGACCCCCTAAAACCCCTCTCATTCCTCACTCAACCGACTCTCATCTCTCTATCTCTATCTCTGGTTCTCTCTAAAACCTTCCCCCTCCCCCCTCCACTCTGATGAGCTTCACTCACCTTCTCCGGCCATTTTCTTGCCTGAATCCATGGTGGTTTCACCACCCACCAGCCTTCTATGGCTCCTCCGCGCTTGGTTACCGAAGTCTCATGACCTGACCACAAAGAAGCTGGGTCCAGACCTTGCTTGATTAAAGTTCCATGGCCATCTCTGGCCTTGCTCCGGCAAGCCATGGCTGTTCGAGCCTGGCCTCGACTCCTCCTACTTAGATCAATGACTATCCAAGCCTTTCTCACCGTTTGGGTTCCTCTGAAACCCTAGCTTTTGAGGTTCTTCTGATTTCTTTAGATCTGTTCTAGATCCATGTTTTCCCTAAAACTTTTAAACGATTTCTTGATATTTCTTTCAAAACTATGCTTTCAAAACCTTTATTTTTCCGATCTAGGGTTTTTGAGTTATTTAGATGTTTCTCTGATTTTCCTTTTTCTCTTGTGTGTTTCTTCTACTTGTTTCTTCTGCTGTGTTCTTTGTGTGTCTCTTCTACTATGTTTCTTCTACTGTGTTCTTGTTAAGTTTCGTCTACCATGTTCTTATCAGTTTCCTCTACTGTGTTTTTATATATTTCTCCTACTGTGTTCTTATTAAGTTTCTTCTACTATGCTTCTTTATATGTTTCTCCTATTGTGTTCCTATTAGTTTCTTCTACTAGGTTTCTTATTAGTTTCTTATACTATGTTTCTTTACTGTGTGTCGCATGTTGTTCTTTTACTATGCTTCTCATGAGTTCCTGCTACTGAAAGAGCATGTCAAAGGTTTCAGTTCCTTTCTGAGACCTCTGAACCTGTCTCGATTAGTATCTTTTTCCTGATTACTTGTCCACTCATCTCTGCACTCGATTGACGGTAAAAACCCTAGAATTTGGAGGTTCATCCGAGTTTTGAGACCGTTGGCTATATGATTTGCTTGAACTTGTTTGATTCCAGAAACCCTAACTCCTTTAGACCTATTTCGAGTCTCTGAACTGAGTCTCGAAATCTCTGTTTCTTTAAGCGATTCTGATTTTTCTACTAAACTCTTCTAAGGTCTTTATGCTGGACCCTTTGTATGCTATTTGATGTTATCACTCTTCTACATTGCTGACCTATGTGACTACCATGATCCTACAGGCTATTACCTACTGATTTTGCAATGGCATGACTTTTTTTTTCTTTGCCCTAAATTCAACCTAGCATATTTGTGTGCTCTTTATATGTGTTGAAATTCCCTCTAAAAATGGCTTTCAATTTTGATTGATTTCAGACTTCCTTTGTATAAGTTTGATTGATTACTTTCCTTGTCTGCTGACTTCCTTGTTACACCATTTGAGTCAAAAATGTTCCTTAGCTTTTCTGACTTGGTTCATTCATGGACCAATGATTACAAAAATCTCTAACCCCTTGATTTACAGTATACTGATTGATCCTTACCTTATTTGTTTTAACCGTGTATTTCAAAATTCTTCCCATTATTAAACCCCTATGTATTTACCCCTAATTGCCTACTTTGCACAAGATGCTTATTTGATTTCTTTCCTTAAATAGCTTTTACCGTTTAAGTCTGAATTCCTTAATTAAAGGAAGCCTTGTATTGATTGATTTTTAATTGATATCCAGTTCCTTAATTGTTTTCTTACCTTATTTCTGCCTGTTTTTCACACTATAAATATACGACTCTTTCATTAGCAAAAACAACCATCATTCGTAGTCTTTCTGAATTTACACTTACGCTCAAAAGTATTCTCTCTTGTTGTTTGTGTTGTGGCCTGTTTATAAGATCTACTGCCTACCTTTCTTTATTTGCTTCTTTGAAAACTGGTATGTATTGATTTAAGCTTTTTAGCACCACAACAATGTGTTTATTTATTGCTTTTGTATCCCTGTCTGCTTACTACTTCTGTGTGGTTCAACATTACTGATTTCTTTCTGCCTGTTATATTATGAATCCCAAACCCCTGCCCCCTATGTGTTTAAGCTATAGTTTGAGACATGGAAATACTACAATTTATTGTCCATGAATCAAACTCGATCCCTTTGGATCCTAGCCTCTAAATAGTATTTTCTGGCAGGTTTGAGAGTATGCTTGCATCCTCCATTGCTGAGCATTCTTGAAGCTTGTTCTGGCCTAAGCAATAGGCTCTTCACAATCTCCCTACCCCCTAAACCCCCTATGTGTGTTTATTAGTAATTGTTTCCCTCTCCTTTTCCCCTTCAGTATTCTATTCTGCACTTGCACACTTTCCTAGTCTTTAAGTTCTGCCCCCTTCTTGTGAGCCTTGCCTTGGGACCCTTTGAGTTCCCTCTAAACTTGGACACTTGAGGACTGGCACTTCCACACTGCACTTGTTCTAATATGATAATACATTTGGGTGTGAGCATTGCCCGGAGTCCCTTCGAGGCTCTTAGGGAACTTTGACACACTCAAATGGGAGAAGGGCCTTGGATCATGATCTCATGGAGTTGGTTTACCTCATATTTCAGGCATGAAGTCTGAATCAGACTCTCTTTTGGTTGTACTTTTATTTATATTTTTTGATATTTTTTTACTTTATTCTGGGCTGTAATAATCCGTAATAAACTCTTGGGGATGGCTAATGAAAAGGGCGGGTAATAATGTATGCAAAAAAGGGCAGATACCATGTCTATAGGAATTTTGAATATGCATATAGAAATCATGCCTATAGGTGTTTGGAAATCTTCATATGCAAATACACATAGAAATCATGCCTATAGTTCCTTCTGAATTTTGTATATTCTACATTCATATAGAAATCATGATCATAGGACTACTATATTCATATAGAAATCATGCCTGCAGGATTGTCTAAATCTGCACGTTTAGTTGCACCTAGATATCATGTCCATAGGTCTTAAGCAAAATTTAGCATCTAGATATCATGTTCATAGATTTAAAATGAATTTTCTGCATTTTTATACCATGTATACAAGGTTCAAAATCAACTACGCGTAGAAAGCATGTCTATAGGAATTCCTAATCGAATCTGAATCGCTTCATTCACGTATAGAGATAAGATCAGTAATAACGGGTACCATCAGTTGCAGAACTTATAACCTTCGTTAAAACTTGCCTTTCTTTTAATAATCTAACTACCCCTTTTTAACCAGTACGTATTCAGTTATTTTAGACCTTGTTATTTCATTGCTTTCTTAATACATTAGATAAAATGCCTATAGGATCCTTGTCCAACACTTAGGCAAGCCTTAGGATAAAGTTATAAACTGAATTTGTTCTATTAACTACAACCAGCAGGCAGGCCTGATTCGAGTTTCTTATCTGAATTGTGTAATAAATCACTGCCTCAACCTTTAAGTTTTTTCATGTTTAGTATCTAATCAGACCCTAAGCAGTATGTGTAAGTCATGCTAATTACGTGCTTATTTGTTTAAAGGGGGTATATCTGAGTCTTTTGCTTGTTATGTGCTTTCCCCTCAACTTGCTATACATGTTTTGTGTGTCGGCTTAGAATTTTGCCTTTGAAACTACAAATAAGCCTAACATCTCTCCCCTTTAGGATTAGTAGTCCTAAATACCTCCGGGACTGATAGGATTGGGTCGTGTAATAGCATGCAATAAGTAATCGAGACCATTCTGCGCTTTAACACCTTAATGGGGTGGGAAGGGTAGATATGGATATGATGATCACACGATAATATCACATGTAGCTCCTCATTGAGGAGTGATTACCGAGCATTGTGTGGGGTGATCCATATTATTAATAAACCTAGGACCCCCCCCCCCTTCCCCTTTGTTTCTTTGTTTCTTCTAAAGATTTCAAACTATTTCTTTTAAGAAAAACCAGCTTTCTTTTAGTTCTTTCCAACTTTGTTTATTTGTAAACCATTATGTGAAAATCCCCTCTTATTTGAAGTTTCATTTAGCTACATGTTATTTGCACCTAAATTCACAACAATAGTTTGGCCGGGAACCACACTAGTGGATCCTGAGGGGTTCCTAACACCTTCCCCTTGGGATAATTTCAAGCCCTTACCCAATCTCTGATTACTCAAATCAAACCCTCTTGGTGTCCTAATGCACCCTTATCATTAGGTGGCGACTCTTCAAGTCAAACCGAGTTCCCAAAAGGAATGAGTTGCCCTTCCAAATTTTATAAACCCGATTTCGCGAGGAAAAAGGGGCGCGACAAGTGTCTCCACCGCTGGTTGTTGCCGGCTAGCTTAGACGAGGAAGTTTTTTCTTTCTGCGGCACAGTTTTGGACGTTTTCGCCATTTTGGGTTTGAGTTTAAAGAAGGAAGAAGGGAATAAGACTTGGTGTTTTGAGAGAAGATTGATAACAAAACCTGAAGATTATGCAGAACGGAAAAACTCAAAAGATGTAAAAAGCTTTAGAGATTGGAAGAAATTGAAAGTAAAATTTGAATCAATGAGAAAGGGCCTATTTATGGGTTTTACGGCTACGGTTCGAAACCACTAGTGGCCGACCATCAACTGGCATGCATTAAATGCTTTGGAAACTGCACCGACGGTACCTTTTGGTCACATTTGCCGCTTACGTAACGGGAATGATGTCTTGACAGGTCTAGGATCGAAGGCTCAATTCGTTTCTTGTCATTACACTCTAAAAAATGAGGGGACTATTTGTATATGGTTAAAATCGGGCCCACCCGATTTTACTGATTTATCGAGACCAGTGTGAAGGATCGAAGATCGATCCCGTAATAGATCGGATCGAGGCACGAGGACAAGGTACCGAGTTCGAGACTAGAGGTACTTGTCAAGATCGAGGCCGGTAGTGATTGAGACCAAATGAGACAGACATCGAGTAAGATCGAAGGTAGCATAATAACATAAAGGCAAGATATCCGTAATTGGTCGGAGATCATGGCAGAAATATAGGAACGGATCGAATCAAGGACGGTTAACTAGCTAATCATGAGATTTCCTTCTGTAATTAGAATTATACTATAATTAGGATTTCTCTACTATATAAAGAGGAGTCTCAATCATTTGTAGGGCACTTACACTCTGAGATATCAAAGCAATATAACATTTTCTCTTTAATTTATACTCTTGTTCATCAGCTTGCTTATAGGTTTAACTGTTCTTATACTAATCAGCTTGAGGGTATCCGAGCTTGAGGCCTGAATTCCATTCAAACACTGGTTTGCTTTATCTTATTGTCAATTTCCATTATTAATCTTCATATTCATCAATTGGTATTAGGTGAAATCACGTATCCTTAAAATCACATTATAAGCTTAATTGTTTATCCAATTTAAAGGGTAAACAGAGTCTATAACCTTCCATAAGAAAAATAAAATTTCGAGTTCTCAAAGGAAACTGCAAAGTAAATTATACCGAGGTCATATATAGAAATGAAAACGATATGGCACTCACTTTTATAACTTATAAGGTGGTTGTGTTTCTAATGTTCAAAAGTTCGCTGAATCCTTCATAATATTAGGTAGCAAGTACTGGTATATTCAAGGTCTAATAGAATCTTTGAACTCTAGACAAGTTGTTAAATGCACTTTATACCAAACATGACTATCAAGTTTCCATCGAATGTCACGAGTAAGTAGTAGTGGTAGTGTTATTCCGCATTTAGATCTCCTGAATTAGTCTACCGTCTCAATCCTAAAAGATCACTCTTTCGTATTAAGATGGCTAACTATTCCAATTCAAAGGGAGGCGGGACACCGTAAGAATGTGTATTTATATGTATGGGGCGGATGCCGACATTTGAGTTAGATCAAATTTCATTTCAATAAAGAAAAAATGTATGACAAGTGCTAGTCTTCCACTTCCACATCAAATATTCACCTGGGATATATTTTTCCCTTAATAAGAAAATGTAACAAACATTTATTAAAAGGAAAAAAGGAAAGCAAAAAAAAAGGAAAAAGAGAATGTTACAAATTAATGAGGGCGGGACGGCCTAGTTGGGTTTGGAGGGAGTTGTCCACACGGGCAATGCGGGTTCGATCCCCCCTCAATGCCCTCTGGGTCTGAGCCTGTCGCACGAGGCTTGCCTAGTGCAGTTTATATTCCCTGTATGTTTTGCAGGCTATTACACAGTGGGGGATTTACCCAGTGCGCACAGCCGAGACTGTAGCGACTGCGGGTTTTCCTAGGGTTCCAAATTAATGAGGGCCGACGTGTTTGGTCAAGAAGTGGCCAGTGCAACTGCTTTTTTTGTTGAGAAAATGGAAACATTAGACAAATACTAAACTGGTTCCACCATATTATAATTCATAGTGATGTCACTTAGGACATTCAGATTACCTAGATTTGCTAGCATAGTACATGCACTATTAGATAAGTGCTTAACAAAAACAATACCACCTAGTTTATCTTTTTCCAATGCATAGTTAACAAAAATGAGAGGCCTTGCAAAGCGGGTGATCTTTTTCAACTTGGCTTGATGGGAAGCTTCCTTTGCTAATATATGTGCGGCTGCATTTCCTTGACGGAAGGTGTGCCTAATCTCAAGGAGTTTTAGTTGCAACATTAATAACCTGCAATCACAAATAAGATCGTTCACAAATAAGATCGTTAAGTATTTCATTACCTTCTTTTACTAATTTAACCATCTCCATTGAGTCTGTTTCAATCTCTAGTAGTTGTAGTTGCATTTCCAAAGCAATTTGGAGTTCTTGTTTCAGCGCTAGAAATTATGCCTGAAGGGGAGATGCCGCATATGTGCAGTTTGTAAAATCCACAATCCAGTCATTGGTGGTGTTTCTGATGAGGCCACCTAAACCTGCTTGAAGGTTATCCTTCTTGAAGGAACCATCCACATTTAATTTATAACAACCATTTGGTGGCTTATGCCATTTGACATAAATAGTACAATTATTGGCGATACTATAGTCAGAATCAGATAGAAATTTATATTCCAAATGTTATACCTCATTTTAAACTAGTTATAATAAGGTACAATATATGGGTAATTTTGTGATTTGATTATAGTTAAAGAGTCGCCACCTAATTAATTATGGTGAATTAGGACACCTAAAGTTAAGTAATGTATTAATAAAGTATAACTCTGTTAATGGTCTACTTAACCTAAAGATTCTAGGTAAGGGTTCAATTAATCTAAAGGGAAGGTTTTTAAGGCACCTTTTAAGATCCATATTAAATGGTTAACCGACCGAACTATGGTTAATTAAAGCTAAGTGTAAATGAATGTGTTTAAAAATACAAAAGGTAGTTTAAAGGGAAATTACATAAGTTGTCACCCAAACTATGGCCCAAATCCCGCTTACACACTTTTTGTGGACCATAATAACCTTACACACGCAACCTTTCTAAAGTGTGCTTAGTACACACCTCCTTTGACCAGGTCTAAGCGTGTGTAATACAAACTGGACCAAGCACGTGGACACTATTTCAAGACAATTTCTGTCTTTAATAAACGGTCAAAAACACATTCCAACGACCCTTTTTAAAAGATTAAAAGGGCCTTAACCCATTTCTATCTATACTAACCCGATTTTCATCTTCTTCTTCCTCTTTGAAAGCTCTAAATTGAAGAAAATTTTATCTTCTTGAAGCCAAAATTTATTCCTCTTCTTGAAGCTCGAAGCCAATATTACAATCTTCTTCTATTTCTTCCTTATCTTTTTTGACATAAGGGTTAAATTTCTAGGGCTCAATTTTAAGGTTTGGGAAAATGAATAATCTGAGAAAGTTTGCTATTGTGGTGAAGAAGTTGTGGTGATACAGTCATGGAGTGTTGATAATCCAGGTCGTCGATTTTACGGATGTCCATTTTATGAGGTAAATATCAATTGTACTTTTCTAATCGATTTTATATTCCGTAATAATTTTCTCTCTTCAATATTTCAGAGGGACAGACGATCGGCATGTAATTTCTTTATGTGGTTTGACCCCCTAACTCCAGAGCACTTGAAAATGGTGATTTTGGGGCTGCTGAAGAAGAAGAGGGCATTTGATGCATTGTTGAAGGAAAATAGAAACCAAAGAAATTGGAGGAGATTGTGTGTGCTGATTATAATTGCAATTGTGTTGAAGTTGATTGTGTTAGGTAGTTCTAAAGATTGTTATACAATGTAAAAAAATGAATGAAGTATTTTGGTAGATTTTGTATCCCTTTGTTAGAAATGAATGAAATCTTTTGGCAATTGTTAATGTTGTTTTGTTTGAGTTTGTTGCTGTGTGAGTTGAATGATTTTTTTTGGCAATTGTTAATGTTGTTTCGTTTGACTTTGTTGTTGTGTGAGATGATAGTGCAGTTAAAACACACCTCAAATTGTGACTGATAAAATACTGAAACACAGTCAAATAGTGGCTGATATACAGCTCAAATGCTGAAATTTTCCAGAAATAACAGCATACAAAAATGACAGCAAAAATGCTTAACAACATACCAAAATAACAGCATTCATACAATACTAAAGACACATCTGCCCAGAAATTATCAAACAATACTAAAAATATATTTCATCATAGAGTAAAGGTGTTCATTACAGTCACCTAATAGCAGCAGCCTGCCTTTACAAAAATATACGCTGCCCAGTTTTACAGCATACCAAAATAACAGCACGTTGCCTTAACAAAATAACAACACTAACAGCAAACCTAAATAGCAGTTCCGAATAAACCTAACAGCAATTCCAAAATAAATTACAGTTCCAAAGGAAAATTACAATAGTTCCAAAATAAATTAACAGTGACAATAACAGAATTCAGTGGTTGTTCTGGGATGGCTGGGATGATGAACTTGCTTGACTTAAATTGGATTGAGATGAGGCAGTTCTGGAACGAGTTGCAACAGTTCTTTCAAGTTGTCTTCTAGTAATGGCTGGTCTACCATTCCATTTTACACCATTTCTTGGCTTGTATGCACACTCCAGAATATCTGCTGAGGACCTCTTTTCACCACCATGAGAGACCACTCTTGGCTTACCTCCACCAGACTACCAAAAACAAAAAATATTCAGTAAAGTTGTTAAAGCAAACAAGATATAAAATTAACTTTGAACCACTTACAGAAAAACTTGTGAACCCACTGCTTGATTGAAATAGTCCAAACCCAGAACTTCCCCTACCACTACCAGTTCCTCTTCCTCTACTAGCAGCAGTTCCTCTTCCTCTACCAGCAGCAGTAGGGGCAGAAGTAGTTGGAGTTCATGTTCCTCTTGCTCTGCCTCTTCCTCTTCCTCTTCCTCTTCCTCCACATCTTTGGATATATGAAGCATTTGCTGGAGTAGAATCTGCAGGCCTTGCTTTCTTAGGGGCAGCTCCTCTTGTTGTGTCCATATCCACCACAGTTTGAACATATCATCTCCATACCCCTTCTTGAAAGCTTTCCAGAAGTAGGATGTTCAGTTTCTTCTTTCTTCTCTTCTTCTCTTCTTCTTTGGTCTGCCAGGCATCTTTTTAATTGGTGGCGGTTCAATTGGTGGATTGGTAGATGTTGTCCACATCTGCATGTTTGACACAGGCTGGATGAATGTTGAATATGCCTTCAGATAGGTGGATTTGTGGTACCAGTGAGATATGTAGTTAATTGGGTTAAGGTTCTTGAAATGCATAGCAGTAATGGCATGAGCACAAGGGATACCCTTCAGCATCCATGACCTGCATGTACAAGTTTGAGCTTGCATATTCACACAATGCTTCAGCACCACTCTTAATGAGGTATCCTCAACCTCATAGACATATTCACCATTCCACTTGATTGTACACCTCATAGATTGGGCCATGTTATCCTGATACACCTTCATAGCAATTGGGGATATATCACATATCCATGTATCTGCAAACTCCCTCAACTTTCCTATTCTCTCCATCATCTTCACTCTAATTTCCTCCAACATTGTGATAATTGTCTTGTGCCGAGCAGCAAGTATCCAAGCATTAAATGTCTCGCACATATTGTTGTCAATTATATCACATTTCCTGTCACAGTTGAAGTATGCTCTACACCAGGTTTCCTTGTTATACCTTAAGAGGCTCTCACATATCCCATTCCTAAGCATATTCAAACTGTCCAGGTGAAAATTCAGTTCTGCTACACATGATGCTCTAGCACAGCTCCAGAAGTTGTTTCTCCTCTCTAATCCTCTCCAATCTTTGGACCAGTTTGCTAATATATGTCTGGCACACCACCCATGTTCACTTTCAGACAACACTTCTAATACAGCTTTAAGCAATCCCTTAAACATAAAACGAATTGATTTAGTTGCCAACAGAAACAGAAATTAGAAAAAATAAATATTGACAGAAAACAGAAACAGAAGAATATATTCACCTTTTGCATATCAGACATGATAGTAAGATCCCTTCCATCTTGAAGCTCTAAGTCATGAGTCACACACTTCAAAAACCATGTCCAAGTGAAACTGTTCTCAACCTCTACAATGGCCCAAGCTATAGGAAACATCTGATTATTTCCATCCTTTGATACTGCTACAAGAAGTTGAACCTTACAAATGCCTTTTAGAAAACAACCACCATGGCCAATTATCCTTCTGTAACCCTCAGACCATCCTTTTTTCATAGCATATAAGCAAACATAAAATGAATTGAAGACAAACTTGCCTTCACCTTGATCTTCTACCTTCACAACACAAGTTGTACTTGGATTTGTCTGTAATAGAATATCTCTATAATCATAGAGTCTCTTGAACTCAGCATGCACATCACCTATTATCTCCTTTAGAATTTTTGCTCTAGCTCTATGTACAGTAGACCTACCAACATACATGTCCAGTTCATCCTTAATGAGTTTCTTTAGCTCCCAAACTTTCATATTTGGTTGACACACAATCTTATCCCTGTAATGCTTTGCTAGGTATCTGGAGTTGCAAAGCTTGTTTTTATTTGTTTTGTAACACTTGTGGACAGGGCAATACCTTTTCACCTTAAAATTGTTGGATCTGCCATCTTTGCTTGCAGCCAAGATCCATGGACATTTTGGATGCATGCATCTTACCCTCACCCTACCAGGTTCATTAATATACTTTTCAATTTGAACTCCTTTCTGATTTGCATACTTACTAACAGCAAATCTAAATTGTTCAACACTCTCAAAAATCAGCCCCAACTCCCAGGTTATTTTCTTGACAGTTAGATCAAATATCAGGGCTTTCTTCCTCCTCTTGGCAGCCATTTTCTCCTTATGTTCTTCATCAAATTCATCTTCAGCATCTGAAGGAAAACTTTCAGCATCTGAAGACCCAAAGTAAGGCTCATCTGTCCCTACTAAGACTGTGTACCTATCTTGCTTGCTACCAGTTCTTAATTCATTAAAATCAATATCAACTCCTGCATCACCTATGTTAATATCACCTCTATCTTTTGGCCTTTCACTCCTTTTCCTCATATACTTACTCAGTTCATCCCTACACTCTACAAATTCTTCATAAACATCAGATCCATAATCCTTACCATCAGGAATATGTAAATCTACTCCATCACTCTCATCACTATCACTATTGTCAAAGTCTGAATCATTCTCATTGTCATCCTCACCTTCACTATTATCAAAGTCTGATTCACTATCTACTCCACTCTCTTGTTCTCTTAAAGGTGCAGGGGCAAGAGCAGGTTCAGAGGGAGAGGGAGGGGAAGGGGAAGGGGAAGGGATAGGTTCATGACCAGGGGCAGATTCAGATTCAGATTCACTATCTTCCTCTTCTTCTAAGACAGTTGTGCTTTTAAAAGCTCCACTATTAGACCCACCAACCCCTTTACTAGCCTCATTTATGTCAACAACACATAAAGGGGCAGCATGAGTCACATAAATATCTAAGGTATCCCCATCTTCCAATTCATTAGAAATGTCTAAAATATCCTTGTTTGTGAGAATATTTACCAATTTATCTGTCCTATCCATTGGACAAATATACAACTCAGCCACATTTTGAAAGTCATAGATCCTAGTGTAGTTCATCAGTTCAATAAGAGACGGTAAATCCACATCTACATCTAAAGTTAATGTTTGACTACCACCCACATAACGAGCAAAGTTACCAGGAACTAATACCCCATCATGGTACCACCTGAGGGTAATGATTTTAAAAGACATTATCTGCAAACAAAGAAGGGACAAATAAATGGACTTTCCACATGCAACAATTGAAAATAAAGAACTACAAATGAAATATAAAAGTGGAGACAAAGACAAGAGAATATCACATTGTTCAAAGCAATGATATTACAATAATCAGTTAAACCCTAACTTTACACACGGTTTGCAAACACAAGACAAATCTTTTTTAGAAAAACAACTATCTGCAAAGGCAACAAGATGACAACTTCACAATCATATCGACAATGACAAAAGATTCCTCTTTTAAAAGTCCGATAACCCTAAGCAAAATAGAAGAAATTTCAAAAAAAAACCTAGGTTCAACCCCACCCACTACTAAAATAAACGGGTAATGCAAGGAGAAGAAAATTACTAACCTATTAACTGCATAAATCCACAGGAAATCCACGATGAAATCGTAGCTTGAGATGGTCACCGGAATCACCTTTACAGTAGCTCCTTCTAGATGTATCGGATTTTGAGTACTGACTTGGGTAAGTTTGGTTTTAACGTTTTTACCTTGTGGGTCGGGTAGGGTCGGGTTAGTTATTATAAGGTAATGGGTTAAAATTATGTAAATTCAAACGCGTGACATACACGGATGTCTTATTAACAGGATCTGGTCAAAGGAGGTGGGTACTAGATACACTTTAGAAAGGTTTCTTGTGTAAGGTTATTATCGTCCATAGAAAGTGTGTAAGGGGGATTTGGACCAAAGGTTGGGTGGTAAAATATGTATTAAGCCTAGTTTAAAATAAGTAATCCATTAGCTAAATCAAAATGGAACTTAACTGATTAAAGTGACTGAGGCATTATACGATTTATAAAGTGAGTTCAAGAGTGAAAACAAAGAAAGTGAAACTACGTTCTTGAAAATGGTCGAATAGACTTAGCAGAAAATCTAACTTTTGAACTTTAGAAAGCTTGACTTTAAAAAAAATAAGGCCAAATACATATGTAGCCCCTTAAACAGTGTTCAATGGGGTACCCATTGAACACTTGACCTCTAAAAATATATATGTACCTATTAGACACAATCTGTTGAGGTGGCACAATGTGTGCATAACACAGCTTCTAAGAGCGTGACATAGCTCTAAATTCCAGTACAAAACATCTTTCTTCCGGAAACTATGGAACTTAGCTGGAAAATGAATATTCGTTGATCTTTTCCCTTTTTACCGGTCGATTCATCAAAATCATAAGAAAGAATAATTTTCTTCAACCAGTTTAATAATTCCTCCATATGGAAAAAAAATCCTTGAAATAAAAATGAATAACAACGAAAAATTCGTCAAAGTCAGACGAAGGAACAAACAGATCTAATATCCAGAAGGTAATAAAGAAAGGAAATGCTTCTTTGAAGCTCTACTGATGGTAGCCACAAATTACAAAGACAATCCAGCAAGCATTTAGTTGCCCTTGAAAAATCACCGATTTACAATACTTGGACAACATTAGATAGTAATTGGGTCGGGCCCAGTCAGGACCGACCTGAGACCGCGGGCCAAACGGGCCAAATGGGCCAAACGGGCTGGTCTCAAATGGGTCGGTCTCTAATTGTGCATAAGCCGTAGCGGGCCGGTCCAACCCAAATAGCCCGTGAGCCCGGGACCGGTTCAAACAGGCCTAACGGGCCCCAACGGCTATTTTTAAAAAATGACCAATGGTCAGATTTTTAAAATCTAGCCGTTGGTCTTCAATTTCCAACTGTTTGGGAGTTTAAAATGAGTTTCAAGTTTATTTATCGCAGGGACTTCAATCAGAGAATCCCGATGGCTCCTTCGATATTTTGGAATGGTGGAAAGACAAACAAAAACACTATCCAGTTCTTTCAAGGATGGCTCGAGATATTTTAAGTGTTCAAGCTTCAACAGTGGCATCGGAGAGCGCTTTCAGTCAAGCGAGACTTCAAATCGGTAATCATAGAGAGTCTATGAGGGAGAGCTTGGAAAAATCAGTACTCTTCAGAGATTGGATCCGTTCAGAAAGAAGAAATTTTGGACTTGCAGAATCACAACCGGAGATAGATGAAGCTTATGAAGAAATGCTAGTGGAACTTGCGCAGGATGCTGCTTCGCCCGGAAGCGGTGATGAACAAGCTTCTTTTCCACCACCACCAACGGAAATTCCTCCGGACCTTGAAGGATTTATGAGATTTGTTAGAGATAATATATAGACTAATATGTAACTTATATTTTGGCACATCTTCCTTAGTTTGTTTTCCTTTTAATGGTGGTATCAGTACCTTGTTGTGCTCATTCCATTGGGGGAGGAAGACTAAGAAAGACATTGTCATTCTTTGTTAATGTCGTAATAATAAAAATTATAAGACATTCCCTTGAATATTTCTTTGCAATTTATTTTGTGTTTAAATTTGATATAGTATATATATTATATATCTAATACATATAAACTATATATATATATATATATAAGGCACTATATATATCTCTAATACATATAAACTATATATATATATATATATATATATATATATATATATATATATATATATCTAATACATATAAACTATATATATATATATATATATATATAAGGCACTATATATATCTCTAATACATATAAACTATATATATATATATATATATATATATATATATATATTTACATATATATATATATAAGGCAATATATATATAAGCTATATATTATATAAGGCAATATATAATTATATATACACACAATACACCCTTATATATACATACTATACATACTATATATATTATATATATTTATATAGCTATATATAAGTAATTTATATTAGTATATACATATATAGTTTACAAGAAATTGCCTTAGATAAAAAAAATTAAAAAATAGCCCAGAACGAAAAAGCCCTTTAGGCCCGTTTAGGCCCATGGGCCCGGCCCATTTAGCCCGGGACCAATAGGACCGCCGTGGGCCGGTTCCACCCATTGGGACCGTGATAACCGGGACCGTTTGGCCCGGGACTGCCAAAGCCCGGCCCGTTTGGCCCGTTTAGGCCCGGGCCTGACCCACAATACAACCTTAGATAGTAAATGTCTGCATTTGCTGCTGTAGAAGCAGCTCGGGATGTTGTTCTAGCAGTTGCTGATGTTAATGCTAGATTCAATTTTAATTTGATTCGATTGTTCAACTTGGGGAGATGCTACAATTTTTTTACTATTTTTTCTCTTTGGTTATTCACTAGGTATAATATTAAAGCACATTTTGTATTGACTGTGGAGGGGGGATTGACTGTAGAGGAGATGCAGGCTCTGTCGGGGAAGACGATGAGGAATTAGAAGGGCCATGTCTCTCTCATTTTCTTTTAAGATTTAACATGTGTTATTTTTTAATTGGTATTGCTTGCCATGTCAATAGCAAGTGACATACACAAGCTTAGCTTTGTTTAGGATTATCAAATTTTTATTCAATAGACACATTTTATATTAAGATTAAGTGTTCAATAGGTACCACCTTTAGTACATATGTATTTGGCCAAAAATGAATTAACTTAGAAAAAAACGACCCGAGATCCCAAAATACTTTCTTTATTGTAAAGAACCAATTAATACTTAGAGAAAACTTTCCAGATCATGACATAGTACTGCCCCAAAATGTTAAAGTGTTATAAAGATTCATTATCCTAACACTACTGATACGTGAGAAATCATTAAGTTATTGGTCCTAAGACTAGATATCATAAAGCAAAGACTCTAAATGGTTAACAGTCCAATCATTATGTAACAATTCTACGTTCAAGAGTACACATATAACTGAAATATAAGTTAGTTAGAGTAGCAGGTAAGTAAGATAAGTGAAACGAAGTGAAGCGATCTGAAGCCATGTCCAAGCCCCACAGAAGATTTTATCTTGTGCATTTTTGATGTCTAAACACGGTAAAAGCTGAAAAATGGACTCATGGATGTGCGGTTTCCATGCAGTGTTATGGCATCGTTGAGTCTCAAAGTAAGACTCTTCGGCTCTTGTAGTGCAGCGAACCGGAGCTTTGACCTCAAATTTACTCTCTCATTATGAACAGATCCGAACCTTGAGTCGAATGGGTTCGAGCACCTCTATCACAGCTAAAGTACACCGAGACAGTAAATAAAGTTTGAAAGCTCTTTCTGAGAGTTTCTAAGAGACGAGAAGAGTGATAAGAGTAAAAAAACAGTGGTGTTTACAGTAGTGTTCGAGCGGCGGCTCCAACCTGTCTAAACCTACCCGAATGTGAGTATTTATAGGAGATGTAGATCTAAGGTTCATGTTTGGGCGGGATTTTGAAAACTTCAAATTTTGAGAAATAGTCATTGTGAGAGGTCAAAATCGTGATGCAAGATAGCAGAAAAGGGGACTGACATGGATGAACAAAGAAAAGGGCTAAGGAACCCGTGACCCTCTCTTGTCTTCCAACGGATCTTTGTGAAAATTTTTGACTTGAGGAAGAGAACAAAATAGCTTCAAGTAGCTTCTGAAACTTTCATGAAAATGATTAAACAAAGTCATGTGATGGTGAGGAGAGGTACAAAATCGACCAAAAATGGAAAGGGAGGAAAGAGATGCGGTTGTTGCTTCTTAGAAGAAACAAATATGACCTAATTTGTTTTTTAGGCTTTGCTGTTAGGTGATGGAAAGAAATCAGTTGGGCCCTGTGAATTGGGCTACTATTCTGGGCCAAAATGCAAGACTTTTGGGGGTGTTAAAATTCAAACAACCTATTTCAATGGGCCGAAATCAGTGGGTATTTTGGACTTGGTTTGGATTCCTTTCTTCTATTTGATGTGCTTTTTTATTAGATTAAATTAGTTTTTCGAATGTATTATATAATAAAAATTAAAAAAATTAATATTAATAGGAATAACAATATTATTAACAATAATAATAATAGCAATAGTAATGGTATAATGAATTAGTAATACTAATAATACTAACAACAAGAATAGTAATACTAATAGTGGTAGTGATAAAATAATGATAATAATATAGCGATAATAGTAATAATAATAATAATAATAATAATAATAATAATAATAATATTACTAACACTAATACTAATAATATTATAGCAACCGTTGTAATTAAAAAAACAGTAGTAAAATAAGGTATTCAACTTATTGTTGACTGAGAAACTCAAGAAAAATTAATTTGTAGAAAGGAGGGACAAAATTGGATGTCAACACCAAAGCATAATGAAGAACAATTTTTGTAGCAAGAGATAATGCCATGTTATTGTGATTGTTCTTATTACTGTTAATCCACAGACTTCATAGTATAAACGAAAAAACTCTGACCATAACATAAAAACTAGATGTGTGTAGATTTAAATCTCTTACCAAACAAAGCCAGTGAGTAGTGGATAGAATATTTATGTTGGGCATCCCTAACTAAGACCAAAATGATTTAGCAATAGAACAATAGAAGAAAATATGAGTTATAGTTTCTGTAGAAGCTTTGCACACCGGCATATTGCGTCAATGTTAATACCTACGTGATGAAGATAAGATCTACATAGAATCCTTTCATGAAAACACTGGCGTACGAAAAACTTAATTTTATTGGGGCATTTTACATTCTAAATCCAAGTGAAGTCTTTGTCCGAAGAGGAGGGCCATTAATAATTTTATAACAAGACTTTGTACTAAAGAGACCACTATTGTTGCCAGACCAAGTAGGGATATCGTTGGATCTATTTTTTAAGGGTAGTGAAATGGTACACAAATTGTTAAAAATATTTACTAGGTAGATTGAAGGATATTTTAGATAGGTCTCATTTATTATTCTTACAAAAGTCTTCTATTATGAGAGAGATATCTCTTCTGGTCAAGGGGCCTTCAATACGACTTCTAAGGCAAGGAACATTTAGGATCCATCTGGATATCCAAATATCCAAGTTAGAGCTGGCTTTTGGTAGCCAAAAAATTCCAAGATTGCAGTAATTCCACCCTCTTAAAACACTCCAAATAAAAGACGTATTGATTTTAGTTTTCCTAAATGTATGGTTATTAACAAGGACCTTGACCCACGGAGCGTGGGGATAATGTAGGAGTCATCAAGTTAAACCAGTTAGACGAGCCAAATTTTTTGATTTGGCAGATCTTATTCCCAACCCTTCAGCTTCTTTATCTTTTAGAAGCACATTCCAACTAAGTAGATGTAGTCTGTTTTTAGCGTCTAAAGATCCCCAAATGAAATTTCTTTGTACCTTATCAATTTGCTTCAAGATTTTTAAAGGTAAAAGAGCGTATTGCATCACATGGTTTGAAATCGAGTTGAGTGTTAAAGTTGCGAGGGATGTTCTCCCTGCAATGTTCATGCGTTTGGTTTTCCAATTCGATAGCCTAGAGCGCATATTATCAATAATAAATTGATAGTCTAAGGGATTTAGCTTCTTGTTCAAAATAGGAAAACCTAGGTACTTTCCGAAAGTATAGCTGATTTTGATGGCGAAAAGGTTTGCCAAGAAGTCAGCATCATTTGTAGGAAAATTTTAGGAGAAGAGAATTTTTGATTTAGTGTAATTGACCTGTTGCCTAGACATAGCACAGAAAAGTTTGAGAGAATTCGAGATGGTATGACCTGATAAGCTTTGGCCATTAATGTAAGATCATCTGCGAAGAATAGATGTGATAAGTTTGCCTCTATTATGCAGGCTAATGGGATCCCACTTATTCACGTCAACTTGATGGTTTATTAATCGAGAAAACATCTCCATACATAGAATAAAAATGTATGGGGATATTGGATCTCCTTGTCTAATCCTTCTACTTGGGCAAAAAAAGTTAGTTCTCTAGCCATTGACAAGCACAAGAATTTTACTAGTACAAACACAACTTACATAATTAGATTTGAGATGATTGGGGGAAATCTAAAGTATCTTAACATTCTAAAGATGAAAGACCATTCCAATCAATCAAAAGCTTTTTCAAGATCAATTTTTAGGATCATATGGGCTATTGATGCTTTCATTCTGTTGAATCTTAATAGCAGCTCTTGAATGATAATAGCATTGTCACTAGCTCTTCTATGTTTAAGAAAACTTGTTTGATAAGGTCTAATAATCTTATTTAGAAAAGGCTTGATTCTATTAGCTACGATCTTGGTAATAATTTTATACACTGTGTTACATAGCCCTATTGGACTAAAGTTCTTTAAATTATTTGCATTAGGGACCTTAGAAATAAGACAAAGATAAGTGTGATTCATATCTTCAGGGATAGACTGATTGGAGAATATTTGTTGGCAAAAATGAATCACAGAATTACCCACTATATGCCAATATTTTTGAAAAAAAAAAGGTGAAGTCCGTCACGCCCAGGGACTTTGAATGGCTTGAATGAAAAAACAACACTAGTTATCTCGTTTACTAATAGTGGTTTATCAAGATGGGATAAGTCTATACTAGAGAAGCAACAGGGGTCACTCATAATACTTTTTCGATTGGAGCAATCGTGGAAGGCGGTAAAGACAGAGTTATAATAATTGAGAGTATGATTCATTATGGAGGAGTGATCCTCTATCCATTGCCCGGAGTCATCTTTAAAGTACATAATCTTGTTTCTCCTTCGTCTATTAGAAGCCATTATATGAAAAAAGTTAGTGTTAGCATCCCCTTCGTTAATCCATAAAACTCTTGATCTAAGTTTTCAATAGTCCTCTTCTAATATTAGAATATTATTGAACTCATGTTTAAGGGATTTTTCTAAACCTTGTAAAAAGGAACTAGTAGTAAATGGGGAGAAGATTGAATACTTTGTAAGCTAGCTAAAATCCTTCTCTTTTTTTGAAAAATATCCCCAAAAGTATTGTTCTTCCAAATTTTAACACATCTTTCAAACGTCGTGCAAGCATTACTTAAATCCTTATCCTTCCAGCATTGATAGACTAAGTTTATGAAATCCGGATGTTCATACCAAATGCTTTCTAGCCTGAAAGGTTTATTAGTAGGAACATTAGATCTAGGGATAAGTTCTACTAAAAGGGAGTTGTGATCAGAATCGATTTTTGGTAGATGAACTATAGAAAAATTAGGGAATAATTTTAGCCAATCGTGGTTACCGAAAATCTTATCCAACCTTTCCATAATTAAGCTTCTTCTTTTGTTCCTATTATCTGACCATGTATATTTACAGCCCTTGAAGCCTAAATCGAAAAGATTACATCTATCAACATTGGTCCATAAAAAATTAGAACGTCTCATATTAATAGGATTACACCCAAACTTTTCTTCTACTGTCATGACATCATTAAAATCTCCTCCAAGTAACCAAGGACCCTTATAACTATCATATATGCTATTAATATTATCCCAAAGAATATTTCTCTTATTTCTAGTAGTACTAGCATAAATAGAGAAAAATAACCAAATTTTTCGTAAGGGGAGTACCTTCACAATAGCATGGATTTCTTATTCCCTTCTTATAAAGTTGTGGACTGTCACTATGATATGGTCCCGGAGAATAACCATCCCACCAGCTTGACCAACTGAAGGGACCTCAATCAGTTCATTGAACTTAAAGTCATTGAGTAGAGGGAGATGATTTTCCATCTTTGTCTCAAGTAAAGTAACCATGCAGGGTTTATGTGTATGAAGCATCTCCCTAAAATTCCTAAGGAACTCGTCATTGTTACCACCCCTAATATTCCAAATAATGATATTAGTGACTCGATTCATGTTGACATTTGGGTTCTGATAAGTTCACTTCTTCATTGCCCTCGTGGGAAATGATGGATTTCTCCTGAGAGAGGGTACTAGAATCGTTGCACATCTTCCTACTATTGAATCCAAAAGGGGTGTGCACATGTGTAATGCAATCGGACATTTGAGAATATGCCTCTTCTCTCGCTTCTCCATGAAGAGAAAGGCTTTTACTTCGTTTAGGTTTGAGAATTCGACCAGTTGCTCCATAGCTAGGTTGAGCAGCTTCTCTAATTCTCCTTTCACATGTTCTTCTGGTTCGAGGGCGATAGGAGGATGTACTTGATTTTTGCTCATCAGAGCAATATTGTGAGGACCATGTGCATGTACCTGAGCATGATTGTTTTGTGCATCCCATGACATGAAAATGTGGTTGATATTGGAGATCTCCTATGGAGGAAGTAAGGGAAGATCTATCACCACGTTCTAGGGCTGGAGAGGAACGTAGTGACGTGGTAAATCCCGCTGGGCATGGATTATCTGGTTCGAATTGTTGTTTAAATTTGGGGGGGGGGGGGGGGAGGTTGGTTCTGAATGTGGTAAACAGGGAGTTTGGCTGTTAGAGGAGGAAAAAGAGACATTGTCATGGTTTGCACTCTTAGATGTTGCTTGAGGATTTGCACTAGCACGTACCTCCTCCTTAATGAAATCGGCATTCTCGACATATTGAGTTGAAGATATGGTATCTATTGGAGACGGAGAGTGGGTGATTCTTCACCAATAGACGAGGAATTAGTGGGAATAGGTAGCTCAATAGTGATTCGGTAATTTTGAATGGCATGGATGACATAGCGTTGGGACTATGACAAGATTATTTTCGGAATTAGCTACTATTTCGTGGGTTTTATCCTTTGCCTCTCGGCTGTGAGAGGGATTTGCAAAGGCCAAGTGTGAATGGCCAGTAGTTGTCTGATGGGATATAGTTTTAGAATAATCCATAGGATAAGTAGTGAGATTAGTACAATCCTCTTCCCATTAATAGCGTGAGGACTACAAGTAGTAACATAATTATCTCTAGTAATAGAATTATTACTTTGAATTTGGACATTAGAAGCATGCAAGTTATCCTTTCTCGCTGTGTTGATAATGGACACGTTTTCTTGTAACGTGCCCTAAATATCTTGAACACTATCCACGTTAGAAACATTAGTTTCTTTTGGATTTATTTGTTGGGTGATATCTTCTAAAACCATTTGCTGAGGATCTAATACAAAAAACTGGTTTTTTCTCAGCAAGTGCTTTTGGCTAATGGAAGATTTCTGTTCTTTTGTATTACTATTATCATATCTTAGGGATTTTTTTCCTTTATCCGTGTCAGAAGGATCGCGACTTTTATATTTTAGCAGTTGAGTATTAAGGTACTTACCTGTTTCTACTTAGAAAATTGTGACATTGACACATTTTTCCGATGAATTAGATGGACTCCCACTCTTTGCTTTCGACGCATCTCTTTGGTTCCTCTTCGTGAATGCCACCGTGTGCTATTCTTGCTCTTGCTCATTAGAATCTTTAGAAATGGCTACTGGTTGGCCAGAAGCACCTTTAGGATTAGCTATTAAAACATAGGAGCATTGTCCTGCTAAGTGGCCTAATATGCCGCAGGACTTACATAAAAAGTGATCTCCCTCATATAATATGCTTTGTTTATGAGACCCTATAAATATCAAGGACTTAACAGGTTCATTAAAAGGTAATTCCACATACAATCTTCATACCGTCCTCTTAGTGTTGTTGAAGTACACACATCAATCTTCAACAGTCTCCCAATTGTATTCCCAAGTTTTTGCAGGACTGCACCATCTTAGAATTCAGTTGGCAATTGGGGAAGGCGAACCCAAACAGCTGTAAATATTTGTTTCTCCTCTAAGCTACAAAGTTTGGCTCCCAATGTTGAACTTAAAGAAAATGTCCAAATATGAACCATGGACCATTTTACAGTGCGTTGATCATATTTTCCTCTTTTGTGAACTTTATAATAAAATAATTTACCCCTAAATCAATAAGAGGAATTTTTTTTGCGATTTTCCAAAGCTCCTGTATTTTCTTATTCAAGTAGTGGTGCATGATACATTTTCCTTGAAATTTAATGATTACAGAAAATCTCTAAGGATAATAAATCCGCTGCATATCCTCCTTCGATAGTTGGACGTGATGAGTTGTATTATATGTTCCATTCTCCGAGGAAGACTTCGTGTCATTTTCTATTGTTTCCATTTGGTATCAGAGGTTGGCCATGGAGTTAATACTGATAATAGTTTCATGCTCACTTGCTAATAATTTATCCTTGAAACTTGTTGTTTGGTAGTCGTTGGTGGATGTAATTGCAGGGGTATTAATATCAGGGGGTTTCGAAGAGATTGAATCAAACACTTGCTGTTGAGACATTTGAGAGATGGTAGATAGACTCAGTGTAAGGAAGTTATTAGAAGATGAAGAGCCTAGAGAGAACCTTCTCTCTCTAATCTATGTCCTCAAAAGTCTGCAACTGCTTTTTTCCTGCATGGTAAATAAGAAGTTGGCCCTCTATGAATTTTAATTATGTAAATTACAATATTAATTTCTTTTATAACAGTATTGCAACTTTATCTATTATTGAAACTCTCCTGCATTTTCAGATTGTTTCTTTATTTATTATGGAAGTTATTTTAGTATCCTTTGAGGCCACGTGGCTTTTGATTTTGTGTCGGATAGTGGTTTTCTTGAAATGAACCGGGTTAAAAAGAAATGGAATGAGTCGATTTAATTTGGTATAACCACGTGACATTCCGTCTAAAATAAGGATATATATATTCTATACTATAACGGTAGGGTAGGGTCCGAAATGACCAAATAATATATCAAAGGGTATACTTAAATCATTTTTGATAGTTTAAGCATATATTTGGCCTTTTAACGAAGTTCAAATATGTACAAGTTAAATTGGGTGAAGTACACAAATAGCCCTAGATATGGATGATCTTGAATGATTTTCTTGCTTGCCCCGTGAGCAAAATTTTAAGTTTAACAAGTGTTGCTTGTCACTTACTCACGAGCAACACTGTTAACTTTTGACCTAAAAAAATATCATATTTCCGCAAATTTTCGAGTTAAACTCATACTCCATAGTCCATATTATACCTATGTACTTTTGGGCCCGGTTACTCCGTTCTTTTACTGAAGACGACATCGTTTTACTGAACCTCTTGACTCTTGTACCGATGGTCTAAAAGCAGAGCAGAAACAACAGCTGGATGCCTGCAAGGAAAGCAACTTCTTTCTCTAGCTTTGCATTGTACCCCATTTGATTGCTCTTTGTGTCTGTTTTGGGTCTCTGTGTTAACAGTAAAAGATTAATTACCATACCCCAAATGGGTTTTCTCTCCTTTCACATATTTTTTCCTCTATAATTCACTAACCATCCACTTTGGTACTACCATTCAAAACACAGATTCCAAAAACTGCTACAAGACAATAAGCCAAAGGACAATAAACTGTGAGACTTGTACCTCTACAATAGTACCTTTTTTGCCTCTCCAGCTTTTTCTATTCAAAACTCACAAGATTTCAGCCAATTCTAACACTCTAACCAACCTCATTTCCTTCATTCTGTATTTCCTCTCTAGAAAATGTTTAAACCCTGGTGTTTTTTCCTTCTTTATTTTGCTTTAAATGGTATGTAAATGATCTTCAACTACTACCAAAATCTTGTCTTTACATTGTTTATTTGTTTCTTTCTTTATGTATTTTTCTTCTTTGACTTCAAGTTCTAAGTTTCTACATTAATTAATTTTGCAGCTGCAGTTGGTCTAAGTGACTCAAATCTTGTGCAACTACAGAGTTTCCCAAACACTGGCAATTCTATTGCAGTTTCTTTGCCTATTGAAGACCTTAAAAAGGTCTACAACAGTGTTCTTGAAGCTGAAAAGTGGCTAAGGACTAGTGTTCTAGCTCATTATCCAGCTACTAACATTACCACTATTCTTGTTGGTCACACTCTTTTGTGCAATGAAGAACAAGAAAACAAAGTGAGCTTAATCTTGCCTTCAATCAAGAACATTTACTACTCTCTTACTAGGTGGGGTTTGCATACTGAAATCAAAGTCTCTACTTCTTTTTCTTCCAACTGTTTGGACCAAGATTCTGAAAAACATGTTAAACCTCTCCTTCACTTCTTTCAACAAGTTAATGCACCCTATATTGTGAGCTTAACAAGAAGTTTGGATGAAAAGGTTGAAACTTTGCTGAATAGTCATATAGAGTCTATTAAAAAGGTGGCAAATTTTAGCCTAAACAAGATTTTCTTGATAAGTGAGAACCTAAAACAAACAAGACCCTTAAGTAGAAAGCTCTCAGTTCTTGACTCAAAATACACTATCCCTAAAAGGCCAACCCCATTAGCCCCAAATCATGAATTTTCATCTCCAGCCTTTGCTGCTAACAGCCCACTTCCTCCATTGATAGGAACCATTTCACCACCACCATTATCTCTTCCTTTTGCTCCTGAAATGCCTCCAGTTTTCAATCCTATAAGTCCTTTTAATGGACCCCACTTGCCACCTTGTATTCCATCTCATGGTGGTGGGGCCCATGAAGCAGCTCCACCATCAACAGGGGTGCATAGTAGTGGACTATGGTGTGTAGCTAAGCCAAGTGTTCCACCTGAGACTTTGCAAGAAGCTTTAGACTATGCTTGTGGTGAAGGAGGTGCTGATTGTGAAGCTATTAGTCCAACTGGAAACTGTTATTCCCCTGATACTGTTGTGGCTCATGCTTCTTATGCTTTCAATAGTTATTGGCAGAGAACTAAAAGTAATGGTGGAAGTTGTGGATTTGGTGGAACAGCTATGCTTATCAACTCTGACCCAAGTAAGCACTTTCTTCAATTTATCCCTACTTTGAAAAATTGTTTGAAGTTGTTTGGTTCAAATGCTAGTTATGACAGGATTATAATGCAATGATTATTCATACATGGACAATAATAAAAAAACTGTATTATACTACTATGAATAATGTAAGAACTCTCATGCAAGAGATGTCAGGTAGGGATTAGCTACTTTAAATATGTTATCTTCATATTGGTAATTCTACATATTTTTAGCTTTAAGAAATACCTAGATTCCTCCTTGAGGGTCTGTTTGGTACGATGGATAAACATGGGATTAACATTTATTACTGCCATGTCCTTTGTTTGGTTATTAATCATAGGATAAGTATCCCACAATTAGAAATAATACTGGGATAATTAATCCCAAGATAAAGCAGTAAAATTGACAATTCCAGAATTAATACAAAATACCAAACAGTCAATAAGAAATAATACCAAGATAACTAATTGTCGTATAACTAATCCCAATATAACTTCTTTTCAAACCAAAAGACCCTATAATGTAATGCGGATTATAACCAAACATTGCATTAGTTACACGAGGTTATTTTTTCTTATACGGCCAATCAAAACATGCATTACTTATGTGGTACAGTAATAATTTTCCTGATGCCTCCAAACAAACAATGTAAATTTTACGCTGGAGTTTATATTGGAATTATTTTTTCTAACCCCTCCAACCAAACATTCCTTAATTTCCTCCTCTTAGATATTTTAGGCCTAAACTAAATCTTTTACAGATAGAAGATAAAGATTTATGATTTGTATTGCTGTATTTCTCTGAATAAGGATCAATGAGAAGATGAATGAACATTTTTAGTATATGTTATTGCAGGCTATCTCCACTGTCGATTCATTCTTGCATGATAAGATGAATTGGAACTTGGGATGCAAATTACTTGGAATGAAGCTGCTGCCACGAAGAGAATAGGGATCAAAGGTTAAATATTGTTTTTGGTGTTAGCTCTAGTATAGCTTTGTAGGCGTTAGGAATTTGCTTTTATGTCTCAAACTAGGAAGTTAGGAGTTTAGGGGAGCCTATGGCACTACCAAACTCTTTGTTTTGTGACTTCCATTTTCATATTGCACTCATACTAAGCTAATCTTTATTATTTATAGTTTAATATTAACTAGACATCATATGCTAATTACATAGTAACAAATTAACAAGTGAAAAAGTTGATATATCAATGAAGACATGCCATATTTTCCCATATTCTATGACCAAAATCAAAGCCCGTGGTCCAAGATTCCAAAATCAATGACATTCTTTTTGTGATTTCAAATACTTGTTTGTTTTAAAACTCAACCATATATTCTCCAAACGCCTAGTAGATAATATTTTTTTATTTTAACTACGTTTACTCTTTTTTTTCCAACTTCAATCAAATATTATCTTTCGGAAAAGAAAGCAAAAGCGATTCCCGTAGTAGTAGCGAGCGAAATGAGAACAACGTAAACCGTAAAAATGGGGTTATGGGAGAGCAATACAAGCATCGTGTTGCTAAGGGAAGCACCTTGAATGCCGCACTCTAGATGATGGAAGTCCAGTAGTCAAAAGCATCACTAGCTTATGCTTCGTCCAAAGCACGGGGCTTGAATTCCCTTGTGAATCAGCAAAGACCACTTTGTAAGGCTAAGTACTCCTCCGTGATCGATAGCAAAGTAGTACAGAAAGGGAAGGGTGAAAAGAAACCCATCGTAGTGCGTGCACTCTATTGGTTTTACTCTAAAGAATGGTTTCTCATATAAATGTGAGTTCGACTGCCATTGTCTGTTTTCCCTTTCTCGGTCCCAATATCAATATATTAATATACTCAATCCCGAACTAATAAAGATAGTCTCAATTACCCACTATGTAACTAACATAAAACTTGTGATAAGCCAACAATTTATTGGCTTTGGTTGATCTTCTATGGTTAATTAGTTTTGCTTCTTGATATATCAAACTTGCAGTACCGAAGGAGGTTACAAGAGATGGATGGAGACCTCAGTTTGCTGAAGTTTTAGCAGCATCATGTGCTGCCTTGAACGTGCATTTGCAGGAACAAAACAAGTTCTTTTTTGGAATTTAATTCATTGTTTACTTTTTCTAGCTGGTACACATAAATTATATATTGATTATATACAGTTATTGTCGACTATTTTTAGTTTAAAAGATTAGGCGGAGGGCTATTTGGGTTAATTTTTCCATTTTTGAATCATCTATTGGACTATAGTTTTTAACCAGATGCCGTCAGTTCAACCACTTTTCTTCTTTATGCATGGATTGGTTTCTTTAATTTGTCCAGACTCAAGACTATAAAAATGGAGGTTTCCAGTGAATATAGGACTGGCAAACGGAGGGGTCGGGATTGATATGGTTCGGTTCGAAAACGGATAATGAAAAAATAAAAAAATTATCCGACCTGACCCATATTTAATACGGATAAAAAATGGGTTAACCGACGGATAATATGGGTAACTATATTTTCCATGATTTCTTGAATATGATCACTTCTGGGAGAATTCCTAGTCTCCCAAACTTGAGGAACCCCCAATTTGAGGCTTTACAAAAGTAAAAGTTAAACACATTAGTTATCCATTGGTTACCCATTTTCTAAATGGATAATATGGTTCTTATCCATATTTGACCCATTTTTAAAAACTTCATTATCCAACCTATTTTTTTTAGTACATAATATGGGTGATTAACTGTTTCTTTTAACCATTTTGTCACCCTTAAGTGAATATAGTATAAGGTCAGAAATCTAGGCAAGTTCTGATGCTTCTTTACCATTTAGTTATTTCCTCTATCTCCTGTCCGAGTGGGGCTTGAGGTCTGAAAATTTTCAACTTAATAGTTAAAACTCTATATTGGACAATATTCAAGCATAATGTCACAAACTTACATAATTTCAACCCAGAAAAGTCAGCTCATGATATGAAAGATTGCAGACGGTTTATAAGCAGTACAAGCTTTATAATTTAGGAATAAGACTAGGCATTACACCCTCACCCACGCAAACTGGCAGAGCTCTCATTGCCATCGGGCCACCCAACTCGACTATCGCACTAGCTTGAAAGGAGGCGAGGTAGGCTGTGACACCACTCCGTCACAAACCTGCCAAATTTTGACCCCAAATATTAACTCATGAGGTGATTTATTGTAGATTGCTTGCTTATAGGATTGCATAGACTTCCTTGTCCGATCTGGGACTAGGCGTTACAATAAGCTGATGAAAGTACTAAGCTAGTACAAAACTGGATAGAGACATGGGTAATGGCTGAAGACAGATGTAGACATACTTGTATCATCTATGCTATCAAAAAGCACATAGCAGTTATTGCTTCGTAAGAAGCTCAGAACACTATGTGAGAAGCAATCAAAAAGGAATTTTTACATTCCTATGCCACATACGAAACCTTATTACCCTCAATGTTTAAGGTTTGACTTAATTACACTTACTATACCAAATTACCAATTCTATACCATAATTAATTAAGAGTATAATTAATTGTACATATTTTACTCCTTAATTAAAGAAATCTGCACGTTTCTCTCTCTCCTTAATTAAACTCTATAAAGAAACCTGCACGTTCCAGGTTAGGAGTCCCACCCACGTTTTACCCATACTCACGTTCTTTTTACCAGTTTCCATCTTCTGAAACCAAATTCTCTCTCTAAATTCACAGAAAATTGAAGAAACTCTTCAACAAAGTTGGTTCCCCATTTTACTCCAGTTGAAATTCATCAATGAAGAACAACAAAGTTCATCAAATTGAAGTCAAATCTTCAAAGTTCATACACGCATTTACCTTCAACTTCAAATTTTTTCAATGAAGATGAACAAACCTTCAAAGAGACAAGAGAGCAGCAATTCCACCATTGACAGCCATTAAAAAGCTTTGAAGCTTTGAATTCAAATTTGGGTTTTCAAAAATCATTGTTTGTTTTGATTAGGTGTTGTTGTAAATAATTGGGAATATGTTTTAGAGTTTATATCTCAATTTTGAGGGATTTTGGTGAAGATTTAGACTTGGCTTTGGCTAAATTTCAGATTGAAACTCGAAAAAGAAAGAATTGCAGCAATTGTCGCTTTGAGGCTTGCTGCAATTTATATCTAAATTGCAGCAAGCCTCCCTTTTGTCTAATGTGGGACAGGGTGTTATAATAAGCTGTGCTGATGAAGGTACTAAGCAAGTAAAAACCTGTACACAGTGACATGGAAAATGTCTTGTATCACCTATGCTATCAAAAGGCATATTGCTTTCTATGGAGCTGAGAGATCTATGTGAGAAGTAATCAAAAAGCATCTGGAACAATGCGAGCCTAAAAAAAGGCCAAACAGAAAAGAAAACATATGCTGAGTAGCGAAGAGGTGAAAATAAAGATGGACCAGAATGGTGGAGTTGACCACCCAAACGACATACTGTAAGGTGCTAAAAATGGATTTCTATACAGATAACTTAGGAACTGAATATCTATCTAACTCACTTATACATTAGTGATCATCATTCGTCATATCAATGATCGCTCCTTCCAGGCCATTCTGCCTTTCATCAGCATTATCATTGAAAGCTTCCTGCAAAAATGAGGGTTGGTTATAGCCTGTTTGGCCAAGCTTCTCAAGACAAAAAAAGTGTTTTTTTTCCCAAAAGCACTTTTTTTTCCTAATTTGAGGTGTTTGGCCAAGCTTATTTGGGAAAAAAAGTGCTTTTGGGAAGAAGCAGAAACAGTTTCAGAGAAGCAGAAAAAAGTAGCTTCTTTCCAAAAGCAGAAGCAGAAGCAGTTTTGGCTTTTCTTCTTACCTAAAATACCATTAACAAAATATAGTATATACCAAAATAACCCTTAAACCTAATACTTAGGATATTAATTTATAAATATTTCTTCTTATTTTTAGGAAACTTTCTAATATATAGTGACTTTAGGGGTGAATGCTTTTATATTTGTTGAAGGAATTTTAATATATTTAACTTATATTAAAAGAATTAAGTGCTTTTTAATTTTATTTTTATATTTTATTTAAATAAAATGAATTTTTTTTTTAATTATTGCATGTCATAACTAAATTTTGATATTATTTATTTACTTATAATATTAATTATTAAGTAAATCTATTCATGTCCTTATTCGTAATTTGACACTTAAAAGCACTTTCTAAAAAGCTTGGCCAAACACAAATTATTTCTCAAAAGTGTTTTTCAGACTGATTAGCCAAACACAAACTGATTCTCTCCAAAAGTACTTTTTTCAAAAGCACTTCTCAAAATAAGCTGATTTCTCCAGCTTGGCCAAACAGGCTATTAGTCTATTAGAACCAAAGACTAAGCAAGCAGGGAAACGAGCGGGAGGGATACTAAGGTAAAAGCTACTTTGTGAATCGCAAAAATTCACCAGTTCCAAGGTTTCAATTGCATAGTTATCTCTTTTAAGCTATTATGTTTTTATCACGAATATCCGCATCTATAATCTTCTTAGCACAGATTGTCTTAACTAGAAGTTCTTTCATGTTCTGACATATGTGCTAGAGAGCTCTATGCACATCAGTTGAGCATTCTTGCAAAGAGCTTTTTGGGTTCCAATTTTCAGCATTGATTTGAAATTAAAACACTAACTGCATAAAGACCGCATATATTTTCAACTCATCTGGTCAAAATGACTGAACTCAGTTTCAACCATGCCTCTTCTGTTTGGGCTCTAACTAAATGGTAGCAAGTATCCATTTTGACACACATTACATATTTAAAACCTGCACCTAAAAACTTTTCAACAACTCAGGACCGGGAGTCCAGTAGATTGCTAAGTCAAAGTTGTACTTCCCAATAAGCACACAGTATCTCACAACTTAGCAGTGGAATCAAATTTAGCAAGTTACCTATACCCATTGGAAGCAAACAGAAAGTTACGCAATTAAAAATCTCATGCTTAATGTGAATTCTCCGAACTCGGACTAGTTAAATCGTTCCTTTGTGTGCCGTAAAGACGAAAGGGAGAGTCAGGAAGCCAAAAGAAATAAGAGTATTCCCTTTACTAGAGATTCAAAGACTCCAGTACTAGGGGTTGAGAAGGTCCTTCACAATGAAACAACTATAAAGCAGATATAGGAACTAAGATAACAAAGAGACTTGACCACAAAACTTTTCTACAAGTGGGATGAATATACCTTTTTATTTAGACCATGAGCAGTCATAAGTTCATAGAACTTGCGCATCAGCATTTCTTCCTCAACCTAAAAGCAGTCGACATGCAAAATTGATACATTAAATTGAAATGAAAATGGCAAGAAATGGAAAAATGGGAAGCAAATGAAAAAACAGCTAATAAGGACTTTGCTCTCACAGAAGCCAGAATATCAATAGGACTTTCGAAATTATTGATGTGGCATATAAAACAATGAAATAGCGGAAATCAATGGTGCACGTTACTAGATTGAATGTGCCCCTAATCAAGGGCACTGCTATTAAGGGTTGAGTCTCTCTCTTCCCTTTCCTCCCCCAACCCAGCTCCCACCACCTGAAAATATATTGTTTGAAAAAGGTTTCCGTGACTGCAGAAAGTTCATAACACATAACATCTGTACTACTATTCAACTACAAGTGTATGTTACATTTTTTTTCTTTCTTTATGATTTTCATATATCTAATGCTAGTATTTTGAATGTGTTCTTTCATTTTATGGCCATCCCAAAATAATGTCCTCTAGTACATATTACAATATACACAAAATAATAACAGGCCAAACTGATGTGTTACTTGAAATCTATCCCAATCAAACAGATGTATCTGAAGATGCTTGGAGAGTACACAAAGGTTACTTGGATAAGATTAATATGCAACAACCCAGGATCCCCTAAATGGCTGATCATAGTGAATATGGTGGCTCATGGAAGGTTATATACAAAGGATCGACTAGCTCACTAGGGAATTGTGGTGGATCAGATATGTCCTTTATGTCAGTTACCATTGGAAAGTACTGAACGTCTATTCTTCAGATATGTTGTATCTGCTTCTATTTGGGGAAGGCTATTGGAATGACAAGGTATATCAAGGAATGCTATCGAGTGGACTGAAGAAATGCAATGGCTTGAAAGTAGTTGCAGAGGGAAGAGTGCATCAGCCACCATATACAGAACAACCTTGGCAGCAACTGAGTATTTCATTT
Source organism: Nicotiana tabacum (assembly GCF_000715075.1). NCBI lineage: Eukaryota > Viridiplantae > Streptophyta > Magnoliopsida > Solanales > Solanaceae > Nicotiana > Nicotiana tabacum. The sequence continues at coordinate 26,461,437 of NC_134100.1, forward strand.
GGCAAGAAAGGAATATGGTGGTGTTTCAGAGCAAGAGAAGAAAACCTGCAGAAATTATCAAGATGATCATTCAAGAGGTCTTTGTGAGAGGCAGCATGTGAAAGAAGCTTAGCAGTACATTAAATAAGTAGTGTTGGAGTGCATAACTGGGATAGTCCAGTTTGCTATTTTCTTTTTTTCTTGCGCTGTAATTTGTTTTGTCCATCCATTTATACATTTCGAAGTGGTCTAGGATATTTACTGAGTCTCAATCTCTTAGCAATTTTACTAAGAGATACTTAAGAGATTCTCGCCTCAGAGCTTTGTTCTCCTGATAAGAGCGCAACCCGTAATGTTTGATGCTTTGGTTAGGCGCATGTCATGGGGCAACAGACAAAAACAAAGGCGGATTCAGATTTAAGCCATATGAGTTCAACGTTTGAGTTTCTTAGCCTTGAATCCATTATATTTTTAAAACTATGGGTTAATATCAGCTATTTATTGCAATTTTTGTGAATTTCTTCATATAAATTTATGCTCTGTATCAATAGCAATGAACCCGATACTTATAACCTCCATCCATCCCTGGACAAAACCGGCTATATTTATGTGGAGGAGGATAGAAGGACGGACTCATTATCCATCAAGTTTCAAGCCGAGCACCACTGGCCATGGGGAACTGTCGGTAATCAAAAACAACATACTTAAAGAGATTCTCTTATCTTGCAAGTTAGAGTTTGTATATCTGTTTTTTCCTATCTATTATATCAATGCTGTTCAAGTAAAAAGGTACTAATTTCTTTTTGTTGGCAATTTGGTAAAACAAGAATAAAAGGTTAAAGTGAATACCTGAAGTCTGTGCAATTCATCTGACATTGATTTATGGGCATTCAAGAGTAGTTCACTTTCTCTCTCCAGATGCCTGCACCAAAAACATTATTCAGAGACCAAATTAAACACCCAAAACCAATAAAATAAAACATCTTTCACACAAGCAGAACATTATGAGGACAGTAACTCAAAAACAGAAATTACTTCAACGTTTCTCCTACGTATTTGGGATCCATGAAAAAATTTGATCTTTTGCCACAAACCCTTGGTGGCTCGTAGAGGTTGGCTCAATATTATCAGGAGAATAAAAGTTTTAGGCTGATTCAGCAATGGCACGAAATTCTAGCAGTAAAAAGAATGATATTTTTGAAAAGAAGAAACGAATTATAGTTGGATTTCACCGTCAGAAGATCCCCAGTTGCTGGGCCTTTTATTATCGGTCCGCAGACACGGTTTTGGTTTGGATCAAACTGGGCCGTCCCCGGTTAACGGAAAGGAATTTTTACTTTCCTATAAACTATTCGAAGTAAAAATAGTAGGGGCTAACCAGTTTTCGGACTGGTCATTCAAAAATAGCCAGCGTTTGCAAAGTCATTCAAAAATAGCCACTATTTTGCTGCAATATGGAAAGTTTCAGCATAATATACTGGAGATCGGTGCACATGTGTATGAACTTCTAGCATATTATACTAGAACTCCAACATGCGAAAAGTTCCAGCATAACATACTGGAGATTAGAGCACCTGTGTATGAACTTCCAGCATATTATGTTGGCCTGGTATATTATACTGGAACTACTCCAGTATAATATACTGGAGTATTTTCCGGATTTTGAACAGTGTTTTCGTTAAGATTTATCTTTACATGAAAAGTGGCTAATTTTCGATTACTTTTGAAACTATGGCTATTTTTGAATGACCACTTGTAAATCTGGCTATTTTTTAATTTCTCCCCTATTTGAAACCTTATTACTTTTCAAGTTTCAATTTAATTACATGATCATATACAATTTACCAATTATATACAAATAAGTTTTAAATGAGTATTCCTTTATATTAGGATTGAATAAGGAATATCAATTATTTCATTATCCCTTTATACTTGTCCACTCTCTCTCTCTCTCTCTCTCTCTCTCTCTCTCTCTCTCTTTCTCTCTCTCTATCTCTCTACTGTCCTTCTATGTTTTTTCCACATTTTTTCTTCATTTTATGTTCTCTGTTTTTTATGATTTCTTGTTGTATAGAGTTTTAATGGAATTCATCAATGGATTTCAATCGTTTTAATTTAGCAATTTCTTTTCATGTTGCACAATTGGTGTTCAAATTAAAATTGTCAGTCAATAAATTTTGAAGGTGTTTGACTCTCCACCATTGGCAGCAATTAAAAAGCTTTGAAGCTTTGAAATCGAATTTGGGTTTTCAAAAATCATTATTTGTTTGAATTGGGTGTTGTTGCAAATAATTGAGAATATTGTTTGTGTGAGCACGTAATTTTTGCCCTAAGCAAATATTCCTACAAAATCTAAAAAATAAACAAATAAAATATTTTCTAGTTATTTTTATTTTTGTAGAATCTTTAGGAATTTCTCTTTATTTGTTTGTTTGCATTTAGTTACATTTTGTGCATATTTAATTTCTTAAAATTATAGAAAAACCATAAAAATTCTCAAAATCTTAGTTCTATATCATTTTAGATATTAATTACTTTTTTAGGAATTAATTACTTATTAATTATAGAATTAGTACATGAAAATCAAAAAATATATATTAGTAACTTTACATGCATTTGGTAGCTAAATGAATTAGTTAATTCTTAGAAAAACAGTTCATTAGGTTAATTTTGCAAATTAGTTGGAATTAGGAGTGTTAAATAAATAAGTTATTTTTTTGAAAATTAAAAGAAAGGAAAGAAAGAGGCTATTTGACTTATCTTCAAATTAGGCCGGTGACCAGCAGCCCAACTTCTTGCTCCAATTCGCTCCAGCCCAGTCCTTTAAGTTTGGTCTAATTTTGTTTGATATCTCAAACGACGATGTTCAGCCCCAGAACGACGTCGTTTTCCCCTTCCCAATTCCCTTAAGAGACAAAACCCCTCCTATTCCCCATTCTCTCCAAGAATCGGATCTCTCTCCCCCATTTTCTAAAACTCTAGCCGTCTTTTCTTTCCCCCACCATCTCCAAATAGCATCACTCTCTCAAAAGACCAAAATCTAGCCGCCATCTATCATCTCTCACTCTCGCCTGATCACACACACGAAAAACTGAAGCAAAGCTGGGGAAAATTCAAATGAAAATCTAAAAATCACAAAAGCTTGAAAAAACAAAAGAAAATTTTGAATTTATAAAGGAAGATTAAAGAAAATCGATTTCAAAACTCAACTTCTTCTTTTCTAGTTTGTACAAGTCGTAGAAGTCGAGTTTATAGCTATTGTCTGCTGAGTTCTAATCTGTCGCGGGTGAACTTCATCATGGGAGTTTTCCAGCCTTTATTTGATTTTTGAAGTTTGTTTCTGCTATTAGGTATGTTAATCATTTCCTCTGTAACTCTCCACTATGCATGAATGAAGGCTTGAATTACTTGTCGAATCTCTATATTATTTTGTGCATTCATTATATTTGATTGCTAGATCTACTCACACTACTCTCCTGTTAAAATTATTTGTTCAAGCTAAAAACTAATGCTGAATTTATTGATTATGTGGAGAGTTATATCTGCTGATTTATGGCTTAATCAACTTGGTAAGTAATTATGTGGATCCAATTTGGATACTCGACAACTCTAGCCCAATAACTCTACTCTTCAATGATGAGTTTGTGAAGAATTGATTGATTAATCAAAAGATATGTAGTTCAATTGCTTAACTCTTTCGGAATTGATTAATAAGGATTCTTTAGTAATACAAAATTATTGTTAACCTGCCGGCTCTAAACTCTCAATTATCTTTTAGCTATTAACTGAAAGAATAAACCTTTAGTCCATATTCCTTGCACCTTTATAAGCCTACAGAAGACAACTAATGCATAGCCAATGGCTTCATAACCAATTTGATTAATCTCGCACCGTGTCTGTAATAAGTCATTTCCTAAGTGTAGACTCCCACACACAAAATCCCAAAGGTTAGAAAATTAATTAACTTATGAATATCCGTATAATGCTTTAGGCGCATTCTTTAATTCATTGTCGTGATTATATACACGTTCGTATGACATAATTATGACTTTCAAAAATAAATCAAAGTACGCGTTCGCGCAACTTTGGCCAAATAATCTTAATAAATAATAAAGTGTTATTAATTGTGTATACGTACGCGTTGCATGGTTTTAGCACACCAAATAAAACAGATTCACACACACATGATCCGTTTCTAAGATTAATTCCATAACGCCATAATTAAAAGCGATAAAAAGTGCAATACACATATGTTCTAAAAATATGTAATTAAACAAACAACTAAGCCAAATATGGTTAAAGCGACCGTGTTAAAATCACAAAATCCGAAAATGTCTAACACCTTCTCTCGGGTTAACAGAATTCCTTACTCGGTCTTCTGATTTTGCAGACTTTAAAACAGAGTCAAATTTTCTCGATTTGGGATTTTTAATAAACCGGTGACTTGGGACACTATAAAAATTATTTTAAGTGTTGACTCTAAATTAAATAAATAATCTCATTTTGAATAATATCACTTTAATTGGAAAAACTCCCTATTCCTCGGAAAAAAGGAGGTGTGACAGCTCTGGCGACTCTACTGGGGAGAAGAACCTAGAACTCCGGTTCAGGGTTCAGAATTCAAGCTTGTAATGTGATCTATATTTAGCTTTCTTGATCATTGATATTACTGTGTTTGTGGGCCTAATCTGCTAATTGCCGCTCATTTGATATTATTTGAACTGTATAAACTGGCTTTTTACGCCTCCCTTTCGAGTCTGCTAAAAATATGGTGCACACGCACGTGTGGCCCACTTTTCTGTTAGAGGTCGTACCAAATAGAACGAGGTTGAATCAACAACTAGGGCGGGTAGAATTTCGTGCTCCCGGTACATTGCCTTCACCTCGGCTCGAGCCGTCCGCTTGGGTAAGCCAGGTTTAAAACACTCCCCCAAGATTTTAAACCTAGAATAACATAGCCACATACCGGATCCCTAGTATGAACGTTTGTTTGCATCACGTGCATTTGACTTTGAGGACTCAACACAGGGGTTGGGTCCATCTAGGACAGGTGTACCCTAAAATAAAAAAGACTATCCTGATGCATCCTACGTGCTACTTGTGCATTTATTTTGATCTGGTTTGTATGTTGACTGGCTTTTAGAATAGGGAAGAAATTTTTTTTTAAAAAAAAAAACAAGAGCGAGAGATAGGTATTTGAAAAATTCCGAATATTTGCCAAAACTTTGAAAAAAGGAGAAAGAAAATAAGCCAATATTTTCAAAAGTCATGTTTCTTCTGTTCCGTCAAAATTGACCGAACTACGCGGGTCTAATTCTCGCTGGATATGAGATATGTAGGCAAATTTCATCGGTTCCGACCCCTAATTTTTGAAAAATACAAAACTATTTTCCTTTAATTCCTTCTTTAGAAGTCTTTTCTTAGAAAATCCCAAACAATCTAAAAAAAGGTTTTAAAACCCAAAAAATATTTTCCTTCTTTTTTTGAAGTTTTTCGTTCAAAAAAAAAATCAATCAAAATTCAAAAATGTGTTTTTCCCTTCTTCAAAAGTATTTTTCCCCAAAAAATAAAAAAAATAATCAGAAACAAAAGTCACAAAAAAAATCTTTTTATTTTTTAGAAGTCTTCTTTCGCAAATGTCATCAAAATTAAAAAGTTGAAGTCCAAAAAATATTTTCGCTTTTCTTCACAAAAGTTCGCTTTCGGAAATTATAAAGAAAAGTCAAAAATTGAAATTTTTTCTACCTTTTTTTTAGAAGTCTATTTCCCAAAAATTCAAAAAAGAAAAAAATTAAATCAAAAGTCCAAGAATATTTTCTTTCTCCTTTAGAAATTTTTCTTTCGAAAATTTCAAAAATCAAAACCAAAAATCTTAAAATATTTTCTTTCCTCTTTAAAAGGTTTTCTTTCACAAAATTCCCAAAAAAAAGAAAAAACGAAAAGCAAAAATATATATTTGTTATGAAACAATAAAAAAAGAAGAAGAGTATTGCAGAGCAAAGTAGAGAGAGAATTCTTATTGATATTGGGATGAATTACAATGGAATAGAACCTTTTATTTATAGGGAGAGATTGGCTTAGCCACCAAGCAATAAACCCTAGAATCTCTCTAAATATAGACATTCACCTTAAATATAATTCTATTTATAACACTCCCTCTTGAATATCTATTCAACAGATAATGTGCCTCGTTAAAACCTTAACTAAATAAAACCCAATGGGAAAAAAATTGTAGAAAAGGAAAAAGAGTACACATATCTAACAATACGTCTTTTGGTTGCCTCGTTAAAAACCTTGCAAGGAAAACCCAGTGGGACAAAACCTTGTAAGGGAAAAAGAGTGCAACGCGCATTAACTCCCCTGATGAGAGCATCAATTCACATCTTTAAGCATTTGCATTCCAATCTTGTGCACCATCTTCAAACGATCTTTGGTAGAGACTTGATAAACAAATCAGCCATATTAACTTGAATGAATATATTGCATCTTGAAATCATCATTCTTGATAGAGATGTAATGTCTTCATAAACTGCCGTAGAATGGCCTTTTCAATATCTCCATAGAGGTATTTTCGCTATCACATTGCTTATAGTTATAACAAGTTACATATGTGCACAAATTGCACATAGGATGTGGTACTTCAAGACCAAGATTGTATATGCTTTAAGCGATTTAAATCCTTCATGGATCGTCATATAAGCCATATAATAGACTTTAGATGCATATCAAGTTTTTATGTCATGATAGACATATAAGATATCGGAAACTGATTGCACATACCGTTGACTTTATACTTTCAAGTGTTTGAACAACATTGACAAAATTATATGTCTTTCATATAAAACCAATTCTATATTTAGCACTATCATAGATGTCGACGACGAACATTTTATATCAGTTCCAATATTTTTTCATAAAGACATAACATAGAGATCTCTTCATTCATATATTCAGGTACCTGAATCTCTCATGAGATTTTATGAAGTGTATGTCATGTGATCTTCTAGATCACTTGCCTCCTTATTATGATCAGTTTGATCATTTGCTCATTTTCTTTATCAAGAAGCTATTTGAAACCGATTTGTCTATATGGTTTAAGCGTACTATAGACTTTGTCCTTCTAGGACTTAATAGGAGCATTTGCAATGAGAATATAGTTACTTTCTTTGGGTCAGCAAATGCATATGGCATGCTTTGCAATATATTGCAAACGAATTATCTTTTTATGAACTTCAAGTTCATATTATGATATTCGAGGATCTATATATACAAATGATAATCCATTCCACGTAACTTTTTCTCAAGTGTTTATCATGTCTGCCCCTCATGTTAGAAAAACTAACTTGTTTCCTCAACTTTGAGAGCCCATCTTTGTGTGTCATGGTGCTAATCAAAATATACACCGCACATCAATAATAATAAGATGGAATTATTTGATTCCTGACCCCGAACCACTTGTGAGGGGAGAATATAATATATTTTCATATATAACGTATATCAAACTGATATAGATAACTTCATTCTCATAAGCAGTATTTTAGCTATTAAGTGGAGGCACTCAATAAATCATTTTGCTAAACCAACTGTGATGTAACCCAGCTTATCAAGATAAACTATCTTGGATAGAAAATCTGAAAATTATGCTCTAAATTAAATTATTGAGCAAGTTACCTCGCAAACACCAAGTTGCAGGTTAATAATAATCGCACATGTAACTATCTCATAGATGCATCTTATGTGGTATACATGGCAAGTGAATGAGCCCATATAATGTTGTACTGTGGGCCGGTCTTGAACCGGACCGGATCGGGCCCGCGGTCTTAACGGGCCTCAAGGGCCTGGTGGGCCGGTCCTAGCGGGCTCTTAAAGCCCGAGGCGGGCTGGTCTCCTTTGGTAAGCCCACGAGCCCGGGACCGTTTAGCCCGGGACCGGCAGACGGGCCTGGTCCGGGCCCAGCGGGCCTAACGGCTATATTTTAATTTTTTTTTTTAAAAAAAAACAGCCCAACGGCCATATTTAAAAAGTAGCCGTTTGATGCTCTTTTTGACCGTTTGGTAGTTTAGAAAATGGCCATTTGGCCCCCAAACTTTATATAATTACACTTTTTCCCATTTCTCAACTATAAATACCCCCTCATTCTTTCATTTTTATTCAGCAATTCATCAATATCTCTCAATCTCTCTCAATCTCTCTACTACAATTACTTAATTTATTGTTGAAATTTCGTGAAAAATTGTGAAGTTGTTGAATTGAAGTTTTCAAGTGTTCAAGGATTTTCAATTTTCAAGAAGTTGTTCGGCAATCCGGTAAACTCGTTTCAACTCTTACGTTTTAAGAATATATTTTTGTGTGGTTTAGTTTGCATAATTATAATTAATATAACATTTTCTTTGAAAAAAATGTTTGGTAAAGGAAAAAATAAAACCGGTGAAAGTAGTGGCCAACCAACTACCCTTCCCCCGGCTCCCCGACCTAGAAAAGATAAGCAAGTTGAAAGTAGTCGTCAACCTAGACGTCCTCCTCCTTCCGTAATTCTTGATAGTGATCACCCTTGTTTTCAATTTACCGATAGTGAATTTTGCCATAATGTTGCACCAGGTGAAACATTAGATGATGAAATTATGAATGCTCTTTATCCTAATGAAACTATATTAGAAAATAATGAGGAAAATGAGGATGATGATGAAACCCAAGCACCAGATTTAGATGATACACCTACTAGTCCTCTTAATAACCCAACTGATGCACCAGCCGACCCACCTGTAGAAACTCCTACTTTTAATAGAGAAACCTGCTAAACGCCTAGAAACATCATTAGTTTGGAATTTTTTTACTCAAGTAAGAGAACAAAATAAGGCTAAGTGTAAAACTTGTGGGAAATTAATGTCGCATAAATGTACTGGAGACCGTAGCGGCACGGGTAGTTTGACTAGGTACATAAAAACACACCCTAGAGATAAGGCTAGATTTTTACAAATGAAAGCGCAGCTAGAGGAGACAAGTGTAGATTCTGCGGTTAACCCTAGTACAGGTTCAAATCTAGTTCAACCAGGAATTAACACTGTCACCGGAGGTATTTTATAGTACGATCCAAATAGAGATCGTGAAGAATTAGCAAAGATGATTACTGTTATGTGCTTACCTTATACTTTTGCTTCTAATCCTAATTGGGTTCATTATATTAGAAGAGTTTTTAATCCTACTTATAAAGGTTGGCCTCGCGCAACAGTTAAGAGTGATATTTATAAATTCAAACATGAATATGAAGCACAGAGCTACAATATAAATTCAAACATGAATATAAGACATACCCTTGAATATCTTTTCGCAATATTTCTTTGTCTTTACTTGAAATTATTTATAAGCTACAATATATACATAAGATACAATATACATACTACAAGAAAATATATAAGAGAATATATATACATAAGATACAATATATACTACAAGAAAATATATAAGAGAATATATATACATAACATATAATATATACTACAAGAAAATATATAAGTAACAAGTTATAATATATATACATAAGATACAATATACATACTACAAGAAAATATATAAGAGAATATATATACATAACATACAATATATACTACAAGAAAATATATAAGTAATAAGTTATAATATATATACATAAAATACAATATACATACTACAAGAAAATATATAAGAGAATATATATACATAAGATACAATATATACTACAAGAAAATATATAAGAGAATATATATATACATAACATACAATATATACTACAAAAAAAAATATAAGTAATAAGTTATAATATATATACATAAGATACAATATATATACTACAAGAAAATATATAAGAGAATATATATACATAACATACAATATATACTACAAGAAAATATATAAGAGAATATATATACATAACATACAATATATACTACAAGAAAATATATAAGTAATAAGTTATAATATATATACATAAGATACAATATATATACTATATACTACAAGAAAATATATAAGAGAATATATATACATAACATACAATATATACTACAAGAAAATATATAAGAGAATATATATACATAACATACAATATATACTACAAGAAAATATATAAGTAATAAGTTATAATATATATACATAAGATACAATATATATACTACAAGACAATATATTATACATGACAATTTAGTGTTTTACTATTGTTTTGTTATTTTTCTTTTTCGTCAAGCACTTTAATAATTAGATCTACATATATACTACATATATATTTTTAATATAGCCATGATACTATAAGAAATTGCCTTAAAAAAAAAACCGCTAGGCCCGCGAAGCCCACGAGCCCGACCCGTTTAGCCTAGGACCACATGGGCTTAGGCCCGTCACGGGCCGGTTCCACCCAGTGAGCCCACGAAGCCCGGGACCGCCAGGCCCGGGACCGCCAGAGCCCAGGCCCACGAAGCCCGGCCCGTTTGGCCCACGAAGGCTCGGGCCCGACCCAGAATACACTCTTAGGCCCATATTCACTTTTGATATTTTCAGCGTTTATGGGATTCAATCCCAATTTTAGTTGGTCTACTAATTAATGAGAACAAGCAACCTAGGAGAATTTGTAAGGAACTTTCTAGTTCTTTAATGTTTACTCATTTGAATTCTCTTTTATTTTTGCACATCATACTTAAATTGATATGACTAAACCAGCTTTGCCAACTGGATATCAATAAACTCCAAGTTTATTATGATATGAGTTTTATATCAATAAAGTTCTACTTTATTGTGGCATTCTTTTATTTGTGTAGTACAAACTGAAGAATAAAGCGGGTAACTTTTCACATACATATTACCCCGCTACAAGTTGTAGTAATAGAAGATATTAAATCTTTCCTTTATTTATAGTCTCAATATAATCAACTACTTTCGCGTGTACTTTGGAAACTGAATAAGTTTCTTTGAGACTTACTACAACACAATACCTTATTGGTAATCAATTGTGTTTCTCCAAAATAATATAATTGGCTCTTGTAGAGCTCTCAATTAATTTGGTACTACCACATATTCATCAACATCCATATGGTAAATAACTCTTTTAAGAGAAAGTTATACCATTATGGTTATGGTCAAAATTATATGCAAGATATATTTCTTGCATTAATGTTATTCTTTAATAATCGCATTACCAAAATATTTTGGTGTGCAATAGGTACGTGACCAATGACCATTCATGTCATAATAATAATATTATTTTCTTATATCATCTCAAACCTCCTTCTAGAGATGAGTATGATATATTCACTACCACTAGCACGGTCATATTCTTCCAAGAATGAATATCTATTCATGAATAAGATGTTGTCACATTCACATCATGAATGGACCATAATAATCTATATGTGCTTTATAAAATCTCATGTCAAATCGATGACAAATATTACTTTCACAAAGTGAATGATTATTTTGAGAATCCTTATTGTTCTCATTACAACAATGATGACGATTATAATTTTGTCTATTGCCACGTCCACATCCATTGATACATTCATAGTAATAAATTTATCTTCTTTCAAACTTATCACATACTGCTATCACATTCTCTAAAGGGAATGAGAATGGAACAAATTCAATGGGACGAGTTTTCAATTCTTTGCCCACAATCATACATGAATTTGATCATGGCAAGGCATAGAAATTTTACCATTTTGGGTGGTTATAATTTCTTTCAAACTCCATTAGAGTTGCAATTAAAATTTATCGTCTTTGCTTGTATTTAAAATCAAAGTATAGAATGTCAAGAATTTGAAAGAGAAAAGTAAAATACTTACCTTAAATCCAGAATTTAATCATGAAGGAAGTTCAAAGAACAATTGACAATCATTATGTTCAATCCCAAAGCTTCTACTCAATTGGTTAGAGTCTCGTGCTGATAACGTGTTATGAAACAATAAAAGAAGAAGAAGAGTATTGCAGAGCAAAGTAGAGAGAGAATTCTTATTGATATTTGGATGAATTACAATGGAATAGAACCCTCTATTTATAGGGAGAGAGTGGCTTAGCCACCAAGCAATAAACCCTAGAATCTCTCTAAATATAGACACTCACATTAAATAGAATTCTATTTATAACAATATTCTTTTTCTAAACGCTTTCATTGTCTGAGTGTTATAAAAAGTAAAAAAGAGAGAGTTAGTTTATTTACTCCATTCCTGATTTTTCTAAACTACGTAATGATCTGATTTATGCGGCGTCATGATACGTAGGCAATCCCCATCGAATTCAATCATAGCAATAAAATTAATTGAGTGAAAAATAAACTAAAAAAAAAAAGAGAAAGAAAAAAAATTGAGCGATAAAAGAAAGAAAAGAGTGACAAAAAAAAAAGAATAACAAAAAAATAAAAGAGTGACAAAAACTAAAGGAGAAGAAGAGAGTGCCAAACATAAAAGAGCAACAGAAACATAATGAGAAAATCAAGAGTGATTAAAGAGAGATAGAAATGAAAGAAAAGAGGTATAGATTGAAAAAGATTTAGTTAAGGTCGGGATGAAACATGCAACCGTTCAAACACATGGTGTGAGCACGTGATTTTTGTTTTTACGCGACAATCGCTCCAAAAGAAATAAAAATAATAACAAATGGTCATGCTGTATAATTTTTGGATTTTACATGGCACTTTGTTAATTATTTATGATTTTTTGTCCATTTTTATTTTTATTGAAACAAAATACAAAAAATGTATGTGTCATACGTAATTTAAACCGTAATCCGGTTGTTAAATGGAAAATCACAAAGTACGCATTTTGTTTGTCCTGATTTGTTGCCTTGTTTAATTTTACCTACTTTTGACATTTTTATATTGCGTGTAATAAATACGTTAAGTGTTAATTAATGGTGTTTAGTTTTATTTAATTAGGTTGTGTGTTTAAGAAAATTAGAAATAAAGAAAAAGAGGTTGAAACTTGTTTTAAATGAATTTGGGCCAATTCCCATTTTCAAAATCTGAGGCCCAAATGAACAGCCCAAGCCACCAGTCCGAACAGCCCACCCCCAGGCCACAAAACGACGTAGTTTAATACCAAAACTACGTCGTTTCAATGCCAATCCATCACGACCGTTCAAACCAACGGTCCGGATCTCTCACCCATAACTCCCATTACCCGACCCGCTACCCGAACCAAATCTGACCCCTACTAAGCCAAACGACGACGTTTCTTTTAAACTTTCAGATCCAAGCCGTCCATCTCGCCTCATCCAGCGGTTGAAATCAATCCACCCATTCCATATATAAGCCTCCTACCATACCCTGCCCCCTATCCAATACCCCAGCTTTCGTCCTCATCCCCTTCCCCACGAAACCCTAGCCGCCCCCTTATTCCTCACCATTAATCCCGGCGGCATGAACGCCGGTGACCTTCACCTTAACACCCTAGGACCACCTTGACACCCTGAACATGAATCCACCAACCGTTCAGCTCGAATCCCATCCCACCTTCTCGAATCTTCATTTGAAGATTCGAGTCAAAACTCGATCTACACCGATCTGCCCTAAATTCATACCAGACAGTCCTCGGACCCCCCTCGTGACCAAACCATGCTTGGTTTGGTCCGAATCTAACCACGGAAGCCCAAATCCCAAATCTACCATCCACGAACCTTAGAAACCCCAAGCCTGGTCCGTGCCTGCTTAAACCAAGAGATTAAGGTCTAATGGACCTTAATCGAAGTGTTTCTCATCTGAGAAACACTTCGATTAAAGTCCGTTTAGCCTTAAGGAGGATCTGTTCAAAACACAAGTGGATTTTTTCTGATTTGTTCTTTCAAAGCTTTAAGGTGAGTTAATTTTCTTTTCTTTATTTCAGTTCGTATGTTTGTGTGTTGTTAAAAGTCCGTCCGTATGGCCAAACGTTTTGTTTTGTGTTTTTGAACTGCTATTGTCCACCTTGACCGGACCTCTGTATTCGGTCAAGTCTTTCTTCGTAATGTATGTGTGTAAACTGTATGTTCAATTGAATTCGTAATTGGTCATTTCAATTAGCTCCCGAGGTCATTTCTGTGTTGACATTGCAATCTGAACCCCTTGTGTGATACTCTTAGATTTCTGATTTTTGGCTACGATTGTACGTGTTATGATTAGTATAGTCGAGTCGACATATGTCGTCAATTAGTTTCAGTTGTCCGAACAATAACCAATTGACCTGCTTCTGTTAAGCATTGCCTGAATCGATTAGGAACTGAGTTTAGTTACTTATAATTGCTAATTTGATTTCAGAAATCTAAGGTGTAGGCTGTAATTGTAATCTGAATTGATGGCATGTGCATTTGTGCACAACATGTGCATAAAGGCCCTGTTTGAATTAAAATAGTTTGACAGCATATGCTGTCAGACTACATTCTGCTGCCCATACTCTACTTTAGTTTCAGAAATAATAAACATTACTTAAAGTGAGTCTGCCAGGGAATATCATGGGGTTTTGTTCATACTTAATTAGCCAAGTGGAATCTGAAAATGTGAAGGCACATGGGAGGGGTGTTGTGATGTTCTAAACAGGCTGTCAAAGGTTTGATTTTAGGCTTATAAAAGGCAGACTGCCATCAGTTTTAAAAAAAAAAGACAGAGAGAGATTGGGGGGAACTGGATTGAGTTTGAAAACAAATTTTGAAAGAGGAAAAGGCAGGCAGATTTTTAGGCTTAAACTCAGGTTTCTAGACATTTTGGATAATATACACACACACAGACAGAAATAGATAGAGAGAAGCATAACACAGAAAAAGGGACTGCATTTTCATCTTTGTCTTGATTCTCACTGGTCTGGATTTCCTTGTTCCATATTGATTTCTTCTGAGTCTTGTTTGAGATTACAAGTTGTGTGTAGCATCGGTTCATTTCTGGGTCCATTCTGCTTAAATTCTGATTCCATATTACTGGGAATTTGCTTTCATTTTTGCCATTTTTCAATTGGCTCTAAACTGCATCTTGCACTGGGACTTGTTTCTATTGGTTACCTACTGTTACTGCTGCTGCTATTGTTGCTATCTTCTACTCTTGCTCTACTGACTTTCCCTGCTTTCTTCAACTGTAAGCACTTTCCAGGTACACATTTCGAGTCCCATGTTGGTGTAATTGAAACAGTTTGAAGGCATGAAAAATGAAAGATATTGAAGAAGTTTAAGTATATGTTGTAATACTCATAGAATAAGTAATGGGTTTTTGTATAATTGATTAGTTTACAACGCAATAGCATGAAAGGATATGTTAACTAACGCCTGATTGAATTCTAGTCTTCTGTGTTTTTGTTTTGTGGTTGTTTGTCAATACAGGGTATGTATACCCCAACCTTATACAATGTTTTTTTTCTGTTTTATTTTTCCTTTTACCAGGTCCCATTAGGCAGTACATAGGGTCACTTTCGAATCCCATTAGTAACAATGTCCAGTAGCTGATTCCTCTAATCTAGTCTAATTAAGTTTAGTTAAATTCAACTCAAGAAATGTTAAGAATAAGCGTAGCATTTCGTCAATTTCATATGCATTTTTATCAGAGTAAAAGTATGTTCCATGAGATACAATGTTCTTCGCCTCGTAATTAGATAATCAATAAAAGGTTAGGATTAGCTAAGCATGCCATTTAATCAGCATACATTGTTCTTTCTTTCATTTTAGGGACAAACATAATAGAAATGTAGTCACTTTAGGATATCCCTTCTAAAATAGAGACGAGCCTCACCAAATAAAAATGTAAATTGCAAGGCCCTCAATAACTAAACATAATAAATATTTAGAATCCAGGACGGACCATTTTAGTAAATTTCATGGCCTTTCCAAAAAATAATAACGCGTTAGACTCTTTAGGCGCGGCTTAATTAAATTATATTCTTAAATTCGGGTGCACATTGATGTGACCCAAATCCAAATCTCAACGGAGTCAAAATGTGTTGACGATCACGGGTGCATTGATTGTGACGTGGCTCGAGATGCATTTTCACGACGTTGAAATTCTATAAAAAATAAATGATAATAATAAAAGCGGTTTAAACTTAATAAAGCACATAAGTCACAACATGTATTTAAATCAGATATTTAGCCATTATAACAATTTAAGCGATCGTGCTAGAACCACGGGATTCGAGGATGCCTAACACCTTCCCTCGGGTCAACAGAATTCCTTACTTAGAATTTCTGGTTCGCAGACTTCATTTGGAAAAGTCGAAAATTTCCTCGATTTGGGATTCAAGATAAACCGGTGACTTGGGACACCAAAAGCCAAACCTTTCCCAAGTGGCGACTCTGAATTAATTAAATAATCCCATTTCGAATATTGTCACTTAAATTGGAAAAACTCCCCTCGCGCATTTAACCCTTCGGGGCCGGGCGCGCAAAAAGGAGGTGTGACAGCTCTGGCGACTCTGCTGGGGAAGTGACCCAGAACCGCTGGTTCAGGGTTCAAGAATTCGAGCTTAGAATAATTGTTATATTTGGCTTTATTATCTGATCTTTATTACATGTTTTTGCATAAACGTGCTAAATGTTGTCTTTTACCGCTTTGATATTATCTGAACTATATATAAACTGTGCCGAAACCCTTCTCTTCTTACCTCCGGGGAGAAGCTCGCTGGTCGAGACTCCCTATTCTGTTAGTGTCAATACCTGAAGTAAGAAAGAGGTCGGACAAGTTACAAAGCCGGACGATCTCGCGGGTCCCCGGTACGTAGCCCCCTCCTCGACTCGAGTTTGTCCGCTCGGGTACACAGTCTAGAACAAATACCCAGGTTGAACCTAGTATAACGAAACTTCATGCCGGATCCCTAGTAGGAACGCTTATTTGCATCATGTTGCATTTGACTTAGGGGACTCAACACAGGGGTTGGGTCCGTCTAGGACTAGCAACCTGAAATGAAAAGACCATCCTGCTGCATCCTATTTGTTTTGCGCATTTATTTGCTTCAGTTCCGCATGCTGACCGGTTTCTAAAAATAAAAGGAAAAATAGCAGCGTAGGGAGATAATTATTTCTTTTGGAAAAACCAATGTCCGAGTAGTGTCGAAACCTCGCCGGAATTTCTTCTAAAATATATATATAAAAAAAATTGTCTTCTAGTTTGATTTTTTTTAAAAAAAAAAATAATATAAAAGTTTTCTTTTTATCACTTTCAAAATCAAAAAAAAAAAAGAGAAGGTATTTGTTTAAATGTAAAAAAAAAACGGAAAATTCATAATTCAAAAAAAAAATGTTGTTTCTTTCGTAGTACCCCTTTTTATAAATTCAGACTAATAGTCCAAATATTTCCTAAAAAAGAAAATATTTTCTTTAGTCTTTATCTCTTTTCAAAAGAAAAAAAAAATAATAAAAATATATATTCTTGTTTTCTAGGTTTATTTGATTTTCTCTATTCACGATATCCCGAACTACGCAGGTCTGATTCTCACCGGATGTGAGATACGTAGGCAAACCTCATCGGTTCCGGCCCCAATTTTCAAAAATCCAAAAAAAAAATATATTTCCCTTTAGTTCTTTCTTTATAAATTTTTCCTTAGAAAATATTAAAAAAAAAGAGAAACAAAAAATAATATAGAAGTTTTCTTTAAACTCAAATAAAAATAGCCTCCTTCTTTCTGAAGTCTTTCATGTGAAATAATGTAATAAGAATTAAAAATCAGCAATAAAAATCCAAAAAAAAATACTCTTTGCTTTTTAGTCTCTCTTTTGTAAAATGTTTTTTAAAAAAAAATATTTGAAAAATTGAATTTCAAAATATTAGGATTTTTCTTTAGAAGTGCTTTTGTAAATAAATAAAACTTAGAATTCCACATCATTTTCTTAAAAGTCCCTCTTTCAAAATTTAAGAGGCAACATCATATACATTCTTTCTTCCGTAGAAAAGGTAAAACAAACGAAAAAAAATCAACCAAACATATTTTCTTTTTTAATAAATTTCCAGAATTCAAGTCAAAAGCAAATAAATTTTTTAGAAGTCTTTCTTTAAAAAATAAAACAAAAATCAAAATAAACAAAATTTTCTTTCTTCTTTTAAAGCATTTCTTTCAAAAATTCCAAAAAACAAAAACAAAAATTGAATAAGTAAATAAACAAAGAATAGTCAAATCTTTTGAGCCCTATGCTAAATGAGCACTTGTTTCTTTATTTTTATACTTGTTAGTTTCGAACTACGTAATGATCCGATTCACGTAGGCAATCCTCATCGGATCCGGTCGCATTTCTTTTACTGCAAAATAAAAAATATATAATAATAAAAAAAAGAAAAAAAAAGGGAAAAACTAATAAAAGGAAAAATGCCGGAATGACGCATGCTCTCGTAGCAAACATGTAGTAATCCACTTAACTGTATAGGTGTATCATGCCCAACGTGAGATTGACTATCTGTTATTTGCTGCAAATTAACCGTGCGTTTGTCGTTGAGTATTCCAGGGTTTTTGAAAAGACGGTTGGTTTGGTGAAAGTCTGGCCTCGCACTCATACTTCACGAGGTCAAGGAGAAGTGTTCAACTACCTGTTGTTAGGACCAGAAGCAGTACTCACACTTACTTCACCAGGTCAAAAGGAAGTGTGGAAATGTCTTCAGAAATTCCATTGCAAACAATCCCTATTTCCGAGGAGAGCTCGATCTCAGCCGTCCTCACACCTGAGTCCACAACTGCGGAGGGAAATAGAATCCTACGGCTCCGCATGTTGGAAATGCTGGACGACTGGAATAATGGGAAAGAGCCGCCAAGTGTCGTCCCCGGATTCCCTGAATTATTCTCCAGGTCAAGTGGGACTTCTAATGTCCCCATAAATTATCCTGCTACCCCATTCGGGTACCCAGCCACCTCAGCCCTCTCTGCTGGATCGCCTTCTGACCCTCATCCCCGAATGTCAGCCACCGATGCAAGCATGAACATCTTTACTGCATCGCCTTGCCCGATTACGGCACAGCCTGCCACGTACAAGCCAAGCTTTGACTCTTCCTCTTTTACATTCCAAGCACCATCGTTCTCAATGGAACCAACTAGGTTCGCTACCAGCACTAATCCTCTACCGCCTCAGTGCGAGCTTGCACCCGGGCAGGATCAGAACCCCAGAATTGCAGAACAAAATGAGATTGCCAAGAGAATGAGAAGCCTTGAACAAAGTTTGAAAAATATGCAAGGATTGAGCGGACAGAAGAGCGTCTCTTACGCCGACCTATGCATGTTCCCTCACGTGCACCTGCCAGCGGGTTTCAAGACCCCAAAGTTCGAGAAATACGATGGGCACGGTGACCCCATTGCACATCTTAAAAAATACTGCAATCAATTGCGGGGAGCCGACGGAAAAGAAGAACTGCTAATGGCATATTTTGGAGAAAGTTTGGTGGGAGTCGCTTCGGAATGGTATATGGACCAGGACATATCTCGCTGGCATATATGGGATGATCTTGCCAGAGACTTCGTAGGGCAGTTTCAATATAATATTGACATCGCACCAGACATAAATGCTTTGTCAAACTTAAAGAAGAAACCCTCGGAAAGTTTCAGAGAATACGCCATCAAATGGCGCGAGCAAGCGTCAAGGGTAAAACCTTCCATGGACGAGATAGAGATGGTCACTACTTTTCTCCAGGCTCAAGAGTCCGACTATTTCCAAAACATGATGTCGGCCATGGGAAAGCCTTTCGCAGAAGCGATTAAGATTGGAGAGATGGTGGAGAACGGTTTGAAAACGGGAAGAATTTTGAGTCAGGCAGCCATAAGGGCAACCTCCCAAGCCGTCCAAAGCGGGTCTGGAGGAATGACAAGAGGGAAGAAAAAAGAGGAAACATCCATGGCAGTATCAGAGGCGGGAGAATATCATAATCCCGGGCTTTGTTCTTCGGAAAGAACCTCGCAACATTATTTCCCCCACCAAAATGCGACCTACGCTCCTCAGCCCTACATGGTCATGAGCACCCAGCCTTATATCCAGCGGTCACAACCAGTCAATCGGGGGCAGGCCCCACATCCTAGGAATCAGCCTCCTCACCGAAACCACTACAATCCTCGACCTCCTCAGAATAATTTCCGTCCTCGGGAACCACCTAGGAGACCCAACTACACACCAATCGGTGAACCCTATTCCGCCCTATTCCCTAAGCTTGTCCAAATGAATTTGCTGCAGCCCATACCACCAAACGGGCAGAACCCGGGATCACCATCATATCAGCGGGGTGTCAGATGTGCATACCATTCAGGGGTAGAAGGGCACGACACCAACGACTGTTGGACATTGAAACAAGCTGTAGAGAATCTGTTAGACCAAGGGAAGATTGTGTTGAGAGACGAGGATATCCCAAATGTGACCAATAATCCGCTGCCCGCCCACAACAACGGGCCGATAGTTGGGATGATTTGTGAAGACGAGGAAGTTGATCCAGCACTTAAAGCCATAATTGCTATTGCTGATATAGAAAAGGGACCCATGGTAACTCCGGAGCAAGAAAAAGGAATAAGCGATGTATTCAAGCAGGCCTCCATGGTATGGGGGACGATCAAACCACCTTGGGCGAACGAGCCAGTGTTTGTCGGACGCATACCACAGGAGCCAAAATACAACAAAGAGGGAGATAATAAGGTGTCCCCGCTCGACGAGAGTGAGGAAATATGTGAGGCGACAAGGGAAAAGCTATGCGAAATACACATGGTCCAGCCAGGAGAAGGCACTAGCACCGTTGAAGTATCGTACATGGGACCAAGCACCAAGCTTCAAAACTAGAAGGCTACGCCATTCTTGATCAAACGGAAGTCCTAATGAACTTGTCTTGCCACTTTCTCTGCATCACGAGTTACCCCAGAGGGTGACTCAGATGTTTTTCTTCAGTTTCATGTTTTTAATTTCCTGAATGTCAACCTTTTTCCTTATCTTCCCCAAAATGCCAAGAAATGAAATCATGATTGATTACTCACTTTCTTCTTCTATGTTTTCTTTTGTGTTCTCTTCAATTCTGATAAATGCAGCTTTAAATAACATGACATGTTTGCGGACTTCATGCCCGGATCACGAGAACTCCGATCAGACTTCAAATAATGAGTCAAAATTTGAGATATAAAGAATTTGAAAAGTAGGAACAACTAAAGAAAATTGGTTCATGGTTTGGAAAATGTTCGTCACTGAAGTAGAGTTTGAGAGCAGTAAATGGGCTTAGACCCGTACAGAATGATAACCTTAATAACTGCGGTTTGTCACGAGCAATTGTATAAAGAAAGAATGGTCTATACGGCATTGAAAAACGTTACCAAATGGAGCATTTGTATTTGGGCGACGTCGAAAGAAACGACGTCAGCCTTGCTTGGAAAGCAGGTGCAGTGATATGTCTAAATCACTCTGGCGATATCTTTGCACAGTTTGAGATGACGAAGGCTTTCATTCTCGCTACCCAAACATTATTAACCCTTTGCAAACCCATTTGAGCTGGTTACTCTTCTTGGATTACCCTCTTTGGAACCTGAAAATATTATTGAAAAAAAAATGAAAAAAAAGAAGAAGAAAGAATTGGAAAAATAAGAAAATATATAAACAAAAAAAAAATCCAAAAACAAAGTTATGAACTACGTCTGACTTGATTCCGAAAGGATACGTAGGCAACCTCTCCTTGGGGTTCAGTCACATCAAAATAAAATCCAGGAATTCCCCTCGAAAGTAAAACTGGGGCTGAAGTTATAATGATTCGCCATGATCCCGCCCAATAGTTTCCAAAGTTGTAGTTCAATCCACATTCTTTTCACCCCAAGCCTTTGTCCAAGTCCTTCTGATCAATCAGCAAAGCGTTTCAAAATGAGAAGATGGGATTATTTGGGTCTGATACGACAAAATGAGGAGAACAAAATGAGAGAGTCTTGTCGGTGAAAACCTTTGGGCACCGTGAGGCGACGCGAGAAGGGAAGTCGAAAATGAGAGAGCTTGTTTAGTAAAAACTCGCAAAGAGTGCTAGCAGGCGACAGTAATAAGGGAAATGAGAGAGGTCGACTAGCGAAAACCCGCAAAGGGCGTTGTCGGCCAAAAAGATGATTCCACCTCAGAATCATAATGGCAAGGTTCCCGGGTTTTGAAAAAAAAACATAGATCTGTTTTGATTCATGAGGAAGTGCAGTTTCTTGAAGGTCGGGCATCCAGTCCAAAAGGCATGTCATGTTAGTTGAAGCCAGCGTACACTCCAGATAAGTCCTTCTTCTCTTCCCGAAAGGGACGCTTCTCTTTAAACTCATATGCTTTCCTTTACATAGTTTTCTTTGAGTCCTTTTGATCTAACTCTTAATCCCGTAACAATTACAAAGGAAGGTGGCAGGACCGTTTTTTTTACAGGGCTTCGTTTGGCAAGAGTCAAATAAAATGTACGACCTCAGTGGCGCGTCAGTCCCATCCCGACTGGCCATGGTAGTTGATTTGCTTCCAAAACCGACAAATCTCCACAGGGTATCCCTTGTTACAAATCCCCACGGAGTCTCCCCTTGTACAATTCCCCAAAGAGGTCCACCCCAGCACATCCCCGGCAAGTCTGCTACAATAATAAAAAAAAATAAAATACTCATAGAGTTCGCATTGGACAAATGCCCACGGAGATTCCCTTGTACAAATCCCCACAGAGTCTCCCTAATAAAATCCCCACCGAAAATCTCCAAGCAAAACGGGACAAAAAAAAAACCAAAGCCTTACAAGGCAAATCATCACAAAATCTGCAAACGCAAGTCTGAGTAGTCCAAAGGGTTTCGCATGTGGATCCGATCAATGGCAGATTTTCTCCACAAGAATTAGGCCAAGACAAAGCAATTGGAACAGTCAAGGCCCCCAAACCAACCGCCATTTTCAAACTGACAATTTTTCTTTGTTTAGGAAAATTGAGACAGGTGCGACACAAAGCAGCTGTGCAAGAAGCAGGTGTAGCCCAAAAGAAATAAAGCGCGCAAGCATTGAAACAACCTTGCAGCGGAAAACGACCAAAGGTAAGTTTCCCATAATATTTTCGTGCATTTTGATAAATAAAAAAAAATGATTCGATGGTAGCGTAGGACCTCATTCCTCGACTATCCCGGTATAAACCACGGATCTCCCCGGCATAACCCGATAAATCTCCCGGCATAACCCGATGAATCTCCCCGGCATGACCCGATAAATTTTTCGGCATAACCCGATAAACCTTCCCGGCATGATCCGATGAATCCTCCCGGCATAACCCGATGAATCCCCTCGGCATAACCCGATGAATCTTTTCGGCATAACCTGATGAATCCTCCCGGCATAACCCGATGAATCTTCCCGGCATAACCCGATGAATCCCCTCGGCATAACCCGATGAATCTTTTCGGCATAACCCGATGAATCTTCCCGGCATAACCCGATGAATCCCCTCGGCATAACCCGATGAATCCTCCTGGCATAACCCGATGAATCCTCCCGGCATAACCCGATGAATCTTCCCGGCATAACCCGATGAATCCCCTCGGCATAACCCGATGAATCTTTTCGGCATAACCCGATGAATCTTCCCGGCATAACCCGATGAATCCCCTCGGCATAACCCGATGAATCTTTTCGGCATAATCCGATAAATCTTCCCAGCATAACCCGATGAATCCTCCCGGCATAACTCGATGAATTTTTTCGGCATAACCCGAGAACTCTTTCCATTCAGCCAGCATTAAGGTTTTTAAACCCTAAACTGAGCTTTTCCATGCAATCAACATTAGGTTTTTTAAAACCCTAAACTGAATTTTTCCTTTAGTCAGCATTAGGGTTTTAAACCCTAAACTGAACTTTTTTCCATTCAGCCAACATTAGGGTTTTAAAACCCTGAACTGAGCTTTTTCCATGCAATCAGCATTAGGGTTTTAAACCCTAAACTGAACTTCTTCTATTCAGTCAGCATTAGGGTTTTAAAACCCTAAACTGAACTTCTTCCATTCAGTCAGCATTAGGGTTTTAAACCCTAAACTGAACTTTTCCTTTAGTCAGCTTTAGGGTTTTTAAAACCCTGAACTGAACTTTTCCCCAGATGGTCAGTATTAGAGTTTCAACTCTAAAAACTGAACTTCTCCCCAGCTATTCAGTATTAGGGTTCCAACCCTGAACTAAGCATTTTTATCTTCCCTCCTCAATTTTATGAACTTCCTGGCGAATAATTAACGAAATTTTCCTAGTGAAACTGGGGCAGAAAATTTCGTTCGTTTGTTTGTTTTCTCCCGCAGGTCTAACCTCGAGCCACACGGATCGAAATGACCCATGAGATGAGTCTCAACTCAGAATAAAAAAAAAGGACAAAAAGAAGATGTTCCGAGATACCGGAGAAAATGGAAAGCGGATCGTTCCAAGATTTGATTAAGGTCCAGAACTCTGCCAGTCACGTCTCACTGAGTATCCCAGAGGTTAAACAAGCACCTACAACTCGCAAGCATCAAGATTCGGATCGAAGTCTCTAAGCAAAATCAGCTAAGACCCATGATCAAGTCGCAAAAGAATCATAGATAGGGATCTTGTAACTAGCAGTTGACATGCATATAAGTATTTAGTTCAGTTTCAATTTTTCTTTGGTTGTAATAAGGCGGTCAGTAAAGCAACGGTGACAACAACAACAACAGTTACAGTAAGCATTGCAGTCTCATGGTAGTCCCAGCTACCAAAACTTCCCGAACTACATTGACCTGATTCCTGTTTAGCCCAGGATATGTAGGAAATCTTTGAAGCAAAGATTCAGTCAGATCTTTCAAAACATGCTTCACACGGAGTAGTCCATAGACAAGAAATCGCTCATATCCGCTCACTTTATCTTTGCACGAAAACCCTTCGTGTTTCCGAACAAAGAGGGGCAGCTGTGAGCACGTGATTTTTGTTTTTACGCGACAATCGCTCCAAAAGAAATAAAAATAATAACAAATGGTCATGCTGTACAATTTTTGGATTTTACATGGCACTTTGTTAATTATTTATGATTTTTTGTCCATTTTTATTTTTATTGAAATAAAATACAAAAAATGTATGTGTCATGCGTAATTTAAACCGTAATTCGGTTGTTAAATGGAAAATCACAAAGTACGCATTTTGTTTGTCCTGATTTGTTGCCTTGTTTAATTTTACCTACTTTTGACATTTTTATATTGCGTGTAATAAATACGTTAAGTGTTAATTAATGGTGTTTAGTTTAATTTAATTAGGTTGTGTGTTTAAGAAAATTAGAAATAAAGAAAAAGAGGTTGAAACTTGTTTTAAATGAATTTGGGCCAATTCCCATTTTCAAAATCTGAGGCCCAAATGAACAGCCCAAGCCACCAGTCCGAACAGCCCACCCCCAGGCCACAAAACGACGTAGTTTAACACCAAAACTACGTCGTTTCAATGCCAATCCATCACGACCGTTCAAACCAACGGTCCGGATCTCTCACCCATAACTCCCATTACCCGACCCGCTACCCGAACCAAATCTGACCCCTACTAAGCCAAACGACGACGTTTCTTTTAAACCTTCAGATCCAAGCCGTCCATCTCGCCTCATCCAACGGTTGAAATCAATCCACCCATTCCATATATAAGCCTCCTTCCATACCCTGCCCCCCTATCCAATACCCCAGCTTTCGTCCTCATCCCCTTCCCCACGAAACCCTAGCCGCCCCCTTATTCCTCACCATTAATCCCGGCGGCATGAACGCCGGTGACCTTCACCTTAACACCCTAGGACCACCTTGACACCCTGAACATGAATCCACCAACCGTTCAGCTCGAATCCCATCCCACCTTCTCGAATCTTCATTTGAAGATTCGAGTCAAAACTCGATCTACACCGATCTGCCCTAAATTCATACCAGACAGTCCCCGGACCCCCCTCGTGACCAAACCATGCTTGGTTTGGTCCGAATCTAACCACGGAAGCCCAAATCCCAAATCTTACCATCCACGAACCCTAGAAACCCCAAGCCTGGTCCGTGCCTGCTTAAACCAAGAGATTAAGGTCTAATGGACCTTAATCGAAGTGTTTCTCATCTGAGAAACACTTCGATTAAAGTCCGTTCAGCCTTAAGGAGGATCTGTTCAAAACACAAGTGGATTTTTTTTGATTTGTTCTTTCAAAGCTTTAAGGTGAGTTAATTTTCTTTTCTTTATTTCAGTTCGTATGTTTGTGTGTTGTTAAAAGTCCGTCCGTATGGCCAAATGTTTTGTTTTGTGTTTTTGAACTGCTATTGTCTACCTTGACCGGACCTCTGTATTCGGTCAAGTCTTTCATCGTAATGTATGTGTGTAAACTGTATGTTCAATTGAATTCGTAATTGGTCATTTCAATTAGCTCCCGAGGTCATTTCTGTGTTGACATTGCAATCTGAACCGCTTGTGTGATACTCTTAGATTTCTGATTTTTTGCTACGATTGTACGTGTTATGATTAGTATAGTCGAGTCGATATATGTCGTCAATTAGTTTCAGTTGTCCGAACAATAACCAATTGACCTGCTTCTGTTAAGCATTGCCTGAATCGATTAGGAACTGAGTTTAGTTACTTATAATTGCTAATTTGATTTCAGAAATCTAAGGTGTAGGCTGTAATTGTAATCTGAATTGATGGCATGTGCATTTGTGCACAACATGTGCATAAAGGCCCTGTTTGAATTAAAATAGTTTGACAGCATATGCTGTCAGACTACATTCTGCTGCCCATACTCTACTTTAGTTTCAGAAATAATAAACATTACTTAAAGTGAGTCTGCCAGGGAATATCATGGGGTTTTGTTCATACTTAATTAGCCAAGTGGAATCTGAAAATGTGAAGGCACATGGGAGGGGTGTTGTGATGTTCTAAACAGGCTGTCAAAGGTTTGATTTTAGGCTTATAAAAGGCAGACTGCCATCAGTTTTAAAAAAAAAAGAAGACAGAGAGAGATTGGGGGGAACTGGATTGAGTTTGAAAACAAATTTTGAAAGAGGAAAAGGCAGGCAGATTTTTAGGCTTAAACTCAGGTTTCTAGACATTTTGGATAATATACACACACACAGACAGAAATAGATAGAGAGAAGCATAACACAGAAAAAGGGACTGCATTTTCATCTTTGTCTTGATTCTCACTGGTCTGGATTTCCTTGTTCCATATTGATTTCTTCTGAGTCTTGTTTGAGATTACAAGTTGTGTGTAGCATCGGTTCATTTCTGGGTCCATTCTGCTTAAATTCTGATTCCATATTACTGGGAATTTGCTTTCATTTTTGCCATTTTTCAATTGGCTCTA